>NW_027507785.1:293761768-294289268 GCF_037356315.1 Lithobates pipiens
ACTGGGGTTCAAGGAGGGCAAAAAATCTTCTGAACCCCACCGATATGCCATCGAGCCCTAGTGCTTTTTTTATTATCTTGGTTGTCAAAGACAAGCGAGAAGTCAAGATAAAAATACAGGGGGTCTTCACAAAAGTAATGTTTCCACCGGTGTCACAAAAATATCAGTTCCAAGAGTTCTTATGCAACATAAAGAAAAGCGCTCATGTTAAAAACCTTCCTAACTATGTCCCTGCTAAAATGTAAGACAAGATATGCTATGTAGAGTGGCGGTCGGTGGTATTTTTTTGGGGGGTAGCAAACAGTACACAGCCAGCCACCCGCACCTTCCTCTTCTCCCCAGTCAGTCGGCCACCCAGCTGTAACACTTACCCAGGCTTCTCTCCAGGCACCGGACGGGCAGCCGGCTAGCTTCCCCTGTGCCTCCTCGCATCTCCTCCCAGTGGTCAGTGTAGCTTTTCCTTTTGGCCAATTGGGAAACAGGTCTCAGACTTTCTTCTTGATTGGCCAGGAGGAGAAATGGTGTGATACTAGTGAATATTCATTCACTAGTGGTCACACGGCCCATTCCCCCTACAGTTAGAACACGTTGCGGGAACACACTTAACCCCTTGATCGCCTCTAGTGTTAACCCCTTCCCTGCCAGTGTAATTTATACATTGATCAGTGCATTTTTTATAGCAATGATACCCTGTTTCCCCGAAAATAAGACCTACCATATTTCCACGAAAATGAGACCTACCCTGAAAATAAGACCTACAAGGACTTTAAAGTGGTTGTAAACCCTTACAAACCACTTTGACCTACAGGTAAGCCTAGATTAACCTATACGGTTTAGGAGATATTTACCTGAAGACAGCGGCGCGCAGGCACACTGGGTAAGCCGCAGATCGTGGCGATATGCCGCGAGTGTCGGCTCCCGTGCGCGGGATTGACGTCATCGCTGCTTCGGCAAATCACAGCGCCAGAGTAGCGAGACCCACCAAGAAGATGGACGCTCGGAACTACAGGGGACAGCGGTGACTTTGCTGGCTCCTGTGTCAGGTAAGTGCCACATAATGGACAACTATGCGATGCATAGTAGTCCATTATGCTTTACCTTTGCAGGGAACGAAAGAGAAAGTAAACTTATCAGGGTTTACTTCCTCTTTAACTAGGGCTTATTTGGGGGGGGGGGGGGGGTAGGGCTTATATTGCAGCCATCACTGACAATCACGCTAGGTCTTATTTTCGGGGACACAGGGTAAATGTAATAATGTCACTGATCCCCAAAAAAGTATAATTTGGGGTCAGATTTGTCTGCTGCAATTGCCAGTAAAAACAATGATAAAAGAAAAAGTCTCTAAATATATCCCATAGTTTGTAGATTCGATAACTTTTGCGCAAACCAATCAATATACGCCAAATTTTTTTTTAACAAAAATATGTAGAAGAATATATATTGGTCTAAACTGATGAATACTTTTTTTTTCTATATATATATTTTTTGGATATGTGTTATAGCCCAAATTTTTTTTTAAACAATTGTTGGTCTTTTTTTGTTTATAGCCTAAATAATAAAAACCACAGAGGTAATCAAATACCAACAAAAGAAAGCTCTATTTGTGGGAAAAAAAGGGACATCAATTTTGTTTGGGTACAGTGTCGCACAAACGCGCAATTGTCAGTTAAAGTGACGCAGTGCGTATCGAAAAAAAAAATGGCCTGTTGATTAAGTCATGATAAAAATCGCAGATCACCGCCATTACTAGTAAAAAAAATAATAATAATCAAAATGCCATAAAAATGCCATAAATCTATTCCCTATTTTGTAGACACTATAAGTTTTGCACAAACCAATCAATATACGCTTATTGCGATTTTTTTTTAACAAAAATATGTAGAAGAATACATATCGGCCTAAGCTGATGAAGAAATTTGTTTTAAAAAAAATAAATGTGAGATATTTATTATAGCAAAAAGAAAAAAAAATATTTTTTTTCAAAATTGTTGTTTTTTTTCGTTTATAACGCAAAAAATAAAAACCGCAGAGGTGATCAAATACTACCAAAAGCTCTATTTGTGGGGAAAAAAAATGTTCGATGACAGGCTGTTGGCGGAAATGCCCACCGTTTGTCAGATTTTCTGCGGTTCCGACAAATGTTAGACGCCAGGCTTTAAAATTTTCCGTGGACAGATGTCTGTTATCGGATTTTCTGAGCGTGTGTACACAAGTCCGTCAGACAAAAGTCTAAAGTAGAAACACGCATGCTCGGAAGCAAGGACGAGCCAGAAGCGGCCGGTCTTGTAAACTAGCATTCGTAATGGAGTATTAACATTCGTGATGTGGCAAATTATAAAATCTTGAAATGCAGCGCACATTCTCTTCTTCTTTAATGGGATGTTTTGGAAAACTAATTTTCTAGTGATATCAAGAATAATATTATTATGCTTTTTTTTTTTTTTTTTGGGCAAGTTACCACAGCACCATGATCCCGTAGTTTTTAAGATCAAAGATACAACTATGTTGGTGTCCCTTGTTAATTTTCCATTTTATTTTTTTAAATGTAACTGCCTACACCCAAACTGTCATTTGAAGTAAAACACATAGCCAAGTATTGTGCATTAAAAAAAGAAAACAAATACAATTAGACATTCTATCTGCCAATAGAACATAACCAAAAAGTGCGTCCAAAAATATAGAAAATATACCAAATCAAATCATTATTCAACCAAAAAAAAATTAAAATGTCAAAGCAATAACTCCAAGGCCAATAATAAATAAGACGTTATCTCCTCCGATTCCGCAACATGTCTGGTTGACGAGCGGCCGTTCGGAAACGAACTGAAAAGCGCAAAATGAAAAGCGTGAAATAAAAAGCATGAAATTAAAATTGCAAAATAAAAAGCACAAATCAACACTCACCAAACTTCTACTAACACAAAATTAGCAGAAGGAGCCCAAAGGGTGGCGCTAAAGAGCTGAAAAACCACGTAGTACGTCACTACGTTCATGATTGTTTTCCAACAACTGTATGCAGTGTGTATGCAAGACAAGTTTGGACAAAACTCCACGGTTTTGTTGGCCAACAATCCGATCGTGTGTATGAGGCTTGACACACTCTTGAGTTGAGTTGGACTAATAATGCCGCACTCAGAAAAAGCTCATGTTTCTTGCTGATTGGACAGCTCTAGCTCTGACTCAGCAGGGGGTGTGTCACGCCACTGCAGAAAGACCACTACTCCCTTACATAGAGCAGGAGTTCTTCTGTGCACTATGCTGGCAGAAGACAGGCTTTTCTACTCAGGTTGTGGCTATTTTCCAGAGAGAATAAACAGTATTACTGTGTATTTGCACATCTTTTGTTTTACCGCACCTTAGATTTATTTATCTCATCAAACTTCAGGGCTTTAAATGAAAAGCCTGATAACCGACACCTGATCTGCGTCCCCAAACCTACAAGCTCCAGTGTTTTGTACCGGTGGGGGGGAGAGGGGGGGGGATGTACAGCAGCCCAAAGGGTGGACAGATTTGTTATAATTCAGGTTTACAGCCTGGAAGCTGTGTGTGTGCACGCTGGCTTAAATCCTGATTATTTAGGACCTTTCATCTGTGTGAATAATGATGTTTCGTATATCTAGCGAGATCCCTACTGAGCGCTTCACTGATTCCTTTTCACTTTATTCCATTCCTTCTCTCCTTACGAAAGGTTTATGCAGCACACTGTATAATACATTTATTGGGATTTGTCTGCTTGCTATTACACATGAGCTGTTATTCTTGAGAAATCTGGAACCTATTAAGAGATCTTTGTTCTCTATTACAGCCCTGTGGACCTCACGTCTCTTCTCTGCTCGCCGTTCAGGCTTGATTCTTTCGGTAATGGCGCAAAATCGAAGGGGTTACTTTCCTTACTAGACCTGCTGACAGGAAAATCCCCCACGTTTCCTTATTTATTCATTTCTAGCTCAGGTTCTTGGGTCTCATATGTCCTAGCATTCACACTCTACTACATAAATGCTTTTTTCATTCCTTTTTTTAACTACCATGAAACTACCATTACCACTATCACCAAGATTTTGAACTGGGGCTCTAAGAGTACACACGACCGGACTTTTCGACAGACTAGGTCCGATGGTCTTCCCGGCAGACTTTCGGCGGAGTTCCGACAGACTTTCCAAATGAAGGACTTGGCCACACACAATCACACCAAAGTCCGACAGATTCGAACGTGATGACGTACGACCGGACTAGAATAAGGAAGTTCATAGCCAATAGCTGCCCTAGCGTCGGTTTTTGTCCGTTGGACTAGCATACACATGAATGGAACTGGGTCCGGCGGAGTTCGGGCCAAAAAATTTGAAACATGCTCTATTTCTAAAGTCCATCAGATTTTTGAACAGCAAAGGTCCAATGGAGCCCACACACGTTTGAATTGTCCGATGGATTCGTTCCGTCTGACTTTTGCTGTTGAAAAGTCTGATCGTGTGTACGCGGCATAAGGCATCACTTTTAGAGGTGGCATTAATTAAACCTTTCCTCTACTTCTTTCAGCAGCCTTCCACCACAGCATCTGCACTTGTGCCTTGTCTTTGGTGTCCATAGTGCCAAGAAAGAGTTTAATAATGAGGAGTAGGGATTGGTGTTTGTTGGCTAATAATTGATTTAGCTTCCACTTGAGTCCAATGCATTTTGCAGAAAATGTCCAGAAAATAAAAGTAGGATACAAGTGGTGACGGCCCTCGGAGTACCGCAAGTGCAAGCCGAAGAAGGAGAATAAAGAACCCTGAGATGGTTCAGAGTGCTCTCCAGAAAACTTGCAGTTCACGTGTACTCGTAGTCCACATGCACTCTCAGCCCACGTGAGCTTGCAGTCCATGTGCACTCCCAACCCAAGTGCGCTCATAGCCCAAGTGTACTCACAGCCCACATGCACTAGCAGTCCACGTGCACTTGCAGCCCACGTGTACTCACAGTTCACTTGCACTTGCAGCCCACGTGTACATACAGAGTTTAATAATGAGGAGTAGGGATTGGTGTTTGTTGGCTAAGAGCTGTAATTAATTTAGCCTCCAGAGTCCAATGCATTTTGCAGAAAATGTCCAGAAAATAAAAGTGGGATACAAGTGGTGATGTCCTCAGAGTACTGTAAGGGCAAGCCGAAGAAGCAGAATAAAGAACCCTGAGATGGTTCAGAGTGCCTTCCAGAAAACTCGCAGTCCATGTGCACTCGCAGCCCATGTGCACTCGCAGCCCATGTGCACTCACAGCCCACGTGCACTCACAGCCCACGTGCACTCGCAGCCCACGTGTACTCACAGCCCACTTGCACTCGCAGCCCATGTGTACATACAGAGTTTAATAATGAGGAGTAGGGATTGGTGTTTGTTGGCTGAGAGCTGTAATTGATTTAGCCTCCAGTTGAGTCCAATGCATTTTGCAGAAAATGTCCAGAAAAGAAAAATGGGATACAAGTTTTGACGTTCCTCCGAGTACAGCAAGGGCAAGCCGAAGAAGCAGAATAAAGAACCCTGAGATGGTTCAGAGTGCTTTCCAGAAAACTTGCAGCCCAAGTGTACCCGCAGTCCACGTGCACTCTCAGCCCATGTGTACTCGCAGTCCACGTGCACTCGCAGCCAACGCACACTCGCAGCCCATGTGACATACAGTCCACGTGCACTAACAGCCCATGTGTACTCACTGCCCACATGTGCTCACAATACATAGCTACACACAATACTCACGTACTAACGATACGCACAACAAACAGGTACTCCCAATACACGGGTACATTGTGTAGATAAATAGATATTCCCGCTGGTTGATGGAGCAGCACGGCTAAACCCATGTTACACCCTACTGATTTAACCTCTACTATTAGGATCTCAACGGTTCCTTTCCATACATATACTCTATTGACAGATTATTGTGGAAATATTTTGGCTTTTATATCCCTCTTGCCATCAGCTTATTGCCTTCATTGATTTTCTGGACTTCAGCGCTTTTGGTGTTTTTTTATTCTTGATGACCATGACCCATCACCCCAGAGGAAGTTCCAGAGCAGCAGAATGAGCCATTGCTCCAGGGAACATCCACAGGATGTCTTTTTATTACTATATAGGAAGAAATGGGTCTAAACTTTCTAAGCACCCTTTACATGCTTCTTACTAAAATGGCCAACCACATGCCCTTTGTCATCTAGACACCTTTAGAACTTGCCTTACACAAGGAGTATACAGCGGAGCTGATAATGTCACCCAGTGACCCAGGGTCTCAGGACCCACTTTCTGATTGGCCGGCAGAAGAAGCAGGAAGACATTAATGAATATTAGTTTGCTAATGTCACACAAGTGGGAGGCCTCAGGGCGCAGTGCTCTGCACCCCAAGCCCACCATTTTTGAAGCAAATTAGAGCCTCCTGCTCTAATCATGTGCTTCATAAAAAAAAAAAAAGACAACACATTGAAGTCCAGCGTCCTGCATAGAGATTAGGAGGCCGGGCACGGGGATTAGGTGGGCAGTGCCACTGCCCATATAAAAGCTTTGTCTATACTGCTCCTTTAACAGTAGGTTTAGAAAATGTTATAACACATATCAGATACGAGTAGCATTATATACACAGGAGTTGCTGTTAGGAGCAATGACTGGCTGTAGAGAGTGCAGGGAAAAAAGAGGATTTTATTGGTATACAGTGGTTGTTATATCTGTACAAAGGCAGTTTTTCCTCACTCTACTGGGGCTGACATTTAAATCAGTTTGGCGGCCAAGAAGGGGCTTGCAGTAATCTGACTTAAAAAGCACGGTTAACGATTCTCACAACACCGATATAAAGACATTTTGATGCAATGTCATAAAATGATGTTTAAATAATGGCACATAGGCTTGCATCAGGTCTGCAAAGCACGGTAGTCCTTTTTACATAATGATCTGACAGATGTGTCATCGTACTTAATCCCCAAAGCCAGTAAAGTCGGCTGATCACTGGGATGGCGGGTCCAGATGGGGAAACATGTTGGTCTTTTATTCATATTTTCCTGCATTACATAAAAACCTCTTACTCTACCTTGAACTAGATCTCACAGCTACACCTAGCAGTTCAGAAAGAATTCAGACGGCAAAGGGAAAAAAAAAAGAAAATGTTTTCAACAAGTCTGGAACAATGTAGAAAAATGTGAGCAGGTTGGATTTTAAGATTCAGGTCAAGGAAAATTTGTATTATTGCTTAACCAACATCGTGGTTTACTTTTGTCTGGGCTGGAGATATCAGAACAATATAGTGCAGTGCAAATTGTTGGTGCCTTATGAGTTTTGTATCATAATAATAATAATAATAATACAGAAAAATGTGAACATGTTGGATTTTAAGAATCAGATCAAAGGAAAACATTTATTACTTCTTAACCTCAAAGATATTTCATGCAGTGTAAAGGCTCGGAGCCGACCCACATTGTGTCTCTGTGAGTCTTCAGTCTTCCTCTTGAATTGCATTCTTTATTGCTTAACCACTTCAACCCCGGACCAATAAACACCCTAAGGACCAGAGGTCTTTTTACAATTTCGCACTGCGCTGCTTTAACTGGTAATTGCGCGGTCATGCAATATTGCACCCAAACAAAATTTGCGTCCTTTTCTTCCCACAAATAGAGCTTTCTTTTGGTGGTATTTGATTGCCTGTGCGATTTTTATTTTTTGCGATATAAATGGAAAAAGACCCAAAATTTTGAGAAAAAATGATATTTTCTACTTTTTGTTATAAGAAAAATCGAATAAACTCAATTTTAGTCATACATTCAGGGCAAAATTTATTCAGCCACATGTCTTTAGTAAAAAAAAATGTCAATAAGCGTATATTTATTGGTTTGCGCAAAAGTTATAGCGTCTACAAACTAGAGTACATTTTCTGGAATTTACACAGCTTTTAATTTACGACTGCCTATCTCATTTCTTGAGGTGCTAAAATGGCAGGGCAGTACAAACCCCCCCCCAAATGACCCCATTTTGGAAAGTAGACACCCCGAGGAAGTTGTGGAGAGGCATATTGAGCCCATTGAATTTTTTATTTTTGTCCTAATTGATTGAATGATGACACACAAAAAAAAAGTTTACAAAAAGTTGTCACTAAATGATATATTGCTCACACATGCCATAGTTATATGTGGAATTGCACCCCAAAATATATTCTGCTGCTTCTCCTGAGTACGGGGATACCACATATGTGAGACTTTTTGGGAGTCTAGCCGCGTACGGCACCCCGAAAACCAATCACTGCCTTCAGGATTTCTAAGGGTGCAAATTTTTGATTTCACTCCTCACTACCTATCACAGTTTCGAAGGCTATAAAATGCCAAAATAGCACAAACCCCCCCCAAATGACCCCATTTTGGAAAGAAGACACCCCAAGGAAGTTGTGGAGAGGCATGTTGAGCCCATTGAATATTTTTTTTTGTCCCAAGTGATTGAATAATGACACACACAAAAAAAAAAAAGTTTACAAAAAGTTGTCACTAAATGATATATTGCTCACACATGCCATAGTTATATGTGGAATTGTACCCCAAAATATATTCTGCTGCTTCTCCTGAGTACAGGAATACCACATATGTGGGACTTTTTGGGAGTCTAGCTGCGTACGGCACCCCGAAAACCAATCACTGCCTTCAGGGTTTCTAAGGGTGCAAATTTTTGATTTCACTCCTCACTACCTATCACAGTTTCGAAGGCCATAAAATGCCAAAATAACACAAAACCCCCCCAAATGACCCCATTTTGGAAAGAAGACACCCCAAGGAAGTTGTGGAGAGGCATGTTGAGCCCATTGAATATTTTTTTTGTCCCAAGTGATTGAATAATGACACAAAAAAAAAGTTTACAAAAAGTTGTCACTAAATGATATATTGCTCACACATGCCATATTTATATGTGGAATTGCACCCCAAAATATATTCTGCTACTTCTCCTGAGTACGAGGATACCACAAATGTGGGACTTTTTGGGAGTCTAGCTGCGTACGGCACCCCGAAAACCAATCACTGCCTTCAGGGTTTCTAAGGGTGCAAATTTTTGATTTCACTCCTCACTACCTATCACAGTTTCGAAGGCCATAAAATGCCAAAATAGCACAAACCCCCCCCAAATGACCCCATTTTGGAAAGTAGACACCCCAAGCTATTTACTGAGAGGCATGTTGAGTCCATGAAATATTTTATATTTTGCCACAAGTTGCAGGAATTTAAAAAAAATTTTTTTTTGCACAAAGTTGTCACTAAATGATATATTGCTCACACATGCTATGGGCATAAGTCAAATTACACCCCAAAATAAATTCTGCTACTTCTCCCGAGTACAGGGATACCACATGTGGGGGACTTTTTGGGAGCCTAGCCACCTATGGGACCCCGAAAACCCAAGCACCGCCTTCCGGATTTAAATATAAAATGCTACCAAAAAAACTTAGCGATCGCAGGGATCAGGCCTGACTCTGCGATCGCTGCAGTTATGTGTTTAGTGTTTTGTAAGTGACAGTGATTAATCGATACTGCACTTGGGTGGGCTGGGCGGAGGGGCAAAACGCAGGTGCCAGCAGGCATCTGGGCTGATCCCGCTAACAATGCGTTTTTTTGGAACCCTAAACTGCTGGGGACGCTAGTATAGATCTGATCAGATCAGATATTGATCTGTTCAGATTCTATACCACTACGGGAGGTTTATGCTTTGCATGTGGGTGTTAGCGGTACTGGCACTAACCTAGCGCTGCCTGGGGCGACGCAGACCCTGACCCTAAAACCTAATTGATATCACCCGCCGGGGGATCAGGGGGTTAAACTTTTATTGGGTAATAAATGGTGGGTGCCCTGATGCTATAAAAAGCAAACTAACCAGAGTCACCCGTAACACTTATACGGTGATCACTGGTGAAAGGGTTAACTAGGGGGAATCAGGGGGTTCAAATTTTTATTAGGTAGTATATGGGGGTCCCTGGCACTATATAAAAACCTGACGGGGAACCTAAATAACTAACTGGCTAACCAGCGTCACCAGTGACACTTATACTGTGATCGCTGGTGAAAGGGTTAACTAGGGGCAATCAGGGGGTTAAAACCATTATTGGGTAGTATATCGGGGTACCTAGCGCTATAAAAACCTGGCGGTGAACCTAAAAAAATAACTAGCTACCTAGCGACACTAGCGACACTAATGCAGCGATCAGAAAAATGATCGCTTAGTGACACTGGCAAAAGGGGGTGAAAGGGTTAACTAGGGGCAATCAGGGGGTTAAAACCATTATTGGGTAGTATATCGGGGTACCTAGCGCTATAAAAACCTGGCGGTGAACCTAAAAAAATAACTAGCTACCTAGCGACAATAGCGACACTAATGCAGCGATCAGAAAAATGATCGCTTAGTGACACTGGCAAAAGGGGGTGAAAGGGTTAACTCTAGGGGCAATCAGGGGGTTAAAACCATTATTGGGTAGTATATTGGGGTACCTAGCTCTATAAAAACCTGGCGGTGAACCTAAAAAAATAACTAGCTACCTAGCGACAATAGCGACACTAATGCAGCGATCAGAAAAATTATCGCTTAGTGACACTGGCAAAAGGGGGTGAAAGGGTTAACTAGGGGCAATCAGGGGGTTAAAACCATTATTGGGTAGTATATCGGGGTACCTAGCGCTATAAAAACCTGGCGGTGAACCTAAAAAAATAACTAGCTACCTAGCGGCACTAGCGACACTAATGCAGCGATCAGAAAAATGATCGCTTAGTGACACTGGCAAAAGGGGGTGAAAGGGTTAACTCTAGGGGCAATCAGGGGGTTAAAACCATTATTGGGTAGTATATCGGGGTACCTAGCGCTATAAAAACCTGGCGGTGAACCTAAAAAAATAACTAGCTACCTAGCGACAATAGCGACACTAATGCAGCGATCAGAAAAAAGATCGCTTAGTGACACTGGCAAAAGGGGGTGAAAGGGTAACTCTAGGGGCAATCAGGGGGTAAAATCTTTATTGGGGGGTGATAAGGGGCTACCCTGGACCTAACACTAACTGCCCTGACAGTTTTTACTTTTACAACTGACACTGAATGCAGTGATCAGTAAATAAATGATCAATGCAATCAGTGACACTGTGACTGGGGAGGGGGGGCCGGGGGGGTCACATGGTGACCCCGCCCCCTTACAATGTCACAGTCCCCATGTGACATCAACCCATGTGACCAACCCATGTGACATAAAGCCATGTGACACCGCCCCTTGTCCCTATATAAGTGGCAGCGCAGCGCGTCCCTGGCATTGCGGCCGGAGAGATCGTTGAGTCAACATCTCCTGGAGAAGAAGAAGAAGAAGAAGAGGAACGGAAGGCGGCGGCGGCGACAGAAGACCGGGCCACCGCCTGTAAAAGAGCTATAAGAAGGCGCGGTGGCCCGGCAGAAGAACCGAAGAGGGGGACAAGACCCCCGAAGTCGGAAGAAGAGGCCGGCGGCGAGGAAGAAAGCCGGACTCCTCCGCTAGCAAAAGAGCTACAAGAAGATAGCGGAGGAGTCCGGCGAGAAGACCCCCGAAGACGGAAGACCCCCGAAGCTGTGCAATAAAGTATTTTATCTCGTGTGTTGTGTTTTTTTTGTACTTTTATTTTATAGGTGAATGGGTAGGGGTACATTGTACCCCATACTCATTCACATAGGGTGGGGGGCCGGTATCCGGGGGCCCCCTTATTAAAGGGGGCTCCCGGATTCCGATAAGCCCCCCGCCCGCAGACCCCGACAACCAACGGCCAGGGTTGTTGGGAAGAGGCCCTTGTCCTCATCAACATGGGGACAAGGTGCTTTGGGGTGGGGGGGCCGCGCTGCCCCCCCTTCCCCAAGGCACCCCCCATGTTGAGGGCACGCGGTCTGGTATGGCTCAGGAGGGGGGGGCGCTCGCTCGCCCCCCCTTTCCTGGCCGGCCGGGTAGCGTGCTCGGACAAGGGTCTGTTGTGGACTTGGGGGGGGGCCCACGCCGATTTTTTTCGGCGTTGGGGTTCCCCTTTAAGTCAATACCAGGCGGCGGGGCCAGCGACGTCTTCTTCGCGGGCTCCACCTACCTGGAGACGCTTTCGAAATGAGCGGACTTTCCTCCGCGTGTGTGGGCGAGTCCGTTCATTTCAAAAGTAGGGCGGATAGTACGGCGTACTTAGTATGCCGTATTAGTCCGCTCAAAAAGTGCAGTGTGTGGGCAAGTAGCCCGTTCGGAAAGTCCGACGTACAGTCTGGCGGGAAGTCCGCCAGACTAAGTACGTCGGACATACCGCTACGTGTGTACGCGGCTTAAGGCTTACCTGTAGGTCCAAGAAATATCTCCTAAACCTACACGGTTTAGGAGATATTTACAAAAGGACAGGCACTGCTGTCTATGGTGCATGTGTCCCGTAGACAGTGGCGCACTGACCATGGTGCTGCTAACGGCGATATGCTATTAGTGGCGGCTCCCGTGCGCATGTGCGGGAGTTACATTATCGCTGCTCCGGTGCTGTGAATGGCCGGAGCAGTGATACCCGGAAGAAGATGGACGGTTCGTGCTACAGGGGACAGCGGTGACTTCGCTGGCTCCTGTGTCAGGTAAGTGACACATAATGGGCTACTATGCGATGCATAGTAGCCCATTATGCTTTACCTTTGCAGGGAGGCAAAGAGGAAGTAAACCCATGAGGGTTTACTTCCTCTTTAAGGCCCCTTTCACAGTGGGGCGGTGCGGGCGTCGGCGGTAAAGCGCCGCTATTTTTAGCGGCGCTTTACCGTTGTTTTAGCGGCAGTATGCGCCCGCTAGCGGGGCGGTTTTAACCTCTGCTAGTGGCCGAAAAAGGGTTAAAACTGCCCGCAAAGCGCCGCTGCTGCAGTGGTATAGCCGCGCTGCCCCATTGATTTCAATGGGTAGGAGCAGTTTAGGGGCAGTAAACACACCGCTCCTTCACCGCTCCAAATTTGCGGCTAGCAGGACTTTTTTCACCGTCCTGCTAGCGCATCGCTCCAGTGTGAAAGCCCTCTGGCTTTCACACTGGAGTGAAAGGGGCCAGTTTTTTCAGGCACTATTTTTAGTGCTGTAGTGCCTGAAAACCGCCCCAGTGTGAAAGGGGCCTAAGGTTATGAGGTTTCATTTTCAGTTAATTATTAAAGTGGAAGTCCATCCTTAAACTAAAATCCCTGCATCTATAGACACCCACGATCTAACAGTAACCTATCTAGCCCTGTAAAGAAAAAATCCGTATACATACCTTTTTTGATGCCAATCCAACTCAATCCGACCCGATCCCCAGTGGCGGAAGCTCTGCAGAGGACACGGGCAACAACGGCTGTGAAATGAATGGGGAGTGACGTCACCCATAGACTTACTATGGGGCTTCCGTTGTCAGCCGCGTCCTCTGCACCCGCCTCCACAGTGAAGCCGCAGATGACAGCTCAGCATGGGATCGGGTCGGATCGACTTCAAAAAAGGTATGTATACGGATTTTTTGTTTACAGGGCTAGATAAGTTATGCCGCGTACACACAATCAAACTATCTGGCGGACTTAGTCCGGCGGACCAGAGTCCGCCAGACAATTCGATCGTGTGTGGCTCCAGCGGACTTTTTCTTCCCAAAAGTCCGGCGGACTTAGAAATAAGACTTGCTTCAAAATTGTCCGCCGCACTCGGCTTTTAGCGGACAATTCCGTTCGTCTGTGTGCTAGTCCGGCGGACTAAAACTGAGGCTAGGGCAGCTATTGGCTGCTAGCTATGAACTTCCTTAGTCTACATCATCACATTCGAAGCTGCCGGACTTTTGGAGTGATCGTGTGTGGCCAAGTCCATTCTCTTGAAAGTCCAGCGGACCTCAGCTGCAAAGTCCGTCGGATTGTCCGCTGGATAGTCCAATCATGTGTACGCAGCATTAGTGTTGTGCTCTGTACACATGGTCCGATGGAATTTTGCCCAAACTTGTCTAGCATACACACGGTCGCATAAAGTTGTAGGAAAATCCAATCGTTCTGAATGCGGTGACATAGAACACGTACGACGGGACTATAAACGGGCCAGTAGCCCATAGCTTTCCTCTCGTAATTTATTCTGAGCATGCGTGGCACTTTGTCCATCGGAATTGTCTACACACAATCGGAATTTAAATGATTGGATTTTGTTGTCGGAAAATTATAGATCCAGCTCTCAAACTTTGTGTGTTGGAAATTCCCACGGAAAAATTCAGATGGAGCCCACACACGATCAGATTTTCCGACAACACGATCCGATCGCACGTTTTCCGTTGGAAACTCCGACTGTGTGTACGGGGCGTTTGATTGTGAGTGTCGATAGATGCAGGGATTTTAGTTTTAGGATGGACTTCCACTTTAAGATTTAAGGAATAAATAAAAGGGTTAGGTTAAAGTTTATCCAATCTAACATATTGCAATATATTGTAACTTACCAGTCCTTAGACTTGGTGGCTGCATTTGTTTGCATTTTTTTCTTTAGGCCTGGATTACACAGGGTGGTGTTCGGGCCGTGTTTACCCGCACAGAGATGTACAGGTGTTCCGTGCACCCCTGTGCAGGCAGTCCCTTTGCTGTCAATGGGGCTGTAGAAAATAATAGATAAAAAAAAAGAATTGAATAGAAAATCAAGGATGGAATAGAATAGAATAGAATGGCATAAAGTAAAATAGAATAGAACATAAAATAATAGAATATAATAAAATAAATGGAATAGAAGAGATTAGAATAGAAAATACAGGTATAGAATAGAATAGAAAAGAAAAGAATATAAAATAAAAGCATATAAAATAATATAATATAATAGAATATAAAAAATAGAACAGAATAAAATAAAATAGCATGAATATAGCCATCTTCTGAAAGTCAAATTTCTAATCATTTATGAATATATGAATTTATAAAACGAATCTGAATATACAAAACAAATTCCAAAATTGAGTCATTCTAACATAACAAATATAATTAAATAAAATTATTAACTTAGTGAAATTAGCAAATCTAAACCGAAACCAATTTTTCTGTCATGCACATCTCTACTGTGCATCCCCATTCAGATAATTACAGCCCTTACATAGTGCAAAGATCCATAAGCCCAGTGGGAATGAGGCTTTATTTTCAACTTGTCATTCAGCTGGTAACGCACTTCTTGTACTACTGTATTGTAGCGCCTACCCCCAAAGGAGCCTCCGTTTCTTCAGGTCTTCTGTTCCCTGAGTCAGCAACTCTTAAAGCAGCACTATGCTCCTTGACACCCCCAAGCTGAAGAGGGGATATTTGTTGTAACGATATATTTATATGTATATATGCAGCAACCATACATATGGAAATGACAACCCCTCAAATTAAAGGGGTTGTAAAGGTAAATGTTTTTTTCACCTTAATGCATTCTATGCATTAAGGTGAAAAAACATCTGAAACTGCCTGCGCCCCCAGTCCCCCTGTTTTACTTACCTGACTCCTCGAAAATCCCGCGCTCGCCCCGGACGTCCTCTTCCCCACTCAGGCTGGCCGCTGATTGGCTGGAGTGGATGGATGGAAAGCAGCCCATCACATTGGCGCGGGGCTGTGTGATACAGCGAGCAGCTATAGCGGCTGTATCACGGGAGCGCGCCCGCAGGTGCTTCTCACCATGTGAGGGAGCTCGTATGAACGTGAGAAGTACCTGCGGGAGGAAGCAGAGACAGCCGCCGAGGGACCCCAGAAGAGCAGGTTCAGGGCCACTCTGTGCAAAACGAGCTGCACAGTGGAGGAAAGTATAACATGTTTGTTATTTTAAAAAAATATAATAATTTACTTTACAATCCCTTTAATATATAAGATATTAGCAAATAGGACATGCAGTTGGCAAACAAACATATACACAGTAGCAATGAGAGTATACAGTTGCTAGCAAGCCAAAAGGCCAGCAAATGACCCCTAAACACTATAATAGGGAGAGTCCTGCCTTAGGGACAATGTTACAGTAACAGTCTGTATTAAACCCTATATCTGCTGGGCAGCATGTTGGGGCCCAGATCAGGCTTGGAGCACTCAAGATAAGTTTCTCCTAAGGCCTCATGTACACTGCAGCTGGTAAACGGACGTTTAGGAGCATTTGGACAGTTTTTTTTAAGCAGCCCCTGAACGCTCCTCAATGTTATCTTATGTGTACATGTACACTCAGGCGTTTAAAGCAGTAAAGAAACAGTTGAGGTTAGAAACATTTTTTGGAAAGCAAAAATTTGTGTTCAGGACGGTAGATCAGGGGCATTTGAAACGTCAAATGCGTGTAAACGTGGTAACTCGCCTCTATAAGCATTTTTGTTTATAGGTGTTTTCAATGGGGAATAATTTTTGACCATTTGCAATGTTAAAAAAACAGACTTTCCAGTACCCTTGTATATTGCGGGCTCAGAGAGAAATTTTCCTTCATTGTAGGCATTTGGAAGGGTCTACTGATCTGTGAAATCTGTTATGTGTCAAAAACGCTTGTAAACGCAAACGCTCATGAACAATGCAAAACCCGCATTAACGCGGCATGTAAAAGTGGCAAAATTGACATTTTTAACCGTCGGTTAAAGTTCCAGCATTCAGGAAAGGTTTTCAAATGTCCTGTGTACATGAGGCCTAACCCAGGCATAGGCCTGCACTGTGTTTCAAGCAAACACTACTGATCCTTTTTAACCACTTCAGTCCCGTAGAATTTTACGCCCTTCCTGACCAGAGCACTTTTTGCAATTCGGCATTGCTTTGCTTTAACGAACAATTGCGCGGCCGTTGATCACCTCTGCGGTTTGAATTTTTTCCGCTATAAACAAAAAAAGAGTGACAATTTTGAAAAAAATGCATTATTTTTTACTTTTTGCTATAATAAATATCCCCAAAAATATATAACATTTTTTTTCTTCAGTTTAGGCCGATATGTATTCTTCTACATATTTTTGGTAAAAAAAAAAAAACGCAATGAGTGTATATTGATTGGTTTGTGCAAAATGTGTAGTGTCTACAAAATAGGGGATAGTTTTATGGCATTTTTATTTATTTTTTTATTTTTTTATTAGTGATGGCGGTGATCTGTGATTTTTATCGGGACTGTGACATTATGGCGGACACATCAGACATTTTTGACACTATTTTGGGACCATTGTCATTTATACAGCGATCAGTGCTATAAAAATGCATTGATTACTGTGTAAATGACACTGGCAGTGAAGGGGTTAACCACTAGGGGGCGATGAAGGGTATAAGTGTGTCCTAGGGAGTGATTCTAACTGTGACGGGGAGTGGCTACAACACACAGGACAGTGATCACTGCTCTCGAAGACAGAGAGCAGTGATCTCTGTCCTATCAATAGGCAAAATGGGGAAATGCTTTTGTGCGCATGCCCGTGACATCTCTTCTTAAAGGGGATGTACCTGTATGCCCTTTTGCCTACCAGCGCTATTCTGCCAACGCAAATTGGCGTGCGCTGGTTGACAATCGGTTAATGAAAGGAAAGTCTGGGTGGCTGCACACCAAACTGAGATCCAAATGCCTTTATTCGTATAAAACCATGAGGAGCAATACATGTACAAGCAAGGGAGGAACGGCTTACATGTTTCAAACAGAAGAGAGGGTGCCTCTAAGTGCGGAATTAAAACTTTTAATATCCCAAAAAGTATTAAAAACACTTACAGGATATGAGAATGAAGGGTTCCTTTTTCAAGCCAACCAATCAGCAGATTTCCAAAACATGTCCTATTTTGATGACCTACTTCCGGTTTGCGGTCCACGCTGGTTGTCGTCTCCTCCCGCTGAAGTCATTTCTGGGATTCATGTTCCACACTGACTCAGACAGCGAGATTGCTCCACCAGTGCTTCCAGAGCTTGTGGTTTCCATCTGCTGGTCAACCTGGCATCTTCTGCTGCTGCAGATCAACACCCCTGGGAACCTATAACACACTGGGACCTTCCTGATGCCGGATCACCTGCTTTAAAAACATGTGAAATGCCCCCTTCATTCTTATATCCTGTAAGTGTTTTTAATCCTTTTTGGGATACTAAAAGTTTTAATTCTGCGCTTAAAGGCGCCCTTTCTTCTGTTTTTTCTTTTACTAGAGATTGCTCCCCTCTTTGAGTGCTGCCCTAAGTGTTTGAAGACCTCATCATTTGAATACCTCTACTCAATATAGACATTACCTGCCTGCTCCTATTCAGAGCGCCCTTATATACACTCTTTGTCTGGGCTTACATGTTTCGCACATGAATTGTGCTTTATCAAAGCCCATTTGTTTAATCTATGAACTGGTAACCAGTGGCGGAATTATCAGGGTCGCAACAGTCGCAAGTGCGACTGGGCCCTGTAATTCTCTGCCACTTCAGGGGGCCCACCGGCAGCCCGCCCGCCCGCCGCCCGAGGGGCCCACCTGACTGTCCGGCCGGGGGTGTGTGGTGACGGACCCGGTGTGATTCACTGGTGCTGCGGTTCATGCCGTGGGGAGGGGGGAGCTTCCTTTCACCCACTACAGTGGAGAGAGCAGCGTGAGAGAAGTGCTTTGTGGGCTCCGCCCCCGCCTATCCAGAGCAACTGTAAGGGAGGCGGGGTGGACACAGAAAAAACTTCAGCCAATTCAGTGAAGGCGGGGGAGGAGCTCTCTGAAGCAAGGCATTCCTGGAGGAGACACGCTTTGTGGAGGAACTTTGCATCTGCAGGATTCTGAGGAGGGGGAATTGATCGATCATCGATTGATTGGCGGTAAGTCACCACCCCCCTCCAGATTGTGCCCCCCTCCAGTGCCACCACACACCCTCCAGACTGTGCCACCCCCCTCCAGTGCCACCAGCCCCCCTCCAGACTGTGCCACCCCCCTCCAGTGCCACCACCTGCCCTCCAGTGCCACCAGCCCACTAGCTACTGTATTTGTATGTGTGTGTCTGAGCATGCTTGTATGTGTGTGCGTGAGCATGCTTGTGTGTGTGTGTGTGTGTGTGTGCGTGCGCATGCTTGTATGTGCATGTGTGTATGTGTGAGCATGCTTGTATGTGCGTGTGTGTGAGCATGCTTGTATGTGCGTGTGTGTGAGCATGCTTGTATGTGCGTGTGTGTGAGCATGCTTGTATGTGCGTGTGTGTGAACATGCTTGTATGTGCGTGTGTGTGAACATGCTTGTATGTGCGTGTGTGTGTGTGAACATGCTTGTATGTGCGTGTGTGTGAACATGCTTGTATGTGCGTGTGTGTGAACATGCTTGTATGTGCGTGTGTGTGAACATGCTTGTATGTGCGTGTGTGTGAACATGCTTGTATGTGCGTGTGTGTGAACATGCTTGTATGTGCGTGTGTGTGTGTGAACATGCTTGTATGTGCGTGTGTGTGTGTGAATATGCTTGTATGTGCATGTGTGTGAGCATGCTTGTATGTGCGTGTGTGTGTGTGAGCATGCTTGTGTGTGTGCATGCTTGTATGTGCATGTGTGTGTCTGAGCATGCTTGTATGTGCGTGTGTGTGAGCATGCTTGTATGTGCGTGTGTGTGAGCATGCTTGTATGTGCGTGTGTGTGAGCATGCTTGTATGTGCGTGTGTGTGAGTGTGCATGTATGCATGTGTTTATCAGTGGCGGTGCATCCAAAAGGGTGCACAGGTTCCACCCCCTCTATGACCAATGGATAGATTCATGCATAGCATGAATCTATCCATGGCCACCGCTGTCACCCCCATATTTAGGTGTCTGGCCCCTTTTCGGGTGCTGGGCGCCTGAATTAGAGCGGCGGGGGGGGGGGTGTTTTTGCAGCACCTGATTAGAGCCATGGGCTCTAATAGGCTTCAAAATAGATGAACTGCGAGCGCCATGCTTGATGCTCACAGTCCACCCAGGTGTGTTAGAAAAGTGAATTAATATTCACTTTCCTAACACTGAACCGCCTCTCCACCAATCAGGTGTGCGGGTCTGTTACCCATCACCCGATTGGCTGAAACGATAGACACAGCTATTGGACGCCCATCAGGAGGAGAGGACGGGAGATGAGGATGGCAGGAGATGCATGGAGGACCCCGCTCATGGCCGTTACCCGCTGCCCCACCAAGACAGGGTAAGTGGCGGGCAGACAGCGAGCGGGCGGTGGGGATTCACAGTGGCAGCATTTGATGGGCACACCAACAGCATTTGATGGGCACAGCGGCAGAGTTTCATGGGCACAGTAGTGACATTTGATGGGCACAGTAGTGACATTTGATGGGCACAGTGGCTGTAATTGATGTTTTTTAAATCGGTTCCTTTATATGTAGCCACCCACTTGGGACTGGGCCCTGGTGTTCCACCATCGGGCTCAGAGAAAAGAGCCCTGTCCGGAGGTCGGGGGGGGGGGCCCGCCATGGTTTCCTGCATCGGGGCCCTGAAGGTTCTAGTTACGCCACTGCTGGTAACTTATACCTAGCCAGATCCTACCCCATGGGGATGTCAGCAGGTTAATTAACCAATTCAATACCATGTTTTTATCATTGCTTAAGAATCAATTATTTTTTTTTTTTTTTTAAATAATGAAGTTTAAAAGTAATAATGCAAAAATATATATACAACATATGCAAGATAAAAACATATGAAATAGTACAGTCAGACCTAAATGACTATATAATCTATTATATATTCATACTCTATCCATCAATATGGATTTAAGGAAAATTCAAAAACTAGACTACTAAAGATATAAACAGCCCCAGTTAACAACATAAAAGAGCCACCAATGAAAAGGGGGAAAAATAAAAACAAATAAAAAATTCTCTGCATGCTGAAAAAAAAACAACACCAAGAAATTCTCTACATGCTGGACTAAAAATGCTCTTCAATCTAAACAAAAAAGGTGGGAAAAAATTGCTCTGCATGCTGGACAACAATTTTGCCCTGTACACACGGTTGGACTTTCCGACAACAAAAATCGGAAAATCCGAACGTTCTGAACGCGGTGACGTAGAACACATACGACCGGACTATAAACGGGCCAGTAGCCAATAGCTTTCATCTCGTAATTTATTCTGAGCATACGTGGCACTTTGTCTGTCGGAATTGTCCACACATGATCGGAATCTAAACGATCAGATTTTGTTGTCGGAAAATTTTAGATCCAGCTCTCAAACATTGTGTGTCGGAAATTAAGACGGAAAAAGTCTGATGGAGCCCACACATGATCGGATTTTCCATCAACATGATCCGATCGCTCATTTTCCGTTGGAAAGTCCGACCGTGTGTACGGGGCATAAGTATACAGCGGTGGTTCCCTTGAGGATTACTAAAGACCAGTAAACCAAAAGACGTGATTAGACAAAAGGGGTCTTTTCCTAAGGTGAGCAGCCAATTCACCTGGAGGTGGCAGTGGTAGTACAGATCACTGAACTGTTTTCACTACGGGGCAAAGTGTCTAAGGAACGATCCTAGACCTGAAATTATTGTGTGGGACGTTTTTTACACTTATTGTTTTTTTATAGTTGAATTATTTTATTATTTATTCACCATGGTGTGTTGTTACTCATTATACTCAAGCTACTGTTAGTGGCAGATTTTTTTTTTTTCTACTAATTTTGGATATATGTATAAATTGGATTAGCGCACTATATTTTTCCACTGTTATTATAAAATGTTGAAAGTCCCAAGTGCCATCTAGTACCTCAATAGAAGACCACATAATATGAATAGTTCATATTTCATATTTACTTGGCTAAAAGAAGATACATGAACAATAAAACAATGGTGACGGGACTATTAAGTATTGTACTTTTACAGGCTTTTTTCATTTCTTTTTTTTTTTCTGAGTTGCTTTAATGGTAAAGGCAAAAGAAAGGTTAAGAGTTAGCATGTGCTTTAGTGTTAGGAATGCTTTTAATTTACCATTGTTATAGATATCTGATAATTTGATATTCATCTTGGGAATATTCTCCCCCTTTTCCTTAACACAACATCATAAGCATATATTATACGTTACTAATTTCTGAAGCCTAGATCAATGAACACATACATATGCAATCATTTTTATGTTGACCTCAAATTCATACCGGAGATGTATTCTTGTATTTTGTAAAATGTTCAAAAACTATACTCAATTCTGAAAAAAAAAGTAACAATATTTTATATTATCTCACCCCCTTTGTTCAACTGAATGTGATTTTCTAAGGGCAAACATGCAGGTCTGTTTGTAAAGGAGCAGCCAATCTCCAATTATTTAACTAAATTTGGCCGAGGAGGCAAAAAAAAAAAAGATAAATGGATAAAAGAGTTTTTGGGAAAACCATCAAATAAAAATAATAAATTGGAGAAAATTGGCACAGATGTGCTTACTCATTATATGTCAGTATAGGGGTTTAAGAGCACAGGTGTCAGGCTCAGAATCAAGTAAAATGCAACATGTTTTTGTGTTACTTTAACTTGGTTTTAAATTGCTCCTGCATCGCTTAGGATTAGTGTGAAAAGACCAACCAAAACTAGTATGGTGGAGCTCTGGTCTGTTCTTTCCGAACCTTACTACTAGCAGGAGCGGACTGACCATTGGGCCACTTGGGCACTGTCTGAGGGCCCCATGCCACTAGGGGGCCCCATCAGGTTTGCCAGCCTCAGTAAAACCAGGGACAGTATGTAAAATTTTTTTTTTTTTTTACATCTGTCTCTGAAATGTCCCTTACTGACATCCTTTTGGTCTAAAAATCCTGAAATAATAGCTGCCCCACCTCTCCAGTACCTTCTCAGCCAATAGAAACATATCTGTGTATACTGTGTGATTGTATTCTGTGTGTGTGTGTTTGTGTATACTGTGTGGCCTCATAATCTCTGATTGCCTGGGGGCCCCATAATCTCCTATTGCCCGGGGGCCCCATGAGTTATCAGTCCACCCCTGACTACTAGTAACATCAATTATGACCTAGTGGTAAAGAGGTGGGTCCAAGCTCTGGCTTACTAGCTTACTAGCTCAGAGAAAATGGGTTGAATAACATTGCGTATCGTTCAACCATGCAATGCTTGATTGATGAGCCCTTGGTGGACAGCCCTGGAGATCAGGAGAGTATAGCAGCTTGGAGCTGTTTTTTTATTTTAAGGCAATGGTGGAGGACCCAACTGACTCTTTTTCCCTCAAGCTGGATCTGAGCTGAGCTCTTTATATATTTGTTTATACAAAATACACATAGGAAGAATCTAGTATATTCTTGGGGTGAAAGAGTTGATTTTTTTTTTCAGGTTACTAAGGAGAAACCCTTTTGATTGAAAATAGCATTCCAAACACATCCCCAAATAATGCTACATTTATATACAGTAATACATAAACATGTAATGTAGATAATTCTCTTATCTCTCAAACATCCATTAAAGTGTCAGATCGTCGTCTAAAGTCCTCCTGGTAATTGTACTATTGATCCATTGAAGCCAATGAAATAATCTCTCTATAATTAAAACATGAGTTTTCATGAGTCAAAAATCCGTAAGTCTGCTCTGTACAATACATTTTTCATCTTCTGACGAAATGCACTTTCAGAGACACAGCCGTCCCCTGGTCTGGCTTCTTAGGAGCTCCAGGCAATTTTACAGATCTCTATTAAGAACACATACATTTTAAATAAAAAAAAAATGATGAGCTCATTTTTAAAGAGAATATATTGAGACTACATTTTTTTAAGCTTAGATAAATGTAAATGTGAAAAGAGAACGAACAGGTTGTAACCAATAGCTGAGAGCGCTGACCGGGGTGTTTTGGCCTGAGGGCCATCCCACTGTCAGAACACAATAGCTCAGTAGGGGAGATTGATGTACTAACATTTGAATCTTAGTACAGTGGCTCCAACTGGAAATAATACTGTGTACCAGGCTTTAGGGATAGGTTAGAGTTTAGGAAACCTGTTAATCCTTTCATTTTCAAATCTATTAGGAGACGGTTAGGTGTCTGGTACGAAAAACCCAATGTACTGCTCCAAAATTTTACCATGAGGCAAACCAACTTTAATTACAGAAGTGAGATGCTTCCATTAAACAAACACAGAATTAATAAGGAAGTAGATTTGAAAGTGGGAAGGTGCCACATACAAGAGTATACAGTATATTACAAAAGAAAGAAATGGAAGAACAGATTTTTATTTCACCATATAGATAAATCCGAAAATTTATCAAAATAACCATATAGCCATTAAAAAAAACATATATTAAAATGCTCATCTATATAACAAAGCCACAAACATCAGTTACATTGGTAGAATATTGTACTATAAATCCTCCACTACAGCATTCCCCTATGTACAGCATATAAACTCAGTGATATGCAAATATCCAGTGATAAGGGAATGTCAGAAACGTCATTTCAATGTTGCATCTACGATGGGGAAGGCTGGGCTCAACACATTTCACAGCTTGCAAATGTTGCTTCTTGAGGGGATAAGTGAAAGGTAGGTTTGCACACAAAGGTTTCTAAAACAAGTAAAAAGTATAACAATATGAAAGCAGGCAGTACCCCCATACACACAGTTGGGGCAACAAATCTGTTATCACCCTTCGGTAGATAAATGGAAAATCCAAGGGGGTCAGAGGTCTACTCCAAGGCAGAGAGAGATGACTCTCATATATATTTCATAAGTGTTTCATGTCCACTAGAGGGGCCATGACAGGTCCAAGGTTGCAATCCTCCTCCTAGAAGAGCACAGTTATGTCTGAAACTGTATATAGTTAGGATCGGGTCATTTGTCTGCTGAGGATGTGTGCCCCTGTTCCTTCTTCGATTTTCAACTTTTATATTGTACAAACACAGTCTCTAGGTTACATAGTTAGTAAGGTTGAATAAAGACACCAGTCCATCTAGTTCAACCTGAGAGAGTATCTTCAATTGTCCCTATCCCCATTCATATACTAGGGCCAATTTTTTTGGACAGAAGCCAATTAACCTACCTGCATGTCTTTGGAGTGTGGGAGGAAACCGGAGTACCCGGAGGAAACCCACACAGGCACAGGGAGAACATACAAACTTCAGGCAGGTAGTGTCGTGGTTGGGATACGAACCAGCGACCCTTTTTACTGCTAGGTGAGAGTGATAACCACTACACCACTGTGCCACTGTGCCACCCAACATTCACTCCAGATGACAACATTCCAGATTGACAACATTCGCTCCAGATGGGCTGTTCATATAAGACATTTCTCCCTGAAAATCCTTTGCTCATAATAATGACAACATGAAACAAATTTGTTTGAAATCTTTGCAAATTTATTAAAAAATAAATAAATAAATAAATAAATCACACGTACATAAGTATTCACAGCCTTTGCCAGGACACTCAGAATTGAGCTCAAGTACATCCTGTTTCCACCAATCATCCTTGAGATGTTTCTACAACTTGATTGGAGTCCACCTGCGGTAAATTCAGTTGATTGGACATGATTCGGAAAGGCACACACCTGTCTATATAAGGTCCCACAGTCAAGCCATTAAGTCAAAGGCATTGACTGAAGACCTATGAGACAGGATTGTATGGATGCACAGATCTGGGGAAGGGTACAGAAACATTTCTGCAGCATTGAAGGTCCCAATGAGCACCGTGGCCGCCATCATTTGTAAATGGAATACGTTTGGAACCACCAGGACTCTTCCTAGATTGGGCCGCCCGGCCGCATTGAGCGATCAGGGGAGAAGAGCCTTAGTCAGGGAGGTGACCAAGAACCCGATGGTCACTCTGACAAAACTCCAGCGTTTCTCTGTGAAGAGAGGAGAACTTTCCAGAAGATCAATCATCTCTGTAGCACTCCAGTAATCAGGCCTGTATGGTAGACTGGCCAAAATGCACCTGAAGGACTCTCAGACCATGAGAAACAAAGTTCTCTGGTCTAATGAAACAAAGATTGAGCTCTTCGGCCTAAATGGCAAGCGTCATGTCTGGAGGAAACCAGGGACAACCCAACACCTGGTCAATACCATCCCTATAGTAAAGTATGGCGGTGGCAGCATCATGCTGAGGAGATGTTTTTCAGCGGCCGGAGACTAGCCAGGATAGAGGGAAAAACCTGCTCCAGTGCACTCTGGACTGGGGCAAAGGTTCATCTTCCAACAGGACAACGACACTAATCTCACAGCCAAGATAACAAAGGAGTGGCTACAGGACAACTCTGTAAATGTCCTTGAGTGGCCACCCAGAGCCCAGACTTGAACCTGATTGAACATCTCTGGAGAGATATAAAAATGGCTGTGCACCGACGCCTCCCATCCAACCTGATGGAGCTTGAAAGGTCCTGCAAAGAAGAATGGGAGAAACTGCCGAAAAATAGGCATGCCAAGCTTGTAGCATCATACTCAAAAAGACTTGAGGCTGTAATTGGTGTCAAAGGTGCTTCAACAAAGTATTGTGCAAAGACTGTGAATACTTATGTACATGGGATGTCTTTTATTTTTAATAAATTTGCAAAGATTTCAAACAAACTTCTTTCACGTTGTCATTATGGGTAAGGCCGCGTACACACGCGTGGACTGTTCGCCCAACTTTGTCCGTCCAACAGTTTCGGCAAACAGTCCGCTCAAACTTAGCATGGACGGACATGGCCACACACGACGGACGAAAAGTTTGCTGAAACCGTGCGTGATGACGTTTCGGCACGCACGACGGATCGAAAATTTCGACGTCCAATACACTGCAATGCAACCTTCCGACGTGGAAATCCTTTCTGAGCATGCGCGGGACTTAGTTGGCCGAACAAGCCTACACACGAGCGAACAGTCCGCTGAAACCTTGTTTCAGCGGACAGTTTTTCGGAATTTCCGTAAGACCTTGTTCGTCCAACTGTCCGCTGAAACTGTCCGCTGAAGCCCCACACACGAGCGGACTGTCCGCCCAAACACTGTTCAGCGGACAAGGTTGGGTGAACAGTCCGCCCGTGTGTACGCGGCCTTATTGTTTTGTAGAATTTTGAGGAAAATAATGAAATTAATCCCTTTTGGAAAAAAGACTGCAACATAACACAAGGTGGAAAAAGTGAAGCACTGTGAATACTTCCCAGATGCACTGTATCTGAGTAAAAACCAACAACCCAACCAAGATTCTTTCTTATATTACCCGCCTTATCAATTTCCTATGGAATTAGGAGTCCCTCCCTATCTTGTTCATTTTGGTGCTTCAGCAAGGCTGTTCTCCAACCCCTCTGTAGATGAAAACAGCCATACAGAGGAGGTAATGGGAAAAGATCTGAAGTCTACCTGCACAGACATTACATTACATTTACAGATAGGCAAAGGCCATTATAATAATGATTGCTGGAAAAGATATATTTATTTTCTTGACTCGAGTAGCTATTTAATCAGACTTTCTCCATTGTTTCATCCTAGCTATTGTTCATCTCAGAAAGTGACAACATTCTTTAAAATATCAGAATCCTCTGACAAATCTTAAGCGAAGGAAACAACTATTATTGGATTAGCGACTTGAAAACTGCCACTTCTTACATCTTTGAGAAACTTAGCAACTCATCAACAACTTCGAGGTTGATAAATGGCTTATAAAAGCTGAAAATCTTGTGTTGTGCCATCAAAGACATAATGGTGATTTTTTTTCTTCTTTTTTTTTTATTTAGTTCATTTTTTTTTTTCGAGAATACACTTCATAGACTCAGCTCTAATCCTATTAAATAACATCTGTGTAAACTCTTACTGTTGAATCCTTTTTATGGGTTAGAATTGGAATAAAAGAACTATGATGACACAAGATGATGGGCAAGATGGCAGTCTGGTGTGTGTTGGCTGTTGGCCAATGATTGGAAAGCGTTTTGTAGTTGTGCCATGTACATGACGTGTGGGTGTTTATGCTTGTTAAGGTATCATTATGGGGAACACAGTTGTAGAAATTTAATTGAAATGCTTGAATCCTGGCGCATACTGGTTTTATCATTATTCAAGATTGATTCTGTTTGAAAATTGTTATACAAGCACAGTGAAAAAGCACAGTTGCCAACATTTCTAAGAAGACATGTTGCTCTGGGAGTACAAACATTTATACAATATTATATATTTATATAGTTATATTGCATTTGAACCCAATCACTAAAATCACATATAATCATTTTGCAATTTCCATAGTAATTTTCAATATTTTTAAATCAAAAACTTAAAAGAAATAAAACCTGGTAAACCTGCTATAAAAGTTTTTGTTCGGGAGCTCCCTGTAAGCCCTTGTACATACGATCAGAGATTCCGACGGAATGTGTCCGATCGGAGCCTTTTGTTGCATATTCCGACTGTGTGTGGTCTGCATCGGACTGTTTCCGTCGGACCAAATTTTACAACTTGCCGGAAATATTTTCTGACAAAATGCTCCGATCGGACATACTCCGATCATGTGTAGAGAATTCCGATCGGACAAAGTGCCACGCATGCTCAGATCAAATTCCTACATCAAAACTATTGGCTACTAGCCTGAACGTAGTCCCATCGTAACGAAATTACGTAATCATGTTCTGAAAGATCGGATTTTCCGACAACTTTGTCCGACCATGTGTATGCAACAGTTTCGGACAACATCCGTCGGACAAAATCCGACGGAAAAAATCAGACGGATTTGGTTGTCGGAATCTCCGACCGTGTGTACAAGGGCTAAGGCTCCATTCACACTAAGGCCTGATTCACACCTATGCATTTTTAGTGCTTTTTGCATTTTGCAGATTTGCACTACAGTACATTTAACATGGTTTCCAAAATGCAAAGCCCTAAAAATGCATAGGTGTGAATCCAGCCTAATGCGTTTTTTGATGCATTTTTGCAGGAATGCATGGACATTTTTTAATATGGTTTCCTATGGAACATGTTCACATCAATGCATTTTTATGCCTCTGCTTTTTGGAAAGGGTCGGGGACTTTTTTTCCCCCGCAAAATGCAGCGTTTTGCATGTAATAGACTTCAATTGACCACCATCCAAAACGCAATTACCTTGTTTTTGCCGCGTTTTTTTGCTGTGATTTGCATTTTGCAGTTTTTTTTTAGCTGTACATTCACTGTATATAACTGGTTGCTAAGGAGGGTGCCAGGAAGCCATCTGCTGCTTCCTTAACAACCGATGAGTCATCAGCTGTTACCTTTAACAAAGGTACCCCCCAGATGCTGGCCTCCCCCCTACGTGAATGAGTATATGGTACATTGTACCCCTATCCATTAACCAAAAAAGTAGTGTAATGTGAAAAAATACAGTAGACAGTTTTTGACAAGTCTTTTATTAAAAATATCTTCTTCTTCCTCCGGTCTTCCTGCACCTTCTCCTGCATCTTCCTCCTCTGGGCTTCTCCATCTCCTGCTTCTTCTTCCGCTCTTCTTTTTTCTCTGGTATTCTTTGTTCGGTGTCCCTAAGGCTTGATTCACATCTATGCATGTTGCTTTTGAGTGTTTCTGCAGTGCTTTTTGCAGTGCTTGCCATGTTTTTGGACACACATTTTAACCGCCAATTTACAGCGATTTGTGTTATCTTTTTAACACTGTATATAGCTTGTTGCTGAGGAGGGTGTCAGGAACCAGCCGCAATGTCCTTAACAACCGATGAGTCATCAGCTGTCAGCGGGCTTCCACACCCCAAAGCTCTTTGCCCCCATGTTGATGGGTACAAGGGTCTCTTCCCAACAACCCTTGCCCGGTAGTTGTTGGGGTCTGTGGGCAGGGGGTCTATCAGAATCTGGAAGCCCCCTTTAACAAGGGGGCACCCAGATCCCGGCCTCCCCCCTATGTGAATTAGTATGAAATACATTGTACCCCTTCCCATTCACCAAAAAAGAGTAGTGTAGTGCGACAAGTTGTGTTTTTGACAAGTCTTTTATTAAAAATATCTTCTTCTTCCTCTGGTCTTCCTGCATCTTCTCCCGCATCTTCCTCCTCTGGGCTTCTCGTTCTCCTGCTTCTTCTTCCGCTCTTCTTCTTTCTCCTGCCTTCTTTGTCCGGTGTGCTTCTTGCTCTGCCACTGCTCCCGCCAGTGACCCTCCTCCGATGCTGTGTCCCGCTGATCTGTCCCCGCTGATGTCAAGCATTTCTTAGATAATGATGGGGGCATGGCCATATGATGATGTCTTCTGGAGGCCCATCCGCTTGTGACATCACCGACGCGGCCATGATGGGTCCCTGATGTCACAAGGGGGCGTGACCTCATTATCTGATTGCCACTCCCCTGTCGTTATCTAAGAAATGCTTGACATTGGTGCGGACAGATCAGTGGGACGCAGCATCGGAGGTGGGTCATCAGGGGGAATAGAGACAGAGGAAGAAGCACACCGGACAAAGAAGACAGGAGAAAGAAGAAGAGTGGAAGAAGAAGCAGGAGAAGGAAAAGCCTGGAATAGGAAGATGCGGGAGAAGATGCAGGAAGACCAGAGGAAGAAGAAGATATTTTTAATAAAAGACTTGCCAAAAACAAAACTTCAATGTACCCCATACTCATTCACATTAGGGGGAGGCTGGGATCTGGGGGCCTCCTTGTTAAAGGATGCTTCCAGATTCTGATAAGCCCCCCACCCACAGACCCCGACAACCACATATGTGTGAACCCAGCCTAAAGCTGGGTTGCTGACAAAGTAACATAACATAAATTTGGCATATTCTTTTTCCAGTAGTAGCCAATGTTGGGTGTGGGTTTTTGAATGGGTAGAGTAGGACATACACACCAATCAGCCATAACATTATGACCACCCACCTAATATTGAATAGGTCCCCCTTTTGTGGCCAAAAGAGCCCTGATCCGTGAAAGTGTAGCCGCCACATGACCTCTGAAGGTATGCTGTGGTATGTCATCTGGTACCAGGTCATAATTAGCAGATTCTTTAAGTCCTTTAAGTTGTGAGGCAGGGCCTTCATGCATCAGACTTGTTTTGTTTACAACAAAGTGGATTTATACAGTGCTTTGGCTATCAAGTCTGTTGTATATACATACCCCTTCCATGTCTGGTTGAGTCCATAACTAGCATTTTTGTATTCTTAGGTCATTCTTGGTGCTGCCCCCAAAATGCTTTGGATTTTTTATATGACCAATTCTAAGAACAAAATTGATCTTGGGCTCTTGAATATGTTTTTGGTCTGGCACTTTCTTCTGCATTTCTATGGTTTTAGCTACTGTCAACCTTGTGGTGCATGAGCTGCCTCGCCAGAGGCATTGAGCCTGCCCAAAGTTTTTGTTTCTCTAACTACACGTGCAAGGTTGAAAGTTTCCAATGCCTCTTTAAATGCGTTATTCTGGAGTTCACCTAGGAATTAATGGAATTTTCTCTTGCACTGTAATTTGTTGCAGGAAAACAGACAAGTGCGAATGATCCCTCATGGTGGGGATGGCATGTAAAATATACTTATTTCTAATACATGAGGGATTTTTTCAGGCTGCGTCTCCCTGCACGGTTGTGACTTTTTTCGTGCCTGGAAGGGGCTTCTTATTTACACTTCAATGATGGACGTTTTGATTTGCTCATCAATATAGTTTAGGCCCCCAGCCGTATCTCTTTTAGCATTCAGCTTTGTATCGCTAGTATAGTATTAGCTTTCTCCCCAGAGGTGGCGATCAATCTCCTAACTCCTGACTGTCCATTTCATCAGGAAGAAACTTGTCACTTGTCAAAAGAAGATGATTGAGGTTCCCTGTCCTTGATACTGGAGCAGAAGTTACACCAAGCCAGTGTTTTCTATTGTTAAAGCAAACCTGTGCTGTGAAAACACAAAGGCTGCCATGGATGGGCTTTCCTTTTTTAAATTCTAGGTGCCTGGCTTTCATGCTCATACAATGGCTTGGAACTGAGCCACTGACCTAGGACAAATGCATTTCTGGAGTTCTGATTTCACTCCGACTTTCTATTCTGCATGCTTGTTCCAGGTCAGTGATTGAAGTCAGATGGCTAGTTTTAGGGCTGGTTCACACCAGCGTTAGCACAGCAGCCTTGATGCACCAATACTAACACACCACACTGTTTACCTATTTCTTAACAATTTTTTTTTAAATGTTACACAGCAGCATTTCATTAAGTTCTCTTGATCACAGCTTGGTGTGAGTTGGTGGATAGATCACACTGCATTACACCAAAAGTATCATACTTTTTTTCAGTGCACATCACCGCAATGGTTTAGGTGACAACAGACTTGTGCTGCCCAATCCAAACCCGAGAAAGATATCACAGGTACAAAGAGAGAGAGAATATCAAGAAACAATATAAACTCGAACATAAAGATCAGCAACCCAAAGATCCAGACTTCAGGGCAAAACCGGTTTGATATTAAGATTTCAAATTGAATATGAAAACCTGCTTATATAACCTTACCTCTCAGTAAGAGTCTCAATATTATACTCCAGGTAAGCGAGATCCTGAGTAGCATCCTGAAATATAGGAACCAAAAGTAAGTTAGCATAAAACTCTGATAGAAAGTAGAAAAACGATGTAGGTAGACAAAAAAGAGAGAAGGGAGTAAAATTGTTTTAATATAAAACCACCCGGAGGTGGGGCAAGGATAGGAGCTCAACACCTGTTTAATTGTTTTAAGTCAGTGGTACAAATTGTAATCAATGCATGTCGTTGTAAAAGGATATATATTAGGCAAAATATGTAGCAAATTCTGAGGAATATCTAAAGTATGGCCAAGTGGTCCATGTAATCAAGTATAATTCTGTTCTGTCAGTTTCCCAGGTGACCATTTGTTTGAGATGATGAAGGGAGTCCATCTCATAAGTTCAGTCAAGTAGGAAAGGGGTATCTGGTTTTCGCCAACCTCTGGATATGATGGCTGCGTTCAAAAAAAGTAAGCACTTTTTGTTGTTTAAGAAATCCAGGTAGCATGGACAGTAGGATATTAGCGTGTTGGGAATCCTATCGCCCACAAATATATGATATAACTAAAGGATTCTAGCCCAGAAGGGATCAGTATCAGGAATCAAAGTGTCAATGGCATTTAAAATGGTAGGACATCTATACCTGTCAGGGCACTGACAGCAGGAGAAGGTCTTTAGGACTCAGCATCTGTCAGGGCACTAACAACAGGAGAAGGGCTCTAGGAACCAGCGTCCCCAGCAGCACATCACATGGGCCTTTATAAGGAAGTGTATTAGTGCTTAAAGTTGCTGACTGTTTCCTGAGATTCCTGGTTCCTGTGTTTCCTAGTTTCTGACCTGGCTTGTTCCCGACCTGTCTGCCTATGCCCAGTCCCTGACCCTGGCTTCTCTCATGGATACCCTCTTCCTTCTTCTTGTGTTTGACTCGGCTTCCGCCTGACTTTGTCTGCTCTGTTTTAAACCTGGTTCTGATTTCGGCTTGTGTTGACTACTCCATTATCTCAGTGACTTTACAGACCTGTCTTACCTCCCAGGTGCCACCTGCCCGCAGACTCTGTTCATCACAACAGCAACATTCCTGAGCTTTCTGCAAGCAACTTCAGAGGCAACCCATGCTACTTTGTGCACGACTCCTCCTGCCTTACCTTCAGGGGAGTCCGGAACTTAGCTGCAAAGGAAGCGCTCTCTCCACTGGCCTCCAGCACCTGGCACGTGACAATACCATCTATATGCAATTTCAAAGTTCTGTTCCTGTGCCCTGGTTGCTATGAATGTTTTATGCATAAATGTGAATATCGTGTCCAAATATAGCTCATCCTCCATTACGTTAAGTTCCTCCTGCCACTTGGGGATTGAGGATGAGTGGGATAATCTACCCATATGAGAAGTTGATAAATCGAGAACAAAGCATGTGTGGGTCTTTCATCTTGTGAAAGGAAAGATTCAAAGTCCATGAGAGGTCTGAGAAGTGCATATTGTGGTAATACAGTTTGGAGAGAATGGTTTAGTTGGGAGTATTCCATCCAAACTGTAGAGGGGTTATGGTGAGGTGGTAAGGAACCCCGAGCCAAGGTATGTGAGAGAAAGGTGTTAGTATCTTCAGTCCAAGATCAGAATGGAGAGACACAGAGGGCCGGTGGGAAGGCCATGTCCCGTGTTAGATGACTAGGTCTAGAGGACAGTAAACCTTTATGAAGAGTTAAGTCTCACATTCTGATAGTGTGTGATATCAGAAGGGGTAACAAATCCATGGGAGGTCTATGCACGGGAATAGTCCAAAGTAATAATCTTTAAAAACTGTCCAAAGTTTAGTAGATTTGCCATGGAACCAATCCACAATGTGAATCAGTGTGGTGGCATGCAGGTAAAGAGACGAGTTAAGGAGCGCTGCACCACCCTTTGATTTAGGAATAGAGAGGACAGAGTGTTTGTTTCTGGGTTTCCTGTAATGCCATATGAAGTTACGAAATGCAACATTGATGTTATGCCAAAAGCCTGGTGGGGGTGGGGGGAAAACAGGGACTGTTTGGAACACTTATAGCAATTTTGGAAGGATGTCCATTTTTATTATGTTCAAGCACCCAAACCAGGAGAAGTATAGTTTATCATACGCCAGTAGCAAACTACATATCAATCAAATGTAGGAAGGGTTTATAATTGAGATTCGCAATGGTAGGAAGACATATTCTCAAGTATTTGATAGCCTGTCTTTGCCAAAAGTGTAACTTCCGCTTTAAGGAATCCTGATCCCCTAACATGACACATTTGGCATGTCATTTATTTGGGGGGGTACCTAGATTTGACCGGTACCCAGTTCCCACTTCCGCTGGTGACGCATAGGCAGCATACTTCTGGGACATGTCACAGGTCCCAGAAAATTGCCCGGCATTTCAGGATGCACATCGCAAGCTGTAAGCTATCACATCTGGATGCCCACAGTAGTGATGCTAGTGCCATGGAGAGGAGAGGGAGAGAACCGAGGCTTTGCATCGCTGGACTGTGGGACAGGTGAGTGTCTGTTTATTAAAAGTCAGCAGTTACAAAAAGTGTAGCTGTGGACTTTTAATAAACACAGAAACGTAAACTCTGTTTGAATGAAAATGGGATTGAATTCAAACAAGGTCTTGAGGGGCCTGGGAGATGTTGAGAGCTTCAGTTTTATCACAGTTAACCTTGAAGTTTTTCAGTTGCCCGAATTTTCTAAAACTCTAGGAGACGGAAGAGAAACGTGATGGGTGGTCCCTGTCACATTTTTGAAAGAGTGCGACTGTGCGTGGCTTCACCCACACAACTGCTTCATTGAATCATTTGTTATTATTGGCTCACCAATATTTGGTTACCTTTGCTGACTTCATACTACAAGAATTTCATTATCAAGCCCCTTCAGAAATGTGTGCTATCTTTCTTAAAAGTTAATACTGTTTACCAAGAGTTATGATTGTTGGTTACTATCAATCAGTCCTGCATATACTACAGCCAAAACTGGACTGCTTTATAAATGCACCAGATTTGATCATGTTGCCGAACTGAAAAGAGGTGAGGGACTCCTTGGCAAAAAGGCATCTATAGCTAAGTATTGTTGTTACATTTTCCAATAGTATAACATTTTATATCTTTATCTGTTATTATTTAATAAAACGTTATATACAGTTTGAATTTACCTTGATAAAACAGTGGACTATGAGAGTGCTCATCAGTGCCGCCGCAACCCATTGAAACAGCAAGCCTGCCTGCCGTGGACCACCACTAGGGTTTTTATTTTTTGCGCTACAAATAAAAAAAAACTGGAAAAAAAATATGTTTTTCCAAGTTACTGCTACGTTTTGCTAATAAAAATAACCCAAATCAGTGTATATATACATATATATATATATATATGATCACATCATATATCACACCATATCAGTATATATATTATTTGGTCTGTGTGAAAGTTATAGAGTCTACAAGCTATGGTACCAATCTTTGAAAATGAATCACACCCAATGGCCTACCTCATTTCTTGAGGCCCTAACATTTCAAGACAGTACAAATACCCCCCAAATTACCCCTTTTTGGAAGTTAGACAGTCCAGGGCATTTAGTAAGAGGCATGACAGGCAAAAAAAATGTGTTCTAACACACGAACACCATTAAAGTCTATGGGACATGAAAAATCAAACATGCTCATTTTAAAACCTTATATTCATGTTATTTCCTTAAAAAGTGTTTGGGGGCCCGGGACCGGCCCCAGGGGACATGTACCAATGCAAAAAAAGTTTTAAAAATAGCTATTTCTTCAGGAGCAGTGATTTTAATAATGCTTCAAGTGAAACAATAAAAACGAACTATTCCTTTAAATATGGCGCCTTAGTCTGCCTGTAAAGTAGCGCATCTTTCCTGTGTTTAAAACAGCACCACAGCAAAATGACATTTCTAAAGGAAAAAATTAAATTTAGGCTGGGTTCACACATGTGCGGTGCAAATTGAAGCTCCATTTTCACAGTTAATTGACAAAGTAGTTGTTTAGCGTTTCACATCAGTTTTTGATCAGGGTCAGGTCAGGATTGCATCAGGATCAGGTCAAGATTTTATCCTGTTCACAACGGAATGCATCTGCAAATCAGATGCATTCCCATAGAAGATAATGTGCTTGCAATTCGCACCGTAATGCCCAGAAAATGCATGCTTTTTTGGGGAATGCGGAGTGCGTATGCAACACACATATGTGAACCAGCCTCATTCAAATGAACGTATTATAAAATGTCATGTGAACACCTGCATCCAATTCACATAGGTGTGAACCGCACCTTAAAACTGCTTACGGCTTTAATGTATTGTCAGATCCTGGCAATATAGACAAAAATATTCGAAAAATAAACAGCATGAGTTCCCCCCAGTCTATTACCCTTTGGGTCTGGTATAAATATTAAAGGGAGCCCGGCACCAAAATTTAAAAAAAGAATCCAAACCAGGCCCTTCAGATCTATGGGTATGGGTTTTAAGGGGAACCCCGCACCAAAATTAAAAAATTGCCTTGGGGTTCCCCCCAAAATCCATACCTTATCCGAGCATGCAGGGGGGGAATGAGAGAGCGCCCCCCCTCCTGAATCATACCAGGCCACATGCCCTCAACATGGGGAGGGTGTTTTGGGGTCCATCACCTTTACCCTCAGCTTCTTTAGCAAGGCAGTGGTTGTTTGTGTGTGTGGGGTCGTTATCATGTTGGAATACTTCCCTGCAGCCCAGTCTCCAAAGGGAGGGGATCCTGCTCTGCATCAGTATGTTACAGTACATGGTTCCTTCAATGAACTGTAGCACCCCAGCACTTATGCAGCCCCAGACCATGATACTCCCACCACCATGCTTGACTGTAGGCAAGACACAATTGTCTTTGTACTCCTCACCTGGTTGCCACCACACATGTTTGACACCAACTGAACCAAATAAGTTTATCTTGGTCTCAACAGACCACAGAACATGGTTCCAGTAATCCATGTCCTTAGTCTGCTTGTCTTCAGTAAACTGTTTGCAGGCTTTCTAGTGCTTCATGTTTAGAAGAGGCTTCCTTCTGGGATGACAACTATGCAAACCAATTTGATGCAGTGTGCAGCGTATGGTCTGAGCACTGACACGCTGACCCCCCCCCCCCCCCCCCCTCCACCTCTTCAACCTCTGCAGCAATGCTGGCAGCACTCATACATCTATTTCCCAAAAACAACCTCTGGATATGATGCTGAGCACGTGCACTCAACTCCTTTGGTCGACCATGGCGAGGCCTGTTCTAAGTGAAACCTGTCCTGTTAAACCACTGTATGGTCTTGGCCACCATGCTGCAGCTCAGTTTCAGGGTCTTGCCAATATCCTTGTAGACTATGCCATCTTCATGTAGAGCAAAAAAAATTTCTTTCAGATCCTTGGAGTTCTTTGCCATGAGGTGCCATGTTGACCTTCCAGTGACCAGTATGAGAGAGTGAGAGTGATAACACCAATTTACCACACCTGCTCCCCCTTCACACCTGAGACCTTGTAACCCTAACGAGTCACATGATACCGGGGAGGGAAAATTACTATTTGGGCCCAATTTGGACATTTTCACTTAGGAGTGTACTCACTTTTGTTGCCAGCGGTATAGACATTAGTGGCTGTGTATTGAGTTATTTTCAGGGGACAGCAAATTTACACTGTTATACAAGCTGTACACTCACTACTTTACATTGTAGAAAAGTGTAATTTCTTCAGTGTTGTCATATGAAAATATATAATAAAATATTTTCAAAAACGTGAGGGGTGTACTCCCTTTTGTGACATACTTTATGTATGTACGTATACGTAAAATGTATAGAATGTATGCCCTTCATGTTGCCCGGGAACAGTGGAAATGGAATTCACAGTCAATATAGCAGTTTCTTTCATTGAGCTTGGTATTATACAGGATTTTCAAGATTGGTAAACTAAGACCTTTCATAAGTTCACCTTTTCATATAATCACAATGCAACTAGTACTGACAATTATATATGCAAAACTTTATGGAACTTCAGATAATGGTTTGACCATGGATAAGACCTTTGTTCCTGTAGACGTCAGACTCCCTGTCAATAAGCCCATACAATGCACAGCGGGAAGCGTTTCAATGCCTACAGAGGCAAGTTAGAGGACAACGGAATGATAACAAGGTTAAATACAATGTAGTCTTTACTTCTGTTAAACAAAGTTTTGACATTTATCTCAGTGTTTTATACTATGGACTGGTTTTGAGTTTTGTCTGAAGGAAAAGAGAAATTCACGGATAATATGAATGGGTACCTATAGCAGTTATGATAGACATATGCTGGTTTCTTGATAGTGTACTTCCCAATTTTCTGAGATGAGAAGGAGGTACAGCTATTATCACAAAGTTCCTAGGCAAAGGGCAAAGCCTTATCAAGTACCTATGATGGTATGAGGATAATAATTTGAAAAAAACTATTAAACCAAGTGCTTTTATTTCTTCTTTACATCAGCATTTTAAAGTAACAACTGCAAATCTTTGGAGGTGAATAAAAGGTTCAGTGTAGTATAAACTGCCTATACAGGTAAGAGGCGCTTAGAAATTAAAACAAACCGTGCAGCTTTGACCAACGTTGAATAATGTCCTTGCTCAGGGGCGGACTGACCATTCGGTCACTCGGTCACGGACCAAGGGCCCGACCACTAGGGGGCCCCATCAGGGTTGTCAGCCATAATAAAAACCAGGGACAGTATGTACAAAATCTGTGTTTTTTTTTACTTCTGTCCCTGAAATGTCCCTTACCAGCATACTTTTAATGTAAAAATCCCAAGATTCTAGTTGCCCCACCTCTCCACTGCCTCCTCAGCCAATGGGAAAACAGTGTACCCGCCCCTTTCTCCAGCGCGACTTATTTGAGATATGAGCAGGAGATGCCGACAGCTGGAGGAGAGAAGAAGAAGAAGGAGGGCACAGCCTGCAGCCTCATAGAAGGTAAGCAACTGAGCTGAATGTATTATTATGAGTGGTTTACCCTTGTCAGCAAGGGGGAGGGGGGAGAGGGGAGGCTGTGTTTGCTCAAGCAGGGATCTTCCTGTCTCTGAAGCAGTTCGATCGTTTGTCTGAGGAGAAGTGAACTGCTTCTGGAGAAAGTACATGTCCTGAATGTCTCTCCCCCCCCAACCTCTGCTACACCTCCCTACTCATTACCTGCCCACCACTACACAGGCACAGTCCCCTCCCATGCATTACTACTTCCTATGTCTGTGAGCTGCTGGGGTACTACAAGTCCCAGCATGCCAGTAGATGGAGGCAGCAGTGTGTTCCATCAGACTTTTTTGGGTAAAAAGTGCTGGTGTGTGTACTGCGTATATGTATACTGTATGTGTACTGTGCATGCTTGTGTTTGTATACTCTGTGCATGTGTATATACTGTGTGTATACTGTACATGCATGTGTATACTGTTTGTGATATATATATATATATATATATATATATATATATATATATATACTGTGTGTGTGTACAGTGGTGTGAAAAAGTGTTTGCCCCCTTCCTCATTTCCTGTTCCTTTGCATGTTTGTCACACTTAAGTGTTTCGGAACATCAAACCAATTTAAACAATAGTCAAGGACAACACAAGTAAACACAAAATGCAATTTGTAAATGAAGGTGTTTATTATTAAAGGTGAAAAAAAATCCAAACCATCATGGCCATGTGTGAAAAAGTGATTGCCCCCCTTGTTAAAACATACTATAACTGTGGTTGTCCACCCCTGAGTTCAATTTCTATAGCCACACCCAGGCCTGATTATTGCCACACCTGTTCACAATCAAGGCATCACTTAAATAGGAGCTGCTTGACACAGTAAGGTCCACCAGAAGATCCTTAAAAGCTACACATCATGCCGAGACCCAAAGAAATTCAGGAACAATTGAGAAAGAAAGTAATTGAGATCTATCAGTCTGGAAAGGGTTATAAAGCCATTTCCAAAGCTTTGGGAATCCAGCGAACCACAGTGAGAGCCATTATCCACAAATGGCGAAGACATGGAACAGTGGTGAACCTTCCCAGGAGTGGCCGGCCGCCCAAAATTACCCCAAGAGCGCAGCGACGACTCATCCAAGAGGTCACAAAAGACCCCACAACAACGTCCAAGGAACTGCAGGCCTCACTTGCCTCAGTTAAGGTCAGCGTTCATGCCTCCACCATCAGGAAAAGACTGGGCAAAAATGGCCTGCATGGCAGAGTTCCAAGGAGAAAACCACTGCTGAGCAAAAAGAACATCAAAGCTCGTCTCAATTTCTCCACAACACATCTTGATGATCCCCAAGACTTTTGGGACAACATTCTGTGGACCGATGAGACAAAAGTGGAACTCTTTGGAAGGTGTGTGTCCAAGTATATCTGGCGTAGAAGGAACACTGCATTTCATAAAAAGAACATTATACCAACAGTAAAATATGGTGGTGGTAGTGTGATGGTCTGGGGCTGTTTTGCTGCTTCAGGACCTGGAAGACTTGCCGTGATAAAAGGAACTATGAATTCTGCTGTCTACCAAGAGATCCTGAAGGAGAATGTCCGACCATCTGTTCATGTACTCAAGCTGAAACGAACTTGGGTTCTGCAGCAGGACAATGATCCTAAACACACCAGCAAGTCCACCACCGAATGGCTGAAGAAAAACAAAATGAAGACTTTGGAGTGGCCTAGCCAAAGTCCTGACCTGAATCCTATTGAGGTGTTGTGGTATGACCTTAAAAAGGCCGTTCATGCTCGAAAACCCTCTAATGTAACTGAATTAGGACAATTCTGCAAAGATGAGTGGGCCAAAATTCCTCCAGGACGCTGTAAAAGCCTCATTGCACGTTATCGCAAACGCTTGGTTGCAGTTGTTGCTGCTAAGGGTGGCCCAATCAGTTATTAGGTTTAGGGGGCAATCACTTTTTCACACAGGGCCATGATGGTTTGGATTTTTTTTCACCTTTAATAATAAACACCTTCATTTACAAATTGCATTTTGTGTTTACTTGTGTTGTCCTTGACTATTGTTTAAATTGGTTTGATGTTCCGAAACACTTAAGTGTGACAAACATGCAAAGGAACAGGAAATGAGGAAGGGGGCAAACACTTTTTCACACCACTGTATACTGTGCATGCATGTGTGTACTGTGTGTGTGTATATATATATATATATATATATATACTGTGTATACTGTGAATGCGTGTGTGTGTGTATACTCTGTGCACGTGTATATACTGTGTGTGTGTATATACTGTGCAGGCATGTGTCTGTGTCTATACTGTGCACTACTGTGTGTGTATCTACTGTGTGTCTATATATGTTGTGTGTGTGTGTGTGTGTATATATATATATATATATATATATATATATATATATATACTGTGCACTAGTGTGTGTGTGTGTGAGTGTGTGTGTATGTATATACTGTGCAGGCATGTGTCTGTGTCTATACTGTGTGTGTGTGTGTGTGTGTGTGTGTATACTGTGCAGGCGTATGTGTATACTGTGCACTACAGTGTGTGTGTGTGTCTGTAAGTATACTGTGCATGTGTCTGTGTGTTACTGTGCATGCGTGTATGTATACTGTGCATGCATGTGTTTGTGTATATACTGTGCATCTGTGTGTACTGTGCATGTGTGTGTGTATACTGTATGAGCCATGTGTGCTCACTGCCGCTCAACAGAATTTGATCCAACAATCCTGTGCCCATGAAAAATGCCCTTGTTGCCATCTGATTGGTGCACTGCTGAGCTCAACCTCGGATCAGGCAGCAATGCCCCACTGCCCGATCTGAGGCCAACCACTGCAGTTCACTATTCCGCTGACTCTACGACAGCACATGTGCAGTTCAGAGCCTGCAACATGTGGCTTTATTTTTTTTTTAAAGGTCTTGCCCGCCAGCTGCCTACCTCACCAAGCACCAAGGTGCAAAGGTGTGTGTGTGTGTGTGTGTGTGTGTGTGTGTGTGTGTGTGTGTGTAAGGGGATATTCATGGAAGGTTGCACTCTGGGGGCTCTGCCGTAGGGCATGTCAACAGTGTCCAATCTGTCTGCCATAATGTCGCAGTCCCACTGTCATTACTAGTAAAACAAAGAAAAATTATAATAAAAATGCCATAAATCTATCCCCTATTTTGTAGACGCTATAACTTTTGCACAAACCAATCAATATACGATTATTGTGATTTTATTTTTTATTTTTTAACAAAAATATGTAGAAGAATACATATTGGCCTAAACTGTGGGAAAAAAACGTGTGTGTGTGTGTATATCTATCTATCTCTTTATCTTACTTTTTTTTTATAGTATAAAGTAAAAAATATTGCTTTTAAAAAAAAATTGTCTGCCTTTTTTCGTTTATAGTGCAAAAAATAAAAATCCCACAAAAGAAAGCTCTATTTGTGGGAACAAAAGGACATCAATCTTGTGTGGGTACAACCTCGCACTACTGCGCAATTGTCAGCTAAAGCGACACAGTGCCGAATCGCAAAAAGTGCTCTGGTTAAGTAGGGGGTAAATACTTCCGGGGCTGAAGTGGTTAATACTCTCCCATTGACCATGTCCATTGTTCGCCATGGTTCACTATGCATGCCACAGATCATCATCTCCCTGGTAGGGGTCCCAGTGCAGTATTTTGCCCAGGGCCCCATGATGTTAAGGTGGCACTGCCCATGAGAGGCTCATGGTGCCTTTACTGGGTCACCAGCTCTAGGTCTCCTGCCACCCTGCATGTTTCCGAGCTTGGTGCCCCTCCTCTAAAAATAAATAAATAAAAAAAATGGCTGCCACGTGGCGGCCATCTGTAAGCCTGGGGGCCCCATAATCTCTTATTGCCCGGGGGCCCCATAAGTTGTCAGTCCGCCCCTGCCCTTGCTATAGGTGTAGGTCAAGGATATGCAATTAGCAGACCTCCAGCTGTTGCAGAATTACAAGTCCCATGAGGCATAGCAAGACTCTGACAGCCATAAGCATGACACCGAGAAGCAGAGGCATGATGGGATTTGTAGTTTTGCAACAGCTGGAGGTCCGCTAATTGCATATCCCTGGTGTAGGTCATTCACATACCTCATGAAGTCTGACTGAAAAACTCCCAAAGATTAGAGTAAATCCACCTTGACGATTTGGGATGTAGTTGCCATCATCCCTTAAAGTGTTACTAAACCCAGGACCCTGCATTCACTAGATCTGGTCTCCCACAGTACACAAAACACGGAAATGCAATTATTTTAGTAAATATAAACTGCTAAATACCCTTTCTCATCAGCAGTATATAGCAGTCCTGTGACTTCTAACAGTGTCTGGTTAAAGAGCTTGTAGGAAGAGTTTTCATTCTCCTCTGACTGTCCCCTGACCCTCTGTCTGGACAGTGCTGATTGGCCCTGTACTGATCACATATACCCTCCCAGAAAAAAAAAGAACTCTGTAGCAATACACACCAAACTGAGCATGTGCAGACTGACTCCAAAGGCTTTGTCTTATCAGGAGATGGATTGGGGCAGTGGGAGAAGGGGAGGATCGGAGAAGACAGGATCAAACAGTCTTTTTACACAATGTGCAAGATAAACCCCTTAGGTTCTACAGTGAGTATAACAAGCACGCTTTACTACATATTCAGACTGATTTTACTGTTGTGGGTTTCGTAACACTTTAATCAAATGGTAAAATTGCAAACCCCTTGTGGTGAGATTTTAGAGGCAACCATACAACTGCTAATATTAATATTTAAAAGATTTCATATTTTATTTCTACATCATTATCGTTTTCTTTTTTAACAATGTAGCAATAAAATATGAACTATTTAAAGTACATTAGCAGTTGTATGGTTGCCTCTAAAATCCCACCACAAGGGGTTTACAGTTTGACAAACACGCAAAGATTGTCCTGCCTTGTTGTTAGGATGTTGCTAAGATACTCCTGGCTCTCACTGCTTACTTCACCTTCATAGGAGTGAGCTCTTTCTCTGATTCAAACCCACATGCATTTGCTCTTTCTCCCAATGCAGTAGCTCTGAGCTCAGCGATGCTGTGACAGAGGAGATAGTTGACCACATACGTGGGGATATGAGAGTGTGCTCCTGTGATGATGGAGGTGAACAATAACAGCTGGGAGCATCTTAGCAACATCCTAGCAACAAGGCCTAGCAGGGTATTGCCACCTCTGGAAGTCTTTAGACTAGGCTTCAAGTACGTAAATGTCCAACACCTATACCAAGGGTATAATTCAACTTTGGTCAAAGCTGTACAGTTGGTCTTTATCTACAGGTGCCCTTTACCTGCATAGACAGTTTTTTGGTAAAGGTAAACTAACTCTTTAAAGTGGTTGTACACCCTGTACAACTACTTTTACCTACAGGTAAGCCTATATTAAGGCTTACCTGTAGGTGCTGGAAATATCTCCCAAACCTCCACGGTTTAGGAGATATTTACAAAAAAGCTGAGCGCCAATGACTATGGCGCATGCACACTTTAGAAAGGGCATTTTTTGTGGTCAGAAAAACGACTCCTGAACACGATTTTATGGCGTTCAGAAAACAGCCCATAAACTCCACTGCTGATAAACATCCAAAAACTTCCATGTGTGCATGGACACAGGATAACATAGAGGGGAGTTTACGGGCTGTTAAAAAAAAATGCCCAAAAATGGCCGTTTATGAGCTTCAATGTGAATGGAGCCTCGGGCTGTTATCAGCGTTTTTTGGCAGAGGTGTTTTCTGGCTGGCAAAAAAACCCCCCAGAACTAGTGGATTTTAAGAGGAGTTTTTTACTGTAAAAATGTTCCAACGCTGATAAAACCTTAAAAAAACTAAAAAAAATGCAGCTATTCGGTGTTTAGCAGCATTTTTGAGGCATGAGCTTTTGAGTACAGTTTTGCTACAAAATGCTACAGCTAAAAAAAAAAAAAAATGCTAAAAACACCGGAAAATGCTACTGCAGCTCACTGTTATCCTATGTGTCTATGCACATAAAGATGTTTAGAGGCAAACTTCAAGAGGCAAGTTTAGAGGCAGAAAAAATGCTAAATTCTCCTATACGCTCATAAACGAGCCTAAACACACATTCGGGGTGTTTGTGATTCTAAAGTGTACATTGATTATAGTAAAAAATGAGTAAGCCCTGGCTCACATTGGTATGATTTGACATGCAATTTGACATGTCAAATCAGCAGCAATTGCAGGCAATGGCACCAGTTGCAGGCAATGGCACCATCCTAATTGTCATTTGCAGCGCTGCACCAATTTCAAAAAGTAGTTTCTGTACTACTTTTTTGTGATTTCGGGCTGCGATTTACAGAAACCTGCACAGATGTCTCTGAAATTGTGGTCCAAATCGGGACTGACATGCGGGAGTGAAATCTAAATGCGGGAGTTCAGCTAAATTCGCACGGCTTCATTCGCGCAGCAACAGTTTGAACCTGGGCTAAAGGGGAATGTTTTGGAAAACAAAATGCCCATAAACTCTTGTGCAATACCAGCTACTATGAGCATTTTTTTTTTGCCACTTTTTCTGCCAGAGGTTCTGGTATTTTTTTCTGCTCCTAGTGTGCATGGATCTTAACATAGTTACATAGTTACATAGTTAGTAAGGTTGAATAAAGACACCAGTCCATCCAGTTCAACCTGAGTGAGTGTCCACAATTGTCCCTATCCCTGCACATTGCGTATCATCAAGATGCTCCTCCATTATATATTATTTATTCAAGGTACCCATATATCGCTGTCAATTTACGCAGTGCACCACACACACATTGGTCCCCACTCCCAAGGAGCCCATGATCCAAGGTCCCCAACTCACATTCATATACTAGGGCCAATTTTGGACAGAAGCCAATTAACCTACCAGCATGTCTTTGGAGTGTGGATAAAGACTAACGCTGGCTCTGGCCTAAGTTGCCTTATGGATGATCCAGCTCTGTTTCCAGCCAAGCCAAAGAGCATGAATACTTTGCCATGTGTTCTCTGTAGCTGCCGTTAAACCAATGATAGAAATACAGAATGGATGGCAAGAGCAGAACTGGATAAAAGGGTCCAGAATAATTTTAATTGTTGGTAAATTGCTCACAAAAAAACATAAAAAAATGAAAATTATAAATGAAATGATCTTGGACTCGTTTATTCGTTTTTGGCCTGGCTCTCATTTTTATCCCTATGGTTTGAGCTACCGTTGGGTGACCATATTGGGAGAAGTTTTGCTGTGTGGGAGCCACCTTGCCAGAACTATTGACCCTGTTTGATATTTCCCTTCATCTGACTAAATGTTCAAGTCTAAGATCCCAGTGACTCTTTGAGTAAATTGTTCTGGAGTTCATATAAACAATGATGTCTCTCCCTAAGCCTGGGGTGCCCAACCAGTGGCCCGGAGAGCCCTCTGATGTGGCCCGCGACCACCTGCTCTGGGATGGCGGGTTGGCAAGCCCAGATTGCAGGTTGTCTACCCGCCATGCCAGAGCATTAGTGTTGTGAATGAAGCCAGCAGTAGAGGAAGCAAGCAGCTGCGGAGCTTTTTTAAAGCCTTAGGCCCCTTTAACATGATCTGTCTGACCCAATCGGACCCTCCATTCACCTCTATGGAACGGCAGATGTAAACAGACTTGTGTCCGTTACCACCTGCCTCCTTCCAATCCGATCTGCTAAAAAAACGAAAAGTGGATCCGTCCCCCTTCCATTTGATCAGATGAGAGGGCCCATAGAGTAGAGTGGGCTGTGTCTGTGTCCTCTTTGCATATGCAGAGTGGATGCAGAACTGTCATCTGCTCATCGTGGCCCGCGACTGGTTACTAAGTCGCTTAAGTGGCCCTCGCTTTTCAAAAGGTTGGGAACCCCTGCCCTAAGCAAACAGTACAAAGAAACAACAAATGCCCCTGCACTTGTGCGATTTCTGTGGGTAAACTCGAGAAGTTGGAGGAAAATTCTTCACACATCACACCACTGCATCAGCTGTGCTGCCACTCTGAACAGGTCATGGAAAACCCAGGAGAAATTCCAGAAAAACAAGGACAGAGCGCACCAACCCTGCACATTACCTTTACAACAAAGGATAATATTTATAGAATAAAATATTGTACTCACAAATGAGTGGTAAAATCAAGCGAGAAATTTAAAAAGTTCATCAGTGACTTCAACATGGTCTGCTGGCCGGTGAACTTGAGTGGGATGAGAGTAGTCCAAGGTTAGTTGAAGCATTTGGCAGGTGACCCCCTTATCCTAAGGGCAAGGGACAATGACAAATTTGGCCAATGTTCAAGTTTGGGCTAAGAGCCAGTGATTGAAGTCGTTCCTCTGCAGACCATGCAAGACAATCTTTGCTGTGCCATCAATAAACTAACCTCTTCTACTTACATAGGAGTCATCTATATCTTTCTGGTAGATCATAGTTACATAGTTAGTAAGGTTGAATAAAGACACCAGTCCATCCAGTTCAACCTGAGTGAGTGTCTCAACTGTCTCTTACATTGGTCCCTACCCTCAAGGAGCCCATGATCCCCATTCATATACTAGGGTCAATTTTGGACAGAAGCCAATTAACCTACCTGCATGTCTTTGGAGTGTGAGAGGAAACCGGAGTACCCGGAGGAAACCCACACAGGCACAGGGAGAACATGCAAACACCAGGCAGGTAGTGTCGTGGTTGGGATTTGAACCAGTGACCCTTCTTACTGCTAGGCAAGAGCACTAACCACTATACCACTGTGCCACCCAGATTGGTAAAGGATGGTTATATTGTGCATATTCCAGTTCCAAAAACGGATATTCTTTTAGATTTTAGAAAATGAGCATCCATTTGTGCTAGCAGAAAAGATTTTCTCCAGATGGAAAGTAGATGCCTACTGTACAAAATGGCTACCTCCACAGCTATTTATCAGCAGGTAAACTTTGTATAGTTGAAGCTCGTTTGGCAAGCTCTCAGTTTGTGTTTTGCCTAATAATAAAAGTTTCTCTGGAATGATACATCATGTTTGTTTAATTTCAGGCGCCCTATTAAGCCCCTTCAACATCATTTGCTCATGAAGCCGACCTGAGACCTGCATTGTAGTCTTGCTAATGACATCTCCCGTTAACTAATTGGTATGTAATTGTCCTGCTGTTCATTAGTACGGCTTGTATTATGTCCTCCAGTTGTTTTCTATCAATGTTTTCATGTCTGGTGAGCTTTTTGTCTACAGGCTTAATGGGGTAACATTGAAAAATGCAGATTATTATAGAACTGATTTAGGATATCTGTGAGGTCGATATCCCAGTGGACTTCTGAGAATGCAGCTTTCTGTTACTATTTCTGCTATAGCTAAATAGATTGAATTGATACGTGACTGCATTTTTAATAAGGGTGGACCGCGCTTTGTATTTGTGTTCCTTCTGTGTTTATTATGGTCAAGACTAAAGATAAATAATATTTTTATAATTTTTCCTTTTTTTATATAGGTAACTATGAAATATTGCATAGTAATATTATTTATTTCACTATCCATCCTGTATGGGGAGCTCTAGTGTCCTTTTCACATCATCGGCATAATTACTTTTCAGCTACACTGAAAGAAGCCCCAGAAGTCAATGAAGAATCAGTGACAAATCTCTTACCAAATAGCTCCAAGGATTCAGTCAGATAAAGGGAGCTACAAAGCAAGCTGTTCTGCTGTGTTGTCTTGATAGCTAACCCACGGCTCTCTGGAAACCCTTTGTCATTTATTCAAGTAGCACCAATTGAACGAGACACTTCGTTTGCTAAAAACTGTGTATAATAAACAATTGTCTGTAACCTCTTCACTCCCACTTCTTGGGTCGGTGTGTGATAATGACAATAGTGGACCAAGGCTGCTTAATATACACTGACCTGCCACTTTATTAGGTACACCTGTTCAATTGCTTGGTAACATAAATTGCTAATCAGCCAATCACATGGTAGCAACTCAATGCATTTAGGCATCTAGACGTTGTGATGATGAGTTGTTGAAATTCAAACCAAGCATCAGAATGGGGAAGAAAGGGGTTTAAAGTTACTTTGAATGTGACATCGTTGTTGGTGCCAGACAGAATGGCCTGAGTGTTTCAAAAACTGCTGATCTACTGGGATTTTAATGCACAACCATCTCTAGGGTTTACAGAGAATGGTCCAAAAAAATGTCTGGGGGTCAGAAGAGAATGGACAGACTGGTTTGAGATGACAGAGAAGGTATGCAGAATACCATCTCTGAATGCACAACATATGGAACCTTGAATCAGAAGGGGTTACAGTAGCAGAAGACCACAGCGGGTGCCACTCCTGTCAGCTAAGAACTGGAAACTGAGGCTACAGGATCACCAAAATTCACAAAAGATTTCTTTCAATCAGATCACCAAAATAAATCATTCAGCAGAAATCAGGAATGATTTGAACACAGCAGAGCACACTCAGCACTGAAATTACTTTGAATACAAAAAATATTTCTTTCGATCAGATCACAGACTTATATATTTATTTCAGGACAATATTTGTTCACTACTTAATAAGACCCTTTTGTACATTTATCATCAAAGCACTGCATGCTATTTTTGGTTTTATTGCCCTATCTGCATTCTGCATACAGTCTGTTACCTCCCTTACAATCTCAGTCCTCTCAGTGTCCTCCCCGCGGCCCCCTCACCTGGCTCTACTGCTCTTCTGGCTCTCCTCCGGCTCTGTCTCATCCTCCTCCATCACACCTCCGGCTGGATGCACTGCGGCCACCCTGGACCAAAAGCACTGATGGCTCCACTCACCTCCTCAGAGACCCATGCTCCATAAGCCACTCTTTGCAGACGTAGGGACAGCTCCAGCCACCACAAGCGCCGGTCCCGGCGCTCCATGTTCCCACCAACGTGCACAGCGTGGCTCCTCACTTCCTCATGATGCCGCCTGGGATCACATTCTATTGGTTGGTGAGGGGGTTGGACGATGAGGGGAGAGGAAAGGGGATTGATGGAAGGCCTCCTCTCCTCTCCTCATGACATAGGGGGGTGACGTCAGCGGGAGGTGGGAAAAAACGGCTGGAAAACTTTGGCTGCTTTCGGCTCCACTCGGAGGCAGGGCATGGTGCGACGTCACAGCGCGAGGATGACGTCATCCTCAATCGATTTCTTAAAGCTACAGCATCGATGCAGCATCGTGGATGATCGAATCGCGATGCATTGATGCAACGATTAATTTCAACACCCCTAATATATATATATATATATATATATATATATATATATATATATATATAGATAGATAGTGCATCCGGAAAGTATTCACAGCACTTCACTTTCTTTTTCCACATTTTGTTATGTTACAGCCTTATTCCTAAATGGATTAAATTCATTATTTTCATCAAAATTCTACAAACATTACCCCATAATGCCATGTCTTGGTAGATTTGCAGTTGTGCCATACTCTTTCCATTTTTAAATGATGGATTGAACAGTGCTTCATGAGATGTTGAAAGCTTGGGATATGGTAGAGACATAACAAAAAAGACTTGCATCTATAATTGCAGTGAAAGGTGGTTCTACAAAGTATTGACTCAGGGGGGGCTAAATATAACTGTACGCCACACTTTTCACATATTTGTTTGTAAAAAATGTTAAAAACCATTTATAATTTTCCTTCCGCTGTACAATTATGTGCCACTTTGTGTTGATCTATCACATAAAATCCCAATAAAATACATTTACGTTTTTGTTTGTAACATGACAAAATGTGAAAAATTTCAATCGGTATGAATTCTTTTTTAAGGCACTGTATATGGGATTTTTTTTGTTTTTTATTTTTTATAAATTTGCAAAGATTTAAAACAAATTTCATTTATGTTGTCATTATGGTGAATTGCTTGTAGAATTTTGAGAAAAATAATGCATTTAATCCATTTTGGAATAAAGCTGTAACATAACAAAATGTGGAAGAAGTGAAGCGTTGTGAATACTTTCCAGATGCACGATATATATATCAAACACACACCAGCTATATCTTTCTGACCATTAAAAAGTTAAGCAAATAACATTTACCATCAAGTTTCAAAGGCATCTGAACGTGGGTGGGATATATTGGGCAGCGGGTAAACATGGAGGTTTATTTACTAAAGCTGAAGAGTGCAAAATCAAGCTCACTTGTGCATTGAAACCAATCACCTTCCAGGTTTTATTGTCAAAGCTTAATTGAACAAGCTGAGGTAAGAAGCTGATTGGTTTCTATACAGAAGGGAGCCTGATTTTGCCCTATCCAGCTTTAGTAAATAAACCCCATGGTGTCCCTAAAGTTGATGTGTTGAAAGAAGAATAAATGGACATTACTTTTTGTTGTGTATGGAGCTGTGTAGCTGTAGACCAGTCAGGGTGCCCATACTGACTCGTGTGCATGGGCATGTGAACATCAGAACTGGACAACAGAGCAATGGAAGAAGGTGGCCTGGTCTGATGAATCATTTTTTCTTTTACATCATGTGAATGGTCAGGTGCGTGTGCATCACTTACCCAGAAAAGAGATGTGGGATGTGCTTGGAAAACAAGTCTGATCCATAGAGGTCAGAACTTGCAACTTACAGGACTTAAAGTAATTGTAAATGATCACCTTGTAAAACAATCCATTCAGTTTAAAATAGAAAAGAAAGCCAAAATATTTGTGTATAAGTGATCACATTCCTTCTGTTCTCAGATGCTTAAGAGCTGGGGGAGGAGTAGCAACAGCTCACTGAACTTCCCAGTAAAAGGCTGTGCGGGGGAGGCGTGGCAGGATAAGTCTGATCATTGGAGGAGAACAGGCTGAGTTCCCAGCACAGCTAGAGAACTGACCACGGTTTGCTCTCCTGCTTAGTGTCAGAATTGATTAGGAAAGCAGAGGGACTGGAAGGAACACCAGGGATTTTACAAAAAGGAAGCAATACAAAGTGGACAGGCTACTTTCTCATACAAGTACATGGTACAGCAGCCACATATCAGAAATATGAAATGTTGGGGTAACAAACACTTTAAAGGATCTGCTACTGATAGCTTGATGCCAGATACCACAACATACCTTCAATGATCAAGTGGTGTCCATACCTTAATGGGTCAGGAGTTTTGTGATGGAAGAAGGGGTTGTTTAGGGAGCCCCGGAATGAGACGAACTGAAGGGGAGGGGTAATGGAGGGGCGGGCATGACCGGGTGCCTAGAGACACCTAAACATAGGATAGGTGGAGGAAGAGAACTGTGCAAGGGGGAGGAGCCATATTTAAAGGGGGCGGAGCCGGAACGGGACCAGTCTCGAGGGGAAGACATCAGAGGAGGCAGCTTTTCTGCGCTGCTCCTCTCAGGCAAGATGGCGGCGATCGAGCACGTGTTGGAGCCGCTGCGGGCTCAGGCGGAGGTGCGGGGTTCGGCGTGGCTAACCGAGCAGGTGGAGCGCTGGATGGGTGAGACGGATGCAGGCACGAGTAGCGGGGAGCCGGTGCTGCGGGCCCGGAGGTCTCGGCCTCCGGCGCGCTTCTCGCCGGGCCCCGCCCCTCGGCCACCTCGTGATCGGCGGAGCCCGGGGACGGACAGGTCGGTCCCCCCGCAAAACGGAGACAGCAGGACAATCGGGGCCTGGGGCGGTTGGCACGCCGCCGGCCTACCCCGGGGGGCGGGGCCACGGGCCGCGATGGCGCCGGCTCCCCGCCGTCCAGCCCGGCAACCGTTCGCGTGGGGGACCCCTGCGGGGGGCCCAGCACGAGCAGGGGGACAGCCAGCGGTGCGGAGGGGACTGCAAAACGACCGGAGTCGGCCTACAGGGGGGCGCAGGCAGTGGGTGTGGGGCCCTGGGTGGATGCAGGCTTGCTTGATGGACAGAATGGAGGACTGACGCCCAGGGGTGGTGCGGGGGGGCGCCCCAGGTCTGGTTCGCTACGCCAGTCTGGGAGCAAGGCCCCTGTGGTGACGGATCTTCCCAGCCACCTGTTTGCTGCGGCCTCTGGGAGCGGGTCGCCCAGGGAGCTTCTGGCTCCTGCGGAGAGGGAAGAGGAGGTCCGGTCGGAGGGAGAACTGTCCGCTGAAGACGAAGTGGTGCCCCCGGCGGTGGAGAGCGGCAACGCGGCTGTGGGACGTGTTCCTGGTCGGCCCGGTAAGTCAGTACCTACTGTTTTCTCTGATGTTTTGCAGGGGTTGCTGGGGTGGTGCAGGGGGCGGCTGGTTCAGCGGCGCCAGAGGCGCCACTGGGTGGGGTGAAGGTGGCGGGGTCGGGTGGACCCGGGGCCCGCGCCGCCCATGCAGGGTTTGTTGGAGGGGTTGCGGGCTTTGGTGGACAGGTTTGGGGGGGATGGGGGATCTCCTGCCCTGACGGCGCCTTGGGGGGCTGGTACGGTAGCTGGGGCGGCGGGGGTCCCGCCGGCTGCGGGTGGGGAACCCGCGGCGTCCGCAACGGCGGTTCCGGTGGTGAGCGGGGGGCCCGGTGGGGAGGAGGCGGCCGCGACGCCCAGCCGGACTGATGTGGTTCGGATTGGGGATGCGGCGCGCTGTGAGGTGTACGTCTGCTTCGAGGGACCGCTCGGGGCGCACCTGAAGCCGGAGGTACGGGAAAAAATTGCTAAAGGTGAGTATGTGGAGATATTCTCGCTGCTCCCGCTGGAGAAATTCAATTTGGATCGGGTCAAGCCCAATGACACGAAAAAAGACGATGAGGAGAAGAGGCGTTATAGGCTGATACCGCGGACGTTTGCGAATTGGTTGCAGGCGTTCGCGATTTTGGCGAGCGTCATCGGCGAAAAGAACCCCGAGCACTGCTCGGCGTTGTTTTGGACGCCATTGGGGAGGCGCACCGGGTTCCGGGATGGTTTCCGGATTCCCTGTGACTTGAAGGTGGTGCCGCCGGTGGCGCGAAACCTCAGGTCGGCCTTGCAGCACCCTACGGTGGTGGACGAAAAGTTGGGGAAGGAAGTGGCTATGGGTCGGATGGGGGGGCCGTTTGCGGGTAAGCCGTGGGACACGCTGGTGGTGTCTCCTTTGGGGGTTGTCCCCAAGAAGGAGCCGGGCAAATTTCGGCTTATACACCACTTGTCGTTTCCGAAGGGGGGTTCGGTCAATGACTTCATAGACCCGGACGTCTGTGCGGTGTCGTATACGTCATTTGACGCGGCTGTCCGGTGGGTGCGGCGTTACGGCCGGGGAGCGCTCATGGCCAAGGCGGACATTGAGTCGGCTTTCCGGTTGCTGCCGGTGCACCCGGACAGTTTTCGATTGTTGGGTTGTCACTGGCGGGAGCAGTTCTACGTGGACAATTTTTTGCCTATGGGCTGCTCCGTTTCTTGCTCCGTTTTCGAGCAGTTTAGCTCGTTCCTGGAGTGGGTGGTGCGGGATGTTTCTGGCATTGAGTCAATCATTCACTACTTGGACGATTTTCTCTGCATCGGCCCCCAGGCCTCCGCTGTGTGTGCGATTCTCTTGTCCACGTTGCAGCACATCGCAGGCGTTTTTGGGGTGCCATTGGCGGCCGAAAAGACGGAGGGCCCAGTGGGGGTGTTGAGTTTCTTGGGTATAGTGATAGATTCGGCGGCTATGGAGTGCAGGTTGCCGGATGATAAGTTGGCAGATTTGCAGCGGGCGATTCGGGAGATTCAGGGCCGTCGGAAGGTTCAGCTGGCGACCTTGCAGTCCTTGCTGGGAAAACTGAACTTTGCGTGCCGCATCATTCCGATGGGCCGGGTGTTCTGCCGGCGGCTGTCGGCGGCGACGGCGGGGGTGCGGGCGCCTACGCACTTCATTCGGTTGACGGAGGAACACCGGGAAGACTTGGGGGTGTGGCATGACTTCTTGTCCTCCTATAACGGCAGGGCGGTTTGGATGTCGGGGCCGGTGAGCAACTTCGATGTCGAATTGGTCACCGACGCAGCCGGGTCTACGGGCTATGGTGCGTTTTTTCAGGGCAGGTGGAGTGCGGAACCTTGGCCGCGCTCGTGGAAGGAAGCGGGTTTCCTGGGCAACCTGGTGTTGCTGGAACTCTTTCCGATTGTGTTGGCTTTGGAGCTGTGGGGGGAGAGTTGCAGGAATTTGAAGCTGCGCATCAACTGTGACAACATGGGTGTGGTGCAGGTGGTGAATCGCATGTCTGCATCATCCCCTCCTGTTATCAGACTGTTGCGCCAATTGGTCCTTAGGTGCCTGCGTTTGAATGTGTTTCTGTATGCTGTTCACATACCTGGGGTGGAGAATTCCTTGGCTGACTCCCTGTCTCGTTTCCAGTGGGACAAGTTCCGGGAACTGGCACCTGGCGCGGCTGCAGTCGGGATTCCGTGCCCGGGGTGGATTTGGGCGCTGCCCTTGGAGTCGCCGCGGGTTGGATACGCAGGTCTGTAAGTGGGGCTACCTGGAAGGCATACGTGAAGGTATGGCGGGAATGGCAGGAGTTGGTGCGAGAGGTGGACGGAGCTGGGGGAGCCGGGGACTGGCGCCTGCTGGCACTTTATTTCGTGGTCCGGAACGTGGAGAGTGGGCGCTCGGCGGCAGCGATCGATCGGAAAATGGCGGGCTTGTCATTCCTTTTTAAGTTGTTGGGGTCGGAGGATTGGTCGAAGGGTTTTTGGATACGTCAGATGCTGAAGGGTTTTCGGAAGCAGTCGAAGAGGGGGGACACGAGACGTCTGGTGACGTTTGGGGTCTTGGTGGCCATTTGTGGTAAATTGGGCTCGGTTTGCACGTCTCCGTTCGAGGTGCGGTTGTTCACGGTGGCCTTTTTGTTGGCTTTTTACGGGGCTTTTCGGATTGGGGAGTTGGTCAGCCCATCCCGGAAAGTTCCGGGGGGGCTGTGGGATCAGGATGTGCGGGTGGCAGGATCAGAGGTGGATATAACTCTTAGGCGTTCGAAGACGGACCAACGGGGTAGGGGTGTGAAAATTTGCTTGTTCAGTTCGGCAGGGTCGCAGGTTTGCCCGGTAGAATCGTTTCGTAGTTACCGGGAGGTTAGGCCGGGGAGTCCGGGTCCATTCCTTGTCCACGCGGACGGGTCTTTCCTATCCAGATTCCAGTTCGTGGCGGTTTTCCGGCGATACTTGACGCTTAGTGGTTTGGTGGGGTCGGAATATGCTTCACACTCCTTCCGCATTGGGGCAGCCACGGAAGAGGCCCAGTGCGGGTTGGATGAGGCGGCGGTGCGCAGGATCGGTCGTTGGGAGTCGCGTAGGTTTCGGTCGTACGTTTGACCTCAGTTGGCGGTTGGGCGGTCCAGGGAGTGGGATTGCCCTTAGTTGTATTCCTGGTTGGATGGTAAAACAGAATGCGATACGGGAACAGTTACTGGACTAATGGAGTTTTTTCCACGGGGGTAGGGTTGGGATCTCCGTGGGGTGGTAAGGGCAGTGGTTGGTGTTTTTCTCTGGGGTTATTGTTTTTCGGGGATCAGCAGGTTTTGGTTTCTCGTTTCAGATGGAGGTTCACCGCGCCTCGTTTGGATCGTGGGCCACTCCTACGTTTGTTGGGGGGCCAGGAGAGGAGACATGAGACCTGCGGGGAGGCAACTGGGGATTTCCAGGGCCGAAGCGGAATTGCGCTGGTTGGGGATACCAGGAATGCAGTGGGAGAGGGTGGTGAGTGTGGGGGAAAGGTTCGTGTGGCTGCATGGGCCCCCGGATGTGTTGGTTCTGCATGCTGGGGGGAATGACCTGGGAGCCCGGAAAGTCAGGGATTTACTGAATGACATTAAGGCGGATTTTCTTAAGCTCCGTGCTAGGTTTCCCAGTAAGATCCTGCTGTGGTCGGATATTGTCGCCCGGACGCAGTGGAGATGGGCGAGGTCAGTGGCCAGCATTCAGAAGACGAGGATCCGGGTGAATAAGGTGGTGGGGAGATTCGTGATTCAGAATGGAGGGCTGGTGATCAGGCACAGGGAGCAGGAGTCCAATGTGGGTCTGTACCTGAGGAGGGATGGGGTTCATCTCACGGATGTCGGGATTGACCTGTGGTCTTTGGGTTTGCAGGGGGGGATCCAGCAAGCTTTGAGGGTGTGGGGTTGCCCTCAAGGGTAAGGTGGTCACCCTTTTCAGGCTGTGGCGTGAGATTTCTGGTGGTCTTTGACGGTGGCGGTAAACAGAGGTGATATAAAAGGGTGGGGGGCTCATTGGTATTATGGGCCCCTCAGGTGTATTCCCGAACGGTGGACGGAATACTGGGAGGTTTTTCACTGCAGGAATTGGTTGTCTCTGAGCGGTCACAGCGTGAGGCCTGGTATGGTAAAAAGGTAAAGCAGTGAGGTTGGTGTTTTGGAATTAAAGTGGGTCACCGTCAGAGATCACCAGACTGGAGTTGATAAAGTTGTTCAATGTTTTGTTTACAGTTGTAGATATATATTTATATATTTATATATTTATATACATATTTTGGAGGGAGTAAAAAATATTTTGGTTATGTTTAATAAAAGGCTGTTGTGGCCATTTTACTCCAAAGAGAAGGTGTGGTCTCATTATTATAGATATATAAGGGCTGGTATGGGACATTATTGAGAGGGGGACTGTTGGGCTACGCAGGTCATGGCAGCAAAGAGGGGACCTACTCAATATTAGGTGGATGGCCATAAAGGTATGTGTGATTGGTGTATAAGGATACAAATCATCAAATAATCTAAATGCCAGAAATGTGATCACTCACGGACCATAGATTTGCAGCATCTAATGTCAGCCATTACAAAATAAGGTATCAGCAGGTATTAGGTGGTGTTTGTCCAAGCTGACTGTTTATGGTTAGATTAAAGGGAATATAATCATGTCTATAGGCCTTCCATGGATATGTCTTCTTGGTCTGGGAAATAATAATTATTGCTCTCCCCGAGGTACCATAGAGCCAAGGGTATCGACATAACGCACCCCTCTGAGCTCCATTAGAACAAGCACGCATGTTCCTTTAATGCCAACATAATTTATATGTATGGCATTCCTGGAAAATGAACCACCCAGCCTGTGGACTATGCACAATCCAGCAGCCAGTTCAATAATGTCTGCGGGCACTTTTAGATCCAGGCTGGGTAATATCAGTAAAGCAAACTCCACCAAGCTTCTCTCTGATTATTGTGACTGCAAAGAAAATAATGTATACTTCAGTCTCCTGCAGATGACTTCTAAGTATACGTCAATAATGGCATACTGAAAGATAAGGCATAATAATTGAAATCTTTGGCTTTCCTCTTTCTGTCTTTTTCAGTCCTTTTCACTGCAATTTCAGATAAAAATGGAAGTTTAATGCATCGGGTGCTGTTTTAGAAAGTCTTTTAAAGAAAAGATGTATAGAGGTTCCTGTCGTAAAAAGTATCCACCTTCAATAGAAAGCTGCATGCGTCTGCTTTCAGGGCAGCCTCAGCATGCCTTCCAAGATGTCTCTCATTTGGAACCAAATATCTTTATTTGCTGTGGTGTACAGATCTGAATAAAATTGTTTATATTGCACTAAAATTTGTAACCATCCTGCAGGTTATTGCATTAATTAATTTTTAAAATCGATTATATAAAAAAAAAAAAATACCCGTGATAGTGACGTCCCAGTGAATTTAAAGCAACACTGTCATACTGCAAAAAAATAAATAAAAAACTTTTATTTTCACCGGCCCCATTTCTCAAGAGCTGTGGCCTCTGGCAGAATCGTTACATCCGACACCTCTGGGAGTGTCAAATGCCTACTGCAACAACCTGTGGTTCCATCTGCTGACCCCTATATCACTATTGTGTCTTGTATATAGGAAGCAGTCAGTTGAACCACAGAACCTGGTAGGGGACCATGCACATACTCCCCACATACATAGTACCGGGTACTTACAAAGTCTTCAGCAGAGGACAGGTAGAAAATGGAAGGTACAGCAAGTATCAATGTGTGGGTGGTAACTTTCAGAAGAACCTGTCTCTTTGCCCTAAATGGGCATAGTTACATATTTTCTTTAGATGACAGCCTCAGCAACCCCCTCGATCCCTCCAAGTTTAAAGCTGAAGTCCAGGAATTTAGCCAACTTTCTAAAATGTTCTAGATTACTAGGTGCATATCACCTCATGGACTTGTCTCTTTGATTTACAATTTTTGTTTTCACTGAGCATCAAGAGAATATCTTATGTTATACATCTCTGACACTAGACACGATCGTAATGCCTAGTATACAAGGGCCGAATGTCGGGAGATATCTAGCAGTTCAATAACTATGTGTATGCCAGCCGCTCCAAACAGAAGCCGGCTGTTTGGTTGACTTGTGCCAGATGAGCATGCTGGAAAACCAGCAGCCAACCAACTCTCTCGATCAGCGCTCTTAGCCAATGGCTGAGAGCGTTGATCAGAGTATTCTGGTGGGGGGCCGTCCCCCTGTCAGAACACAACAGCTCAGAGGGGGGAGATCGCTGTACTAAGATTGGATCCTTAGTACAGCTGCTGTCAACTATTAGTGTGTACCAGGCTTAAGAGATAAGCCCATTATCTAGCATGCAGCTAGTTGGCGTTAACCCATAGTAAGCCAGAAGATGTTAGAAAGTTTGCATATTCCTTTAATTCTTCAGCACCTTAAAATACACAGCTGCTATACTGATTATTATCACTGAGTTCTGGTGAGCCTACTTTTGGCTCAGATTGTGAAGTTTGGTACTGAATATAAGACAAAACAATCCTGTTACAAACAGATCGTTGGCATTATTGCTTGCTAATATCAGACATACAAAAAACAATATGAAAAAGAATGCAGACACAAGCAACAGTTAAGGCTTAGTATGTTTTTTTTGTTTTGCCTGTATTTTTTCATTATGGGAGGAAGGGACCAAAACGAGTTAAAGGAGAATATTAACTCTGGAAACCAGAAACTTGCTATTTTGTCAAAATTGATGAGTTTTGTAAACTTGCCCTAAGGGAATAGACATAGATATTTCCCATTAATAATGGAGATCTGATGAACAGACTCTACAGCTGGCACCTATCATTTACCATCAATATTAAAAACACATTACTATGATTTTCTGAAAAAGTCTGTTTCATCGTTCTCGCTCATTTTTTATGTGCCTGTTAAGTCCCTAAGAAGGCCATAAACATGGGTGGATGGTTAGCTGTGTGTGCACCATCTACCTCATGAGGTCTGCAGGCCAAAGTTCTGATGAAAAAGGGCAAACTTTGGTTGCATGGGCATTCCTGTTTTGGCAATTGATGGGGTAGAAATGCAGACAGTCCAAGCTCTGCATCATTTTAGAGGAGACAACAGTGATTGGCCAAATAATAATGTAGCTGTCTCTACTCTGCTTCATTCCATTGTCACCTAAGTGGGAAGCTTTTGCCCTGCCTTAAAAACGGTCCTGTGTGAGGGGGCTGACATATATACAGGATTGAGGGGGCTGAGTGTGTACAGGTGAGGTGACCGGTGTGCGAATTCAGTAGGGTGACCCATAGGCAACCCCTGGGGAAGGTTGGTGGTCAGGCTCATGGGGGCAGGGATCCCAGGTCTAAAGCTGTGTAAGAGGCCAAAAAATGTATGATGGCTGCCAATGGGTGGGATAGCATCTTGCAGGATGAGTTGTTGTTGGCACTCTCTCCATGAGTAGTCCAACTCCCATAGCAATGGGAGCAGATCAGCGACGTAGAGGTCCTCAGCTTGTGTACAGGTATGGAAGAGTTAAGTGAGCGTGTGCATGGCTGGGCCCCATTCCGTTAGTGGGAGTGAGGGAATGAAAAAGCGCTGGACAGGTGGAGAGGGCTTAGTGTCCCTCCTAATTGCATCAGTAACCATGGTTGGGTACAACTAGAGTCAACTAGACCTCAAGCCTCTGTCCAATGTGTAAGGTGGTGACCCTATTCAAGGTGCTTAGCATAGCCAAGAAGAACCTACCCCGGGGTAGGCCTCCTATGTGACCCACACTTGGCATCTAACATAGGAAGGGAACATGGATGAAGTGTCAACCATTCACCCCCCTAACCCCTACATACTTTAACAAAAATTGACAAAGTCAGAAGATATTTCTTTTTAAATATCTGTATAGAAATCACTTCTCCTGCTTGACCTCTTGATAGCAGGACTTACCGGCCATAGCAGGCATACGCAGTGGAGACCCCTGATATGTGGTCATACGTGGTTAGAAAAGTGTTAGGGATCTTTTATTCTCTAGGGGTCAGGCTGTCAAGACCTCTTAAATTATTTTTGTTCTTTATTTGAATTTGAGATAGTACCCTTAGCTTACATACGTTAGTAAAATACATTGCTTCAGAGTCCCTGGCACTGTGTATGAAAGGGTTAAAGACAACTGCTATAAGGACTAAATGAAAAGCAGAATCCTAATAATTCATTGTTCTCTTCCACTTGGAGACGTCTGAATTAATCCTGACCACATCCTCTAATAGAGATGTTCCAGGGTTCTATTCTCTCCGGAGATGGTTACTGTTAAATAATGATTTGTGTTGTCCAATCGCAGCAAAATATCCTGGTAATACTATCTTTATTTAAAGAAATGAGAAACAGCAGAGACAAGCCGTGCCCCTAAACCCAACCATCTGTTAATAAATCCTTGTTTGTAAGAAACATTGTTCCACATTTCACATTATTTCCGCTCTCGCCTGTCAACGTCTAGCATAATGTATGGATTGGTGATAGAGGTTGATGTGCCATGCGATCATCGACAAGATATTTATAGGTCCGCATTGGTAGTTTGATTTTGTGTTATCCGCTATTATGAAGCATCGGACAAAATAATTCTTTTTTAAGACTTTAAAATGTTATTTTCTGTTTAGCCCACTAGCCTGACCACGAATTGTCAAGGCCACCTTTGTATGGCCAGGGAAAAGACGGCTTTTTATTTTACACTGAACAACGGACTGGTATCTAAAGTAGATGTAAACCTTAACTGAATTGTTTGCCAGATCACTGTGTATGGAAAACAGTTGTCTTTGTTAGAATAAAATATTTGTTTTCAACATTTTTGTTATGCATTGTTGCATGATCTCCTGCGGCCTCTTTGCAGCCACTTCCTGTCTGCATGCACAGTGTTGGCTGCATAGCATATTTTAGTGAGGGTTTCCTGATGGTGACTGTGGTCCGTGCCTGCCTGTTTGTTGAATCGATACCTGTAGTCTTCATCAGAATCACGTGTGACAGGGTGACAAGGGCACAAATGGGAGACAGGGACAACAAGACAACAGGAAGTGCCTGAACAAGAACCTTCCTGGCAGGATCACCAGGTTTTATTTTAATCAAAGCTGTAGATTGATAAAAAAAATTTTTATTTACTTTTGAAATTACATTTTAAATCTTTTTTTTTTTTTTATTTAAATGAGATTTTAATCATGGGGTTTACATGCTTAACCAGTTCCTGCCTGGCGTATACCATAATGACGCCAGTGGGAACCTCTCCTTGATCCGAGCGGACCTCGTATGAAATCCACCCGAATCATGCCCCGTGCGTGGGGCCGCTCAGCAGCATCATTTGTCACCGAATGCATCTACCTGATACAGTCGATGACTGATCACTGTACTGGCCAGCTGCCGGTACCATGTGACCGCTGTAACCAATCACAGCAGGTCACATTACAGTTGTATACAATAGATGGCTTCCTTTCATGACATCCATTGTATACAATTGTGTTGCTAGCTGTGATTGGTCAGTGTAATCATATGGTACAGACTGGGCCAATCACAACACCATGTGATTAGCTCTGATCAATCACAGCTAATCACAAAAAAAAAATGTATGAATCGATTTAATTCAGTAAAATGCTTGCATATACTGTATACCATAGTTTGTGGACTCTATAACTTTCCTTCAGATTAAATAATATACACTAATTTGGGCTATTTTCACCAAAGAAATGCGTCAGAATACATTCTTACCTAAAATTATGAAGAACAATTATTTATTTGCAAAATTTTATAACAGGAGCGTTATTTAAGAAGAAGCGTTTTTTTAAATTTTTTTGTTTATTTAGCCAAAAATAAAAAACCCAATGGTGATTAAATACCACCAAAAGAAAACTCCATTTGTGTGAACAAAATGATAAAAATGTAGTTTGGGTACAGTGTAGCATGACCGTGCAATCGTCATTCAAAGTGCGACAGCGCTGAAAGCTGAAAATTGGCCTGGGCAGGAAGGGGGTAAAAGTGGCCGGTATTGAAAAAAGTGGTTAATGATATAATAAATATGCCCCATTTCCATTTTGACACTTTTTTTCAAATTTTTTGTGTGTTTTAAAAAAGTATTCATACCCCTTGAAATTTTCTACATTTTATCATGTTAAAACCAAAAACGTGAGTACATTTGTGGGGATTTTATATGATAAACCAACACAAAGTGGCACATAATTGTGAAGTGAAAGGAAAATTATAAATGGTCTTCACATTTTGTTTACAAATAAATATGTGAAAAGTATGGCGTGTATTTGTATTCAGCCCCCCCAATACTATATGTAGATCTACCTTTCGCTGCAAATACAGCTGCACGTCTTTTGAGGATGTCTCTCCATCTAGAGAGTGACATCTTTTCCCATTCTTCTTTGCTAAATAGCTCAATCTCTGTCAGATTGGATGGAGATCGTCTGTGAACAGCAATTTTCAAGTCTCGCCACAGGTTCTCAATTGGATTTAGGTCTGGACTTTGACTGGGCTATTCTAACACTTGAATATGCTTTGATCTAAACCATTCCATTGTAGCTCTGGCTGTATGTTTTGGGTTGTTGTCCTGTTGGAAGGTGAACCTCCGTTCGAGTCTCAAGTTTTTTGCAGACTCTGTTTTCTTTTAAGATTGTCCTGTATTTGGCTCCATCCATCCCCATCAAATGCTGAAGAAAAGCATCCTCAGAACATTATGCTGCCATCACCGTGTTTCAGGATGGGGATGGTGTCTTCAGGGTCATGTGCAGTGTTAGGCCCCTTTCACATGGGGCGGATCCGCTCAGCGGTCTTCCCTAGCTCAGCAGGAGATCGGCTGAGCCGGCTGAGCTGCCGGACGACAGGTCCATCTCTGCTCACTGTGCAAGGAGGGACCTGTCAGAGCCCTGCTTATTTATATGGGGTGATCTGCCGAAAACAGAAAGCATGTCCGTTTTCATCAGATCCCATCCGATCCACCAGATGGATAGCGACTGTCGCCATACATCTGTATTGAGCGGATCGGATCGCAGGCGGGTATCAGCGGACACAATCTCCGCTGACATTCACCTGCCCAATAGGAGTCAATAGGGGGCCACTCGGATCTGCCTGAAAAACAGACAGGCGGATCAGAGTGGGCTTTTCGTGTGAAAGGGGACCTAGTTTTCCGCCACACATTGTGTTTTGTTTTTAGGTCAAAAAGTTACATTTTGGTCTCATCTGATCAGAGCACCTTCTTCCACATGTTTGCTGTGTCCCCCACATGGCTTCTTGCAAAATGCAAATGGGACCTCTTATGGCTTTCTTTCAACAATGTCTTTCTTTTTGCCACTCTTCCATAAAGGCCATAAAGGCCAGATTTGTGGAGTGTACAACTAATATTTGTCCTGTGGACAGATTCTCCCACCTGAGCTGTAGATCTCTGCAGCTCCTCCAAAGTTACCATGGGCCTCTAGGCTGCTTCACTGATTAATGCTCTCCTTACCTGGCCTGTCAGTTCAGGTGGATGGTCATGTCTTGGTAGGTTAGCAGTTGTGTCATTATCTTTCCATTTTTGGATGATGGTTTGAACAGTGCTCTGTGAGATGTTCAAAGTCCGGAGATTTTTTTATATATCCTAATCCTGCTTTAAACTTCTCCTTAACCTTATCCCTGACCTGTCTGGTGTGTTCCTTGGCCTTCATGATGCTGTTTGTTTACTAAGGTTCTCTAACAAACCTCTGAAGGTTTCACAGAACAGCTGTATTTATACTGAGATTAAATTACATCACATGCTGCATACACACGACTGGACTTTCCGGCAGACTAGGCCCGGCGGTCTTCCCGACGGGCTTTCGGCGGAGTTCTGATGGACTTTCCAAATGAACAGACTTGGCCACACACGAACGGACTAAGTTCATTCAAAACTCCATTCGTTTAGGAGATGGGACTAAAAAAGGAAGGACTAAAAACTTAAAAGTTCAATAGCCAGTAACAAATAACTTCCCTTGCGTCATATTTGGTCCGTCGGACCAGCATACAGACGAACGGTTTTCCCAATAGGAACTGAGTCCGTCAGAAAGATTTGAAACATGTCCTATTTCTAGGTCTGTCTGATTTTTTTTTTTTTTTATCAGATTAGCCCACACACGATCGGATAGTCTGCCGGTACACGGCAACAGGTGGACTCTATTTACTAACTAGGTGTCTTCTGAAGACAATTGGTTCCACTAGATTTTAGTTAGGGGTATCAGAGTAAAGGGGGTTGAATACAAATGCACCCCACACTTTTCACATATTTATTTGAAAACCATTTTGAAAATAATTTTCCTTAGGTTTCCAACCTAACCTGTCACTACCACCTGGCCTGCCACTACCACCTACCCTGGCACTACTGTATATCACCTAAATTAGCACTATAAACTGACCTGGTACCAGGACAGGACTTACCATTGGGCTTGACTGGGCTCCAATAGGGGGCGCCGCCTGAGATACATAGCCGAGTGTACTCGGCTCCGCTCACAGTCGCGCCCAGTTCCACCCTATCATGGACATAACAAAGGGAATGGGTGTAACTGTGAGCCAAGCCGAGTACACTCGGCTACTCTCGGCTCTGCTCGGGACTGTGAGAGGACCCGAGAGCCGCCAAGAGGACCCGAGAGCCGCCGAGAGGACCCGAGAGCCGCCAAGAGGACCCGAGAGCCGTCAAGAGGACAGGAGAGCCACCAAGAGGACAGGAGAGCCGCTAAGATACACATGACTCTGTATCTTGGCAGCGCCATTTTTAAACTCCAAGACTGCAATGACAAGGCTGAAAATGACACTGGACAAGGCTGCATTGATAGGCGTTTAAATGTAAATTTTTTACCTTAAACTTCCCTCCTAAACTTGGTGTGCATGTTATACGTCCATAAATACGGTAATGTATAGAAGGTAGGGCCCAAAAGTGACTCAAGCCCAGGGGCCCCGACCACCCTAAGTCCTGCCCTGCCTGGCACTACTGTATATCACCTAACTTGCCACTATAACCTAACCTGGCACTACTGTATATCACCTATTTGGCTCTATATAACCTAACCTGGCTCCATATCACCTTAACGTGGCACAATATCACCCTAACCTGCCACTATATCACCTAACCTGGTATTATATCACCTAACCTGGCACTATATCATCGGCCAGTATACTACTCTAACATCACTTGATGTTGACGTGCGCTGCCTATCCGCCTGGGGGGGGGGGGCGCATCGGATGCCAGATATAGGATCCTCCTTGGGTGCCAATTTTAAAAAACATTTATCATTTTCCTTCCACTTCACAATTATGTGCCACTTTGTGTTGGTCTATCACATAAAATTCCAATAAAATACATTTAAGTTTTTGATTGCAACATGACGACAGAGTGTGGAAAATTTCAAGGGGCATGAATACTTTTTTAAGGCACTGTGTACTGACACTAATTAGTGTCACACCTTCCAGTACTAAACTAAACACACATTGCAACTTTTTGAATGCACTCATCAGCCACCACTGCACACACTTCCCACAAGTACTTGCTTCCTTTCCCTTGTTTTCTGAGAGGGAATCCACCCACAACCCTGGACCGAAACCTGGCTTAGCCTCTCAGAATGCCACTGAGAGCCCGAGCCAGCTGCTCTCACCCCCCACACCATCGGCATTATTGAGGCAATATTCCTGCCATTGACACCAACAATGGGGCATAACTCCTGCCACTGACAACAACAATGTGGCATAATTCCTTCCACTCAAACCAAACGATTGGGCATAATTCCTTCCACTCAAACCCAACGATTGGGCATAATTCCTTCCACTCAAACCCAACGATTGGGCATAATTCCTTCCACTCAAACCCAATGATTGGGCATAATTCCTTCCACTCAAACCCAACGATTGGGCATTAGTGATGGACGAACTTCCGACGGGACGTTTCGCGAACGCGAAATGCGAACGGACCCAAACGTTCGCGAAACCGACCGTTCGCCGCGGGCCCCATTGACTTCAATGGGAGGCGAACTTTGCAAACCTTCATGTCGAATTTGCGGCCACGTGGTAATTATTAGGGGGTAAAACGTAGTCCCACCATCTGGACAATGACATAATACATGTATGAGGTGAATTTGGGATCGATAACTACAAGCATTTTTATTTTATTTGGGAAATTGTTCTAACAATTCAGGACTATGGAGCTAATGAAGGCAATGGAGGAGAGGGAAGGTCAGGGACCAGGGTAGGCAAAGAAGAGGGTGCAGGAGATGATCACCAGCAGCGTGACATACCGGAATGACACATGCACCGTGATAGAGGCATCTGACAGCAGCACCGTAATACAGAGCACTGACAGCAGCACCGTGACATACAGCGCTGACAGCAGCACCGTGACATACAGCGCTGACAGCAGCACCGTGACATACAGCGCTGACAGCAGCACCGTGACATACAGCGCTGACAGCAGCACCGTGACATACAGCGCTGACAGCAGCACCGTGACATACAGCGCTGACAGCAGCACCGTGACATACAGCGCTGACAGCAGCACCGTGACATACAGCGCTGACAGCAGCACCGTGACATACAGCGCTGACAGCAGCACCGTGACATACAGCGCTGACAGCAGCACCGTGACATACAGCGCTGACAGCAGCACCGTGACATACAGCGCTGACAGCAGCACCGTGACATACAGCACTGACAGCAGCACCGTAAGCAGCCCCAGGAGGAAGTCAGCACAGCACAGGGATGGTGTGATCCCCTCATAATAAGAACCCCCAGGAGGAAGTCAGCACAGCACAGGGATAGTGTGATCCCTTCATAATAAGAACCCCCAGGAGGAAGTCAGCACAGCACAGGGATATCATAAGCAGCCCCAGTAGAAATATGACACCGCTCAACCTCTTCAAAGAGGAGGGTAGGGGCATATAGTACGGTGTGCTTTTTTGGGTCAAGGAAGTGAGCCAAATGAATTAAGAAGGTCTGTGTGCTTGATTAAAAAAATAGTTTATAGACATATACATGGTCTACTGGTCACATGTGTTGAATTCCTCCGAGATCCATGCCTCATTCATTTTTAGAAATGTGAGGTAGTTAACACTGTGGTGAGCTAGGCGAGTACGCTTATCGGTCACAATCCCCCCTGCTGCGCTGAACGTCCTTTCGGACAGGACACTGGATGAGGGGCAAGCCAACAGTTCGATTGCAAATTGGGCAAGCTCTGGCCAGAGGTCAAGCCTGCCCACCCAGTAGTCTAGGGGTTCATCACTCCTCAGAGCGTCCACATCGGCCGTTAACCCAATGTAGTCGGACACCTGACGGTCTAGGCGTTCCCTGATGCTGGATCCGGATGACACCTGTCGATGGGTCGGCTGAAAGAATGACCTCATATCCGAAGTCACCAACACATCTTCAAACCGGCCTCTTCTTGCAGGCGCTGTTGGATTGGTACCCGCAAATCCTTCTCTGGGAGTGGGAATTGCTCCTCTGCCAGCGCACGCAAAAGCAGAATGCAGCATTTCTCGAAGCAAGGCCTGGAAGTGCTGCATTCTGACAGCCCTCTGCGACGGCGGTAACATTTCCGCCATTTTGTGTTTGTACCGGGGGTCTAAGTACGTTGCCACCCAGTACTGGTCCTTGACCCTCATGCTTTTTATACGGGGGTCCCTATTAAAACACTGGAGCATGAAGGCCCCCATTTGCACTAAAGTGGAAGCGGTGTGGTGGCCTGGCTCCTGCTCATCATCCAGGATAATGTCGTCCTCTTCATTCTCCTCTCCCCATCCTCGCACAACAGGGATCCCAGAAAGGTTTAAAGCATGCTCTTCTTGCTCCTGCTCATCCGCCCCGGCACCATCCTCCTCTGACTCCTCATCAGACTCCTGTTGTTGACTTGTCTCAGATAGAGTAGCCCCCCCTGGGAATTCATCCAGCATTGCGACTTCCTCATCTTCCCGCTCCTGCTCCTCCACAGCCTGATCAATGACACGACGCAATGCACGCTCCAGAAAGAAGGCATAAGGTACCATGTCACTGATGGCGCCATGGCTGCGACTGACCAGTTTGGTGATCTCCTCAAATGGCCGCAGAAGTCTGCATGTGTCGCGCATGAGCAGCCACTGGCGCGGTGAAAAAAAACCCAGCTCCCCAGAACCGTTTCTTTCGCAGAGTTCATACAGGTAGACGTTAACTGCACGTTTCTGCTGGAGCAGCCTATCAAGCATATAGAAGGTTGAGTTCCATCGCGTCGGGCAATCGCAAATAAGACGTCTGACCGGCAGATGGTGTCGCCGCTGAATGTCAGCAAGGCGAGCCATGGCCGTGTAAGATCTTCTGAAATGGGCCGAGATTTTCCTTGCCTGCCGCAAGATGTCCTGGACCCCAGGGTATTTGACAAGGAATCGCTGCACGACCAAGTTTAAGACGTGTGCCATGCACGGCACGTGCGTGATTTTGCCCTGTTTCAATGCGCTAAGCAGATTGGCACCGTTGTCACACACCACTTTACCAACTGTCAAATTGAGCGGTGTTAGCCACTCATCTGCCTGTGAACGCAAAGCTGAAAGGAGTGCCGGGCCAGTGTGGCTCTTTGCTTCCAGGCACAACAGACGCAGCACGGCATGGCAACGTCTCACCTGGCATGTGGAATAGGTTCTGGGGAGCTTGGGCGGTGCAGTGGAAGAGACGCTAGCAGCGGAAAAGGAGGAGGCAGCTGAGGAGGAGAGGGAGGAGGATGGAGTAGGAGGAGGAGAAGAAGAGTCAGGCCTGCATGCAATCCGTGGCGGTAAAACCAAATCTACACGGGTGCCACGGGTTACATGCTTGACGGCCGTCAGAAGGTTCACCCAGTGGGCAGTAAAACTGATATACCTTCCCTGCCCGTGTTTGCTAGACCACGTGTCTGTGGTCAGATGTATCTTGGCACCGACACTGTGTGCCAGAGATACATTCACTTGCCGCTGAACATGGCCATATAGCTCTGGGATGCCCTTCTCTGAGAAATACTTCCTTCCTGGGACCTTCCATTGTGGTGTTCCAATGGCCACAAATTTGCGAAAGGCCTCCGAGTCCACCAGTTTATATGGCAGTAGTTGGCGGGCTATGAGTTCTGACAAGCCAGCCGCCAACCGTTGGGCAAGAGGGTTATCCGGCATCATCATTTTTTTACGCTCAAACATTAGGCCCACGGAAGCCTGCCTTTTTGCAGAAAAATGTGAGCTTGGCGTGATGGAAGGTGGAGTGGAGGACAATTGTGAGGAGAGAGGAGAAGGAGAAGTAGAAGACGAGGCTGGACGGTGAGAGCCTGCAGTGTGGCTTTGTGTGTTCCGTTGCTCCCACTGGGCTCGGTGATGGCTGCTCATGTGCCTTCTTAAGGCGGTCGTCCCTAGGTGAGTATTGGGCTTACCGCGACTAACGCGTTGACTGCAAAGATTGCAGATGGCAACGCTATTGTCAGCAGCGGACACGTTAAAAAAAGCCCACACTGCGGAGCCATGTGCCGGTGTCCTGGGAGCGCCAGATGTGACCGTACATGGTCGATGACTCGCTCCTGATACATTTGCAGTCTGCTTTGTCCCTGCTGTGCAATGTAAGTCATTGCTGCTTCTCCTCCCTATCTGCTGGTCCATATCTCCCTCTGAACTCCCCTCCTCTTCCTCTCTTGTGGGCACCCACGTGACATCACTAGACACGTCATCATCAACGTCACCTTCCCCACCGCTATAAGTAGAGATCTCGGAGTAGGCAGCAACACCGGGGACCAACCTCCTCCTTGGGCTGATCTGGGTACTGGCGTCAGACTGCTGAGTAGCGCTTGTTGCTACCTCCTCTTCCTGATCCAATACCAAGAGTGGCTGCGCATCAGAAATGTCCTCTTGATATGGATCGGAAAATAATTCCAGTGACTCAAGCGGAAGGTATGTGGTGGTGGTGGTGGTGGTCGTGTTGTTGGTGGTAGTGTCTTTGGGGGTGCACATAGCAGAGAGTGAAGAAGAGGGTGCAGATCGAGAGGATGAGGAGGGTGCAGAAGAGTAAGGCTGAGCGAGCCACTCAACCAAGTCTGGTGCATCCTTTAAAGTAATTGAACGCACCTTCTGCAACTTCCCACTTTGGCTCAAGCCTGTTGCTCCTGCCCTACCCCTACCACCCCTGCGGAAGGGCCTGCCTCTTCCTCTGCATGTCATTTTTTAAATGACCCTGTGACAAAACTCTTAGTCCCTATACCGCTGAAGGACTGCTGCAGTATAGGTGAGCGGTCAGCAGTGGTGCACGTCAACCCTATCTATTGTGGACCTATAGCGGTCCTTACAGAACAGCAGACTGTACCGCACTCAAGCCTATGTACCGTAGCACCCTATACCAAGTTACCAGTCCTTATAAGAACTTTTGTGGACCAAGCAGGTTGTGTATTAGTGTTTAGCAGACTGTACGTCAGTCCCTATACCGCTGAAGGACTGCTGCAGTATAGGTGAGCGGTCAGCAGTGGTGCACGTCAACCCTATCTATTGTGGACCGATAGCGGTCCTTACAGAACAGCAGACTGTACCGCACTCAAGCCTATGTACCGTAGCACCCTATACCAAGTTACCAGTCCTTATAAGAACTTTTGTGGAACAAGCAGGTTGTGTGTTAGTGATTAGCAGACTGTACGTCAGTCCCTATACCGCTGAAGGACTGCTGCAGTATAGGTGAGCGGTCAGCAGTGGTGCACGTCAACCCTATCTATTGTGGACCGATAGCGGTCCTTACAGAACAGCAGACTGTACCGCACTCAAGCCTATGTACCGTAGCACCCTATACCAAGTTACCAGTCCTTATAAGAACTTTTGTGGACCAAGCAGGTTGTGTATTAGTGTTTAGCAGACTGTACGTCAGTCCCTATACCGCTGAAGGACTGCTGCAGTATAGGGCAGCGGTCAGCAGTGGTGCACGTCAACCCTATCTATTGTGGACCGATAGCGGTCCTTACAGAACAGCAGACTGTACCGCACTCAAGCCTATGTACCGTAGCACCCTATACCAAGTTACCAGTCCTTATAAGAACTTTTGTGGAACAAGCAGGTTGTGTGTTAGTGATTAGCAGACTGTACGTCAGTCCCTATACCGCTGAAGGACTGCTGCAGTATAGGTGAGCGGTCAGCAGTGGTGCACGTCAACCCTATCTATTGTGGACCGATAGCGGTCCTTACAGAACAGCAGACTGTACCGCACTCAAGCCTATGTACCGTAGCACCCTATACCAAGTTACCAGTCCTTATAAGAACTTTTGTGGACCAAGCAGGTTGTGTATTAGTGTTTAGCAGACTGTACGTCAGTCCCTATACCGCTGAAGGACTGCTGCAGTATAGGGCAGCGGTCAGCAGTGGTGCACGTCAACCCTATCTATTGTGGACCGATAGCGGTCCTTACAGAACAGCAGACTGTATCGCACTCAAGCCTATGTACCGTAGCACCCTATACCAAGTTACCAGTCCTTATAAGAACTTTTGTGGACCAAGCAGGTTGTGTATTAGTGTTTAGCAGACTGTACGTCAGTCCCTATACCGCTGAAGGACTGCTGCAGTATAGGGCAGCGGTCAGCAGTGGTGCACGTCAACCCTATCTATTGTGGACCGATAGCGGTCCTTACAGAACAGCAGACTGTACCACACTCAAGCCTATGTACCGTAGCACCCTATACCAAGTTACCAGTCCTTATAAGAACTTTTGTGGAACAAGCAGGTTGTGTGTTAGTGATTAGCAGACTGTACGTCAGTCCCTATACCGCTGAAGGACTGCTGCAGTATAGGTGAGCGGTCAGCAGTGGTGCACGTCAACCCTATCTATTGTGGACCGATAGCGGTCCTTACAGAACAGCAGACTGTACCGCACTCAAGCCTATGTACCGTAGCACCCTATACCAAGTTACCAGTCCTTATAAGAACTTTTGTGGAACAAGCAGGTTGTGTGTTAGTGATTAGCAGACTGTACGTCAGTCCCTATACCGCTGAAGGACTGCTGCAGTATAGGTGAGCGGTCAGCAGTGGTGCACGTCAACCCTATCTATTGTGGACCGATAGCGGTCCTTACAGAACAGCAGACTGTACCGCACTCAAGCCTATGTACCGTAGCACCCTATACCAAGTTACCAGTCCTTATAAGAACTTTTGTGGACCAAGCAGGTTGTGTATTAGTGTTTAGCAGACTGTACGTCAGTCCCTATACCGCTGAAGGACTGCTGCAGTATAGGGCAGCGGTCAGCAGTGGTGCACGTCAACCCTATCTATTGTGGACCGATAGCGGTCCTTACAGAACAGCAGACTGTACCGCACTCAAGCCTATGTACCGTAGCACCCTATACCAAGTTACCAGTCCTTATAAGAACTTTTGTGGAACAAGCAGGTTGTGTGTTAGTGATTAGCAGACTGTACGTCAGTCCCTATACCGCTGAAGGACTGCTGCAGTATAGGTGAGCGGTCAGCAGTGGTGCACGTCAACCCTATCTATTGTGGACCGATAGCGGTCCTTACAGAACAGCAGACTGTACCGCACTCAAGCCTATGTACCGTAGCACCCTATACCAAGTTACCAGTCCTTATAAGAACTTTTGTGGACCAAGCAGGTTGTGTATTAGTGTTTAGCAGACTGTACGTCAGTCCCTATACCGCTGAAGGACTGCTGCAGTATAGGGCAGCGGTCAGCAGTGGTGCACGTCAACCCTATCTATTGTGGACCGATAGCGGTCCTTACAGAACAGCAGACTGTACCGCACTCAAGCCTATGTACCGTAGCACCCTATACCAAGTTACCAGTCCTTATAAGAACTTTTGTGGAACAAGCAGGTTGTGTGTTAGTGATTAGCAGACTGTACGTCAGTCCCTATACCGCTGAAGGACTGCTGCAGTATAGGGCAGCGGTCAGCAGTGGTGCACGTCAACCCTATCTATTGTGGACCGATAGCGGTCCTTACAGAACAGCAGACTGTACCGCACTCAAGCCTATGTACCGTAGCACCCTATACCAAGTTACCAGTCCTTATAAGAACTTTTGTGGAACAAGTGAGTTGTGAATGTTTAGCAGACTGCAGCAGAAGGGCAGCAGTCAAGTATAATATCCTTTCTATATTTGGAAGAAAGAATATTATACATGTACAAGCCTATTACTGTACCACTGATACCAGTCCTGAAAAGAACCTTTGTGGAACTAATAATAACAGCAAGTCTTTAAAATTACCCTCACTGCCTGACAACACTGCTTCCTTCCTGTCCCTATACAAATTGGCAAAAAAAGAGAACGATTAGTGGTTACTGGAACAGCTCTTTTGTGGACCTTGATAGTAACAGCTAATGATGATGATGATGATGATGATGATGAAAGACTAATCTGGCTGTCCCTGTAGCATACACCGTCCTTTCCCTTTCTCTAAACTAACAAAAGACACTCAGGCTGCTGCAAGAATCAGCAGCACAGCAAACCTATCAACACCTAACACCTATACCAGTCCTGAAAAGAACTTTTGTGTACCAAATAGCTAGTGGTTTATCTCTCCCTACTCCACACAGGAACCTGTCCCTATCGTAACAGAAGAAAGAATGTAAAATGGCCACCGGATCGGGTGTATTTATAGGTTAGGGGGAATGTACAAGTGTCCATGTGCTGTCATGTCTCAATTGGCTGTCCTGTATCACATGATAAACGTGTCACCAAAGGTTAAAGTTCTTGTATACATTAAACACGTAAGTCCGCCGCGGCGAACGACGGAAAAAGGCGTTCGAACGTGCGGACCGCGAATGTCGGAAATTCGCCGCGAAACGACCGCCGGGCGAACCGTTCGGCCATCACTATTGGGCATAATTCCTTCCACTCAAACCCAACAATTGGGCATAACTCCTTCCACTAAAAACAAAAATGGGGCACTATTTCTCCCACCAAATACCTAAGATCAGGCATTGTTTACTTCCACTGGGCACAGTATGCCCCCCGTTAAATTCAGAAGGACAGTAAACTGGCCCTTTCTTCAGAAAGTGTGGAGACCCTTGATCTAAGTCATACTGAGACCAAGGAACCAACAGGAATTTGAACATAAATGTGATGTTATTTATGTACCACATTCATTATCCCTGCTCAAACAATTGATGTTCTACAACTATTAAGGAAAAAATAAAAGGAAGAAAATGCATAATTTTATAAAGGGTGGTAATCTGGTAATGTATTTCGATTTCCATATTGACATGGGGGAAAGAGGCTGAAAAAAAGGATCTGCATCACTGACTCAAGCAATATAAAATCTATTGATTGAAATATTCTGCTCTCTTGTAGAAATGTATAGATCCAGAGAGCATTGCATGGTAAAACAAATTATTTGCATACATTTATCAACTGCTATTGTTGAATGTACATGTTTGGCTAAAACCTCACTGCGTTACCCTAGTAACCTTTCATTTACATACACAAATGCATGCATTTAGGTTTATGCACACATTATACGTCTTTATCTTTTCAGGGTTCTCTATGCACTAATGGGCAGCATTGCACATCTACTAGATACATAAAACTGGTATGTTATACAGAAAGGAAATGATGGTGAATATGATAAGGAATTAGAGAGAGAGTGAAAATAAATGTGTTTTCAAAAGCTATGAGGCTCGCCATTTTTACCTAGAAAGGAAAACAAAATATGCTGACATGTAGTGACTGGTGAGAACAGATCAATAGGCTCTCTACTGTCATAGACCAGTGTGACCAACATCCCTGGATTCCAGGGACAGTCTCCGATTTTAGGGGGTTGTCCCCAGGAAACAAACATCCCAGATTTAATCCCAGGTTAAAAAACTGTCTACCGGATTTCATTCTAGATTTAAGAATGTCATCACTGGCCCGAGCAGCTGCAAGGTAATCTTAACAACATTTCTTAAAATGTTTTCCAAACTTTATTAAATAATGATGTGTTCTAGCTACAGTATAATTAAAAGAGTTTAGACAGCTATAAAAATAAATTAATTTCCCAAATTAGGGAACTATTATTAAATAATTACATTAAATAATAACTATTAAATAATTAAATAATAATTATTAGTTAAAATGTAACTAAAGGCAAAACTACATTTGTGAGGTCAGGCACTGATGTTGGACAAGAAGACCTGGCTCGCAGTATGCGCTCTAATTCATCCCAAAGGTGTTCTATTGGGTTGAGGTCAAGACTCTGTGCAGGCCAGTCAAGTTCCTCCACCCCAAAATTCCATTGAAGGGAACTCTTAACTCATCAGCATACCAAGACATTTTGGACAATTTCATGCTCCCAACTTTGTGGGAACAGTTTGGGGATGGGCCCCCTCCTGTTCCAACATGAATGCGCACCAGTGCACAAAGCAAGATGCATAAAGGTATGGATAAGCGAGTTTGGGGTGGATGAACTTGACTGGCCTTCAGAGTCCTGACCTCAACCCAATAGAACACCTTCTTGTCCAACATCAGTGCCTGACCACACAAATGCGCTTCTGGAAGATTGGTCAATCATTCTCATAGACACACTCCTAAACCTTGTGGACAGCCTTCCCAGAAGAGTTGAAGCTATTATAGCTACAAAGGAATGGCCAACTCAATATTGAACCCTACAGACTAAGACTGGGATGATATTAAAGTTCATGTGCTTGTAAAGGCAGGTGTCCCAATACTTTTAGCAATATAGTGTACATCTGCGTGGGATTGTTGGTTAAACTGAGGGAGAGAGACAGTGCTATAATGTTTGTAACACGCTTCCAGCAATCAAATTAGTAAAAGAAATCCAAAAAGCCGACTTCTTTGACTAGACATTCTGTTACTAAGCGAGCTAGAATAAGTGTGGCATGGGGTATGACATGAAGGGGTCACAATACCCTTGTGGTGTCCTTTGTACACTGAGGGCAGATAACTTTCCTGTGGCCCTCAGTGTGTCAGTCGGAGAGTTGAAAATTCTGTTGTCATTCTGAGTTATAAAAAGAGCGAAAGACTGTCCTGTGGAAGATTTGTGCACCTTAAGGGCCTGTTCAGACTAGTGCTGTTACTGGCAATTTTCCACACTGGACAAACGCAGGCAGCACAGTGGTGTAGTGGGTAGCACTCTCACCTAGCAGTAAACAGGGTCGCTGGTTTGAATCCCAACCACGACACGACCTGCCTGGAGTTTGCATGTTCTCCCTGTGCCTGCATGGGTTTCCTCTGGGTACTCCAGTTTCCTCCCACACTCCAAAGACAAGCAGGTAGGTTTATTGGCTTCTGTCCAAAAGTTGGCCCTAGTAAATGAATGGGGACCTTGGCTTGAGAGTAAGGTCTGATGTGAGTGTGCAATGTACAGGGTTAGGGATAGTTGTAGATGCGCACCTACACTCACTCGGGATGGACTGGTATCTTTATTCAACCTTGCTAACTATATAATGCTAGTCACCACTAGAACACATAGAAAACTATTGTTTTCTATGTGCCCCTTTCACACTGCAACACGGTGTGGAAATGTGGTGCAGTGAGCTGCATTTTATCGCAGTGCACAGGTAGGCACTGCATGGCGGTGTGTTGTGCTGCTGTGCTCCAACATAAAGTGTCACTCTGTGCACTTTAAATAAAGTTAACAAAACTGTGAACTCGCATTCCACCGCCCCTTTACTGTGAATCACCCATGAGGTTGGCTGCGTCCAGGGCCGGGACAAGGGGTGGGCAGGAGGGGGCATCTGCCCTGGGCACTGTGGTATTATGTGAGGTGGGGGGCACCACAAGTAGATTGGGGGGGATTTATGGGGGGGTTCTAAGAGTGGTGATTTAGGGGGATTTGTGTTGGGAGGGAAGGTAGGGGAAGAAGATTTGTGCTAGAAGGGGGATTTGAAATGCGGGGGGGGGGTGATGTGTACTAGGAGGGGAAATTTTAGGGGGGTAGAGGATGTGTGCTAGGAGGGGTGAGTTTTGTGATTTGTGCTGAGAGGGGGTATTTCACCACCTACCCTGCCACTACCATCTAACCTGTAACATGGCACTACTACCTAGCATGGCACTACTACCTAGCCTGGCACTACTACCCAGCCTGGCATTACCACACAGCCTGGCATTACCACCCAGCCTGGCATTACCACCCAGCCTGGCACTACCATCTAACCTGCCACTACCCCCTAGCCTGCCACTAGCAACTAACTTGGCACTATCACCAAACCTGGCACTACCACCTGGCCTGGCACTACCACCTGGCCTGGCACTACCCCCTAGCCTGCCACTACCTCCTGGCCTGCCACTACCACCTGGCCTGCCACTACCTCCTAGCCTGCCACTACCTCCTAGCCTACCACTACCACCTAACCTGGCACTACTGTATATCACCTAACTTGGCACTATAACCTTACCTGGCACTACTGGATTTCACCTATTTGGCTCGATATCACCCTAACCTGGCTCGATATCACCCTAACCTGGCTCGATATCACCCTAACTTGGCACTATATCACTCTATCCTGCCACTAGCCCACCCTAACCTGCCACCATATCACCTAACCTGGCACTATATCATCTATACTACCCTAACATGACTTGACGTTGACGTGCGCTGCCTGTCCGCCTGGGGGTGTTGGGTGCCAGATATAGGATCCTCCTTGGGTGCCAATTTTGAAAACCATTTATCATTTTCCTTCCACTTCACAATTATGTTCCACTTTGTGTTGGTCTATCACATAAAGTCCCAATAAAATACATTTACGTTTTTGGTTGTAACATTACAAAATGTGGAAAATTTCAAGGGGCATGAATACTTTTTCAAGGCACTATGTGTGCGTGTGTATATATATGATTTTTATAGTTGGCTCCCCTACTTTTGTCCTTGTGCCCCCATTTGCCCCCCCTAAATATGAAAGCTGGAAACACCACTGTTTGTCTTGGTCTTAGTTAATTCTGTCTCCGTCGTCATTTTACCAAAGTCCAGCTCGTGATGAAGAAACAGCAGGCGAAGCCCGGGTGGCAATGAATGCAGCTGCCATAAGAAATGGAGGCAGCCACTTTCATTGCCACCCAGGCTCTGCCTCTTGATTCTTCCCCTTCGGCATCCAAGAGTTGGTCTCCTCTGATGGAGAGCCCTGGTTCCTCAGCTGAGTGAGACTGTGCTCTGTCTCACTTCGGCTGCCTGCTGTCACAAGCGCGCCGCCCAGAGAGTGACAGTCTGAGGAAGCAACTCTCCGGGCAGTTGCACGTTGAATCCTCCGCTCACCGCCCAGTGCATGAGGGGAGGGGGTGGGTCTGTACATATGGAGGGGGGTTGTCCTAGGGGGGTCTGTACTGATAGGGGGCTGTACTGATGGGTGGGTTGTCCTAGGAGGGTCTGTACTAATTGGGCGGGGAGGGGTCTGTACTGATGGGGGTGGGTTGTCCTAGGGGAGTCTGTACTGATGGGGGTGGTTTGTCCTGGGGGGTCTGTGCTGATAGAGGAGGGGGGTGGTCTGTCCGGAGGGGATCTGTACTGATGGAGGGGGTCTGCACTGAGGGGGATGGCTTGTCCTGGGGGGTTCTGTACTGATTGGGGGGAGGGGTTTGTCCTGGGGGGGTTGGTACTGATGGGGGGTGGTTTGTCCTGGGGGTCGATATAGATGGAGGGGGGTGATTTGTCCTGGGGGTCGGTATAGATGGAGGGGGATGGGTTGTCCTGGGGGGGGTCGGTATAGATGGAGGGGGTGGGTTGTCCTGGGGGGTCGGTAGAGATGGAGGGGGGTGGGTTGTCCTGGGGGTCTGTACTGATGGGGGTTGGTTTGTGCTGGGGGGTCTGTACTGATAGAGGAGGGGTGGTTTGTCCTGAAGGGGATCTGTATTGATGGAGAAGGTCTGTACTGATGGGGGGTGGTTTGTCCTGGGGGGATCTGTACTGATAGAGGAGGGGGGTGGTTTGTTCTGAGGGGGATCTGTACTGATGGAGGGGGTGTGCACTGAGGGGGGATGGTTTGTCCGTGGGGGGGGGGGGTCTGTACTGATAGGGGGTGGTTTGTCCTGGGGGTTGGTAGTGATGGGGGTGGTTTGTCCTGGGGGGTCTGTACTGATCGAGGGGGGGGGTCTGCACTGAAAGGGTCTGCACTGAGGGAGGGGGGTGCAGATGGAGGGGGGTGGGTTGTCCTGGGGAGGTCAGTATAGAAGGAGGGGGTGGGTTGTCCTGGGGGTCTGTACTGATGGGGGTGGTTTGTCCTGGAGGGTCTGTACTGATAGAGGAGGGGGGTGGTTTGTCCTGAGGGGGATCTGTACTGATGGAGGGGGTTTGCACTGAAGGGGGTCTGTAGTGTGGGAATGGGATCTGTACTGTGGGAATGGGATCTATACTCCGGGAGGGGGATCTGTACTGAGGGAGGATTATAATGGTTGGGGGGTCCAATTTTTTTCCACACTGGGTGACACCAGCCCTAGTGACACCACTGATGTAAGGAGGGACTCTGCTGGGGACAGCTGATGTAAGGAGGGACCCTACTGGGGACACCTGGTGTAAGGAGTGACTCTGCCGGGGACACCTGGTGTATGGAGTGACTTTGCTGGGGACACCTGGTGTAAGGAGTGACTCTGCTGGGGACACCTGGTGTAAGGAGTGACTCTGCTGGGGACACCTGATGTAAGGATTGACTCTGCTGGGGACACCTGATGTAAGGAGGGACTCTGCTGGAAATGCCTGGTCTAAGGAGGGACTCTACTGGGGGCACCTAATGTAAGGAGGAACTCTGCTGGAAATGCCTGGTGTAAGGAGGGACTCTAATGGGGACACCCGATGTAAGGAGGGACTCTGCTGGAAATGCCAAGTGTAAGGAGAGACTCTACTGGGGACACCTGATAGCATCTGGTGGCAGGTGACAGTGGCACGTGACACGCTCAGAGCTCCCACTGATTCTACATTATGGTGAGCTGAACTATTTTTATTACAATGTAATAATAAAAATAATGCGCTTCAATCACCCTGACACCATAACAACCATGATTGAAGCGCCAACACCAGATTTTTGGAGTATCTTTATCTGCTGATTGTTAAACTTTCTGGAATACACATTTCTATTGCGGTGTAGGATCTGGGCCTGCTGTCCCTCCATCCCTCTTTCTTTCCTTCTTTCTCTCTCCTTCTCTCCCTATTTATTTCTTTTGTTTGTTCTTTGTTTCTTTCTTTCTTTCTTTCTCTCTCCCTTACTTTCTCCTTCCATCCCTTGTTCATCTCAGACTCTAACCACACCCCCTTTGAGCCACTCCCATTTAAGTCACAGCCATTTTTCTTAAACCACACCCATTTTTCACCACGGTACTCTCCGCGCACCACGTTTTTCTTTTCTCAATACGCCCCTCCTTCAAACAAATTCCCAGCCTCCTAATTATAGCAAGACAGACAAAAATGGTCCCTATAAAAAAAATGTCAATGTTGCCAACTATGTTACATGCTTGCTGACGCCTATCCCTGTAAATATAAGTTCCTTATCCACATAAAACTCTTTATAATATGTAGTAGGCCTCATCGTCGACATCACATTTTAAACAGGGCAGTTCACTACACTGTGTCTACTTGGTACTTGGCATGCAGAAGTGCAGAGCAGTCATTCATAAAGAAGCATTGTATACATCAGTGATGGCAAACCTTGGCACCCCAGATGTTTTGGAACTACATTTGCTCAGGCACTCTGCAGTGTAGTGGAGCATCATGGGAAATGTAGTTCCAAAACATCTGGGGTGCCAAGGTTCACCATCACTGGTATACATGCTTGTGCAGGACTACCAGATTTCACCAGCAGGTGGTGCAGTTCAACACGGTGAAACAGCGAAATAGAGCCTACTTTTCATTACTACAAAAAGGGATCGGAAGCAAACCTTTGCACAGGAAATCCCCTTTAATATTTCAGATGAATCAAATTTATATTATTGTAAAAGCCAAAATAGCCCAAGACACCTATATTTTCTGCATGCTGAAATCCATTTTCGCATATTGCTTCTCTCCCTTCACTCTGCTCTCCTTCTCTCTTAGCTTTCATCTCTTGTCAAGTCCCAATGCTGCTTTTCGCGATCTCCGCTCCCTGATAAATTCACTTTGTTCGCTCAAGTGTAAAGTCCCAGTCCCACAATAAACGCCAGTGTCAGTCCACCCAATAACCGCCTTGTCGTTGGGCTGGGAATATAGCACAGTAACTTGTCAAACGGAAAGGATTTGAAATTTACTTTCGGGCCCCTTCCAGTAAATTCAGAGACGGCTCGGAGTTCTGCAGCTCAAACCTCCCACCCTTCTCATTTACTTTGGGATTGAGACAAAAGTCAAACTTAATTGTTTAAATTCCCAAATAATCGCCGATGTCCTCATTAATATTAATCGTTTATTCCTCAGAGGTTTCATCCTGCGGTGAATACAAGACTTGATTTATGTAAGGCGAGGGTTTGATCTTTTCTCAATCTATATTTGTTTCAAGAAGGAATTTTGTAAAATGATTTTTCTGTTTTATTCATCGACTGATAATTCTTAACACGTTCTGTGCTGTAGCTGCCTGGCAAGAATTTGTGAATCTGTGGCAGTTTTATTTTAAAGTTTAAAATGTATTTCTACTTTTGCAGTCAAAGGTGAGAAAACCCCGCCATATACTTGTTAGGTGTTCCTATCCACACAATATGCCTAAAAATTTTTTTTTTAACCACTTAAGGACCAGGCCTATTTTTCAAACTTGTTATTTACAAGTTAAAATATTTTTTTTGCTAGAAAATTACTTAGAACCCCAAACATGATATATATATATATATATATATATATATATATATATATATATACATATTTTTTCAGACACCCTAGAGAATAAAATGGCAGTTGTTGCAATACTTTATGTCACACCGTATTTGCGCAGCGGTCTTACAAATGCAATTTTTTGGGAAAAAATAAAAAATTTTTATAAAAAAATAAGAAATCAGTAAAGTTAGCCCAATTTTTTTTAATATTGTGAAAGATAATGTTACGCCAAGTAAATTGATACCCAAGATGTCATGCTTTAATATTGTGCCCACTCGTGGAATGGTGCTAACACGTAAAAATCTCCATAGGCGACGTTTAAAAGTTTCTACAAGTTACCAGTTTTGAATAACAGAAGAGGTGTTTTGCTAGAATTATTGCTATCACTCTAACGATCATGGCGATGTCTCACATGTTTGGTTTGAACACCATTTACATATGCAGGCGTGACTTATGTATGCGTTCGCTTCTGCACGCAAGCATGGTGGGACGGGGCACTTTACTTATTTTTTTTTTTAAACTGTCCCTTAAAAAAAAAAAAGGATAATTTTTATTACTATTACAAGAAGTGTAAACATCCCTTGTAATACAATAAAAGCATGACCTCTTTAATGTGAGATTTGGGGTCAAAAAGACCTCAGATCTCACATTTACACTTAAATGCAATAAAAAAAAATATTTTTTTTTTCAATAAAAAAAAATCCCCTTTAAGGCCATTAGGCGGGAGTGACGTTTGACGTCGCTTCTATCATCCAATGGTATGGAGTTGAGTGGCGGCCATCATTCCCTCACTTGACACAGTGCTTCAGAGGGGACAGGGTTGGATCGTCTCCGCCTCTACCGGCGAGTCCAGTAAGCGGCGAATAGGGATGAGCCAAACACCCCCCTGTTCGGTTCGCACCAGAACTTTCGAACGGACCCCAAATTCGTACGAACGTTAGAACCCCATTGAAGTCTATGGGACTCGAACGTTCGAAATTAAAAGTGTTAATTTTAACGGCTAATATGCAAGATACTGTACTAAAAAAGGGTTTGGGGACCTGGCTCCTGCCTCAGGGGACATGGGTCAATGCAAATAAAACGTTTAAAAACGGCCGTTTTGGCGGGAGCACTGATTTTAATGACGATTAAAATGAAAAAAAAAGTGAAATATTCCTTTAAATATGGTGCCTGGGGGGTGTCTGTAGTATGCCTGTGAAGTGCCACGTGTTTCCCGTGTTTAGAACAGTCCCTGCACAAAATGACATTTAACGGAAATAACGTCATTTAAAGCTGCTTGCGGTTTTAATGTTATATCTGGTTCCTGCAATATGGTTGAAAATCATTGAGAAAAATGGCATGGGTAGCCCCCCCTGCCCATTACCAGCCCCTTTGGGTCTTGTACGCATATTAAGGGGAACCCCGTACCCATATTAAAAAAAGGAAATGCGTGTGGCCCCCAGGCCCTATATACTCAGAACAGCAGTATACAGGCGGTGCAAACAAGACAGGGACTGTGTAGGTTTGTTGTGTTAAGTTGAATTGGTTTGTAATTTTCAACTGGTACATTTTTAAAGTGTAGCTCCAGTCCAAAAAAATATTATTAAGCTTTTTGGAAAACATAGGGAAGGGTTATCACCCCTGTATAATTTGTTTTGCCGTCCGTCTTTTTCAGAGCACGCAGACAGCACGCACAATCTCCTAACACTGACTGAGAGCTCTATTTAAAACGAGCAAGATATTTAGCTATATAGGTGGATATAGCGGTGTATACTGCGTTCAGAGCACGCAGACAGCACGCACAATCTCCTAACACTGACTGACAGCTCTATTATAAAAGATAGATATATCGCTAGATATATAGGTGAATATAGCGGTGTATACTGCGGTCAGGGCATGCAGACAACAACCACTACAGAAGAGCAAGAACGAAAAATCGGCCGATAACGATCGGTGTATACTGTGTTGAAGGTACACAGAACACCCATTAACTGCTAAAGATGCCAATACACTACTCAAGGCCGCCACGCTGGCGGCCTTATATAGTGTGGGGTGTGTACTACACAGTCTGAGCTATGATTGGCCACAGGCATCCTGCCTGTGGCCAATCATGGCTCTCCTCGCTGCCGGCGCTGTGATTGGCCAAGCAAGTGCATGCTTGGCCAATCATGAGCCAGCAATGCACTGCGCCATCGCAGTGCATTGTGGGCCGTGAGCGCCACACGAATTTGGTGCGAACGGCCCATAGCGTTCGGAATTCACCGAACGGGCGAGCAGCCGATGTTCGAGTCAAACGTATATTCGACTCGAACACGAAACTCGTCCCTAGCGGCGAAGATGAACGGAACGTGGCAGGAGGGGGGTAGGCACCTCTCCCGCTGCCAATAAAAGTGATCTCCCAGCGAAACTGCTGTGAAAACACAAAAGGCCCTACAGATTAAAATGGTGGGTGTTGCAGCGATTTTTCAAACGCAATGTTTTTGGAAAAAAAAAACTTTTTTTAATTTTAATGCACTACAACATACCATATTGCCCAAATGTTCGATGAAATAAAAAAGATGATCTTATGCCGAGTACACATGGATACCAAACACAACATGCTTTGCGCACAAACATGCAGCGGTGACAAGCTACATACATTTTTAAACGCCTTTAAAATCCTTTACAGGTTACCACTTTAGATTTACAGAGGTCTACTGCTAAAATTATTGCCCTCAATCTGACCTTCACGGTGATACCTCACATACATGCAATTACACATACAATTGCTGTTTACACATGACACCAGACCAACGCTTGCGTTCGCCTTTGTGTATGAGGGGTCACAGTGCATGCATGGGGGGACAAGGGTGAGCTTTTATTTTATTTCACACTTTCACACTACAAACAATGGTGCAGCTTTTTTTGGGCGGATTGCAGGCGCTATTTCTAATGCTATAGCGCCTGCAAAACACCCTGGTGTGAAAGGGGGCTAAAAGTGAGGGAAAATTCAGCATTTTGAGTTGAAAATCTTCAAACTGGAACATTTGTTTGTATAGGCAATTATTTCTCCTTGTAAAAAAAGATACATGATCCAAATAACCATATCCAAAAACCTAAGAAAAGGAATGTCATTTATTGCAACTTACTAGTCCATAGATGATGAAGAATATTTTCTACAAGTAGAAGTACAAAAAATGCCTATTGATCTTGCGGAATTCCAACTGACCAGCTAGGTCTCTGCTCCAGGAGCTGTGAAAACCAAACGATCTGCTGTGCTTAATCACTCTGTTCTTAGTCTTAGACTCAGCAGGGGACAGATGCAGCATCCGGCCGCAGTACATATACTGCGGCAAGTCGGCTCTATTGCACAAAACAACATACCTGTACGTTGTTTTGTGCAATAGCCAGTGGGGACACGCGCGCTGATTGGCCAGAGAGGGTGCCAATCAGTGGGTCCGGTGGATGGCAGCCACCCACAATCGCTTCCCAGAGAGCCAGGATGGCTGTCTGCCAGTGTAAACAAGGCAGATTGCTATCCTGTCAGGTGTGAACAGAGATATATTGTGTTCCTGCTAAGCAGGAACATGGATCTCTCTGTTCATGCAGTGAGTCCACCCCCCACAAAGTAAGAAAGCATCCCCTAAGGACACACTTAACTCTTTGATCGTCCCTAGTGTTAACCCCTTCCCTGCCAGTGTCATTAGTACAGTAACAGTGCATAACTTTAGCACTGATCACTGTAATAATGTCACTTGTTTCCTGCAAAGTGTCAAAAGTGTCAGTTAGGTGTCCAATCTCGTGATCGTGCAATGGTCAGTTAAAGGCAGTGCTGTATCGCAAAAAATGGCCTGGTCATGAAGGTGGTAAAACCTTCTGGGGCTGAAGTGGTTAAAGCCTTGTTTTTGTTTTGTTTTTTTGTTTTTTTAAAATAACAACAAACATGTTATACTTACCTCCTCTGTTCGGTTGCTCCTGGCCTCTGCCTCCTGCTGGGTGCACCCACAGCAAGCAGCTTGTTATGGGGGCACCCAAGCAGGCACGCTCCCGAACTGACTCGACCCCAGCCCCTCTGTCTCTTTATTGGCTCACTGGCTGTTATTGACTTAATGGCTTCCACTGCTGCCAAAACCAATCAGGAGTGCAAGTCCCCAGAGGCTCTTGTAGACATTGATGGATCGAGAGGGGGCTCATGTAAGTATTGGGGGGGGGGGGGTGGCGGGCTACTGCACACAGAAGGTTTTTTTACCTTCATGCATTCAATAAAAACTCTGTGCCTTTACAACCACTTTAAGTATTAGTTTTCAAGAGTATTGTACTTTAACTCTAATTCCACCCAACAGATGCAATCTATCCCATTCCTCCAGCTAGTATTAGATGCCGGCTGTCATTAGTGGCATAATAATCCTTCTGTGGTAACTCAATTTCTTGTTTCGAGAACTCAGAAAATAAGTACCTGTAAAACAATGGCTAATGAAGACGGAACAGTGATTCTCACTTGTTGTGACAATAGCTATAGTTGCCTCAGATAACTGGGAAATATGATTAAGACAAACACTGCCTTAACCATAACATTCATAAACTCCTTGTTGATTTCTTTTCTCCTTTACTTTTACCGCAAGCGTAACAATAATTAGAATGTGGGGCAACAAGGAAATGGGGGCCGGGTTATTGGAAGACTTAAAATTGATGCCAACAGCTCATAAATCATGTGTGTATAATTAATTACAGTTGGGAAAAATGCTTCCAGATAAAAGAAAAAAACAACAAAATATCAGGACATTGCCAAATTGAACAAATGAGTAAAACACACACACACATATACACACTAAAAAAACAATAATAACAGCTGTACAATTTATAGTTAATTTAATTTTTTGGTAATCAGGACAAAATACAAGACACATTATTTGATGTTCAAAACAAGGAAGAGAGAGTGCAAGCCTTCTTAGTGTAATCTCGTTTAGTAATCATTTGCTAAAAAGACAATTTAAAGCACTCACATGATTCCATAAAACCGAAGGAGCCATTCCCCCACATTGGCCGCTGTAGGATCCAGTGATAGAAAGAGTCCAGGGACTTAACAAAGGAGGCCACACCTCTGAAACACTAAACTTGCTATCGCTGTATCTAACAGCGGCCATTGTGCAGGAATGGCTCCTTCTGTTTTATGCTTAATTTCAATGGAATCACGTGAGTGCATTCAATTGTCCTTTTAGCCAATGATTAGTAAAAGGGATTACACTAGGCTGGTTTGCTCTCTCTCGCCCTTGTTTTGTTGCAGATCCCTTTCCCTTCCCAGTGGAAATCTTTTAAATAGCATATTTTCTGCTTAATTACTTCCAAAACTATATGTGTAAAGTCCTTTAGGCCATGTTTCTGGTCTTCTATATTGTGACCACTGCTGTTTTGTTTGACTTTAGACCAACTAATGTAGTCAGGCTCCGCCCACTTCAAATAGGTGAATGAAAAATTCAGTGATAGGGGCTTGAATAGCAGGAAATCAATAGTTAGGACCTGTATCTTGCTACATGACCTGCACAGAAATAAAAGCAGCTGCTATCAGCTTAAAGCTAAACACCAGGCAAATACAAAAAATAATTAATTCAGCTCTGTTGTGATAGGCGATTGTTCCACTGAAGTCTAATGCCACATACACATGGTTGGATTTTCCGATGGGAAACATTGGATGTGAGCTTGTTGTCGGAAAGTCCGACCGTGTGTATGCTCCATTGAACATTTGGTGTCGGACTTTCCGCCAACAAATGTTTGATAGCAGGTTCTCCGATTTTCCACCAACAAAACTTTGTTGTTGGAAAGTCTGATCGTGTGTAAATAAGTCAGTTGCACAAAAGTTCACGCAATCTCGGAATCAAGCTGAAGGAGCCGCACTGGCTATTGAACTTCCTTGTTCTCGGCTCATCATATGTCTGGTACCTCACTGCGTTTCCACGTTTGTAATTGTTGGCCAACTTTTGAGTGACTGTGTGTATGCAAGACAAGTTTGAGCCAACAACCTTCGAACAAAAATCCACGGTTTTGTCGGTAGAAAGTCCGATCGTGTGTATGCGCATAAGAGGACTAAGCACACATCGACTGCAGTCTAAAGTAGATTTGGCCCCAAGGATGTAAACAATATGGCTGGTCAATTCAGGCATTTTATTGGGTTAATTTAGGCCAGTAGGATGGACAGATAGGTTATTATACATTTTCTCAAAGTTTACTTACACTTTAAAAAGGTAGGAAACAGGGACTATGCCCATGTATGGTGCATTGTTCTGCAATTTATACTTTCATTATATTATACTTTAGTGATTTTTATCACTAACCTGAGAAATGCAGGGAGGCCCTGATGTGTGGAGCATTTAAAAAAGAAATTGGAAGACAACCATGCTGCTAAAATGCAAAAAAAATCCTATGCTAGCAACGATTAATAACCTCCAAAATATGTCTCCATTTTCCAATTCTCTAAAAGGGTGAAAGAGGCCTACACAATCACCACATTACAAGACTCAGACAACACTCTGATGACGACACCAACTGTTAAGTTTTAGTTAAAGACGCCAGCCCTAATTGGGCTTAACCAGAGACGCATTGTGGAGAGTGGGACGTGCTTCTTCCAGGATCAGGACTTAACATAACAGGGGTCTACACAATGTTTTGTTCATCGACCTTTCACAGACCTTAATCCATTCCTAGCAGTTACAGTTCCATATTGTAGGCAGAGTAGAAGGTATGTTCAGCAAATACTGCTCCAGGATATACCAGGACTCAAGAACCAGGATACAAATCAGAATACCATCAGGCTCACAAAAAATGGCCACAAGCCGCAATATTGCATGCAGGAAATTGAGAGAACCAACTATAGATTTTCTGTGGCCATTAAAACTTTCTGAAAATACATTTTTCTTTATGCTGAAAAACTTCAGAAAATATTAAGTGAAAGACCAATTTGGAAGTATCATTCTTTCAGTTCTGCTTAGAGGCCATGCCATTGTTCCTTCAAAAAAGGACATTGACTTCATCCCTTTAACTGTCGTCTGTATATCGGGAGTGTTCTGAAACGTCAAGGCCAGGCTTACAGACCTGGAAAACAGCCAGGCTGATGATGGAAGACAAAGAGACTTCTTTATCAGGGTCCTTATGACATACGCTGCCTCCTTCTTCTCTCCAGCCATCAGTAAATGGAAAAAGACACCACAGATCACCCTTTAATTGTGTCCTTCCTACTCAAGTTCCCAGAGTATAAAAATTGTCTTCTTTTGTTAAAGTAGCTTTATATGAATTAAATTGCTGTCATCCTCTAGCAATGTTTTGTGACTACACTTCTGATGTCACCAAAGTTCACTTTGCCATTATTTAACTTTTTTTAAATGGCCACTGCTGCAATCTACAGGGGTACAATGTAAGTGTCACAAAATACAGGTTTCGTGTTGGTGAATGGAGGGAGATGAAAGAGGCACAGGTGATAAGAGGAATGTACAACCATTGTTTCTTGTTACATTTTTTCGACACCTTATCTAAGCTCAAAATAATCTTGCTGTTGTGTCACTAAGAGATTAGGTAAGCAAGGATATGATCCTGCCGACTATAGGCACAAATGTATTTATGTATTTCTAACAAAATGGCTTTAAAACAAGCCATTTACCTCTCTAGTTGTATGTAATGTTAAAAAATTAATTCTTAAAGTTCTTCAAAGATCACAATTATGATAAAGTTAGCACAGTGGCTTAGTGTTTAGCACACTCATCTAGCAGCACTAGAGTCATTGTTTCGAGTCCCAACCATGGTACTACCTGCATGGTGTTTGCATGTCCTACCTGTGCCTGCCTGGGCTTCCTCCCACACTCCAAAGACGTGCTGGTAGGTTAAGTAGCTCCTATTTAAATCAGCCCTAGTATGTGTATGCATGAATGTGAGTTAAGGCCCTTAGATTGTACGCTCCCTGAGGGCGGGGACTGATGTGAATATACAGTATGTTTAAATTAATGGAGCTATATCGGTAGCTGTAGTATAAATGAATATATATATATATATATATATATATATATATATATATATATATATATATATATATATATATATGTACAGTATCTCACAAAATTGAGTACACCCCTCAAATTTTTGTAAATATTTTATTATATCTTTTCATATGACAAAACTGAAAAAAATTACGCTTTGCTACAATGTAAAATAGTGAGTGTACCGCTTGTATAACAGTGTAAATTTGCTGTCCTTTCAAAATAACTCAACACACAGCCATTAAGTTCTAAACAGAGTAAGAAAAAATTGTTTTTTTGTGCGTTGCGCTGCTGGATTATATATGTCCTGGATGGGGGGAGTGAGGAAGGAAAAAAGAGGGGGTTTTTTATGGGGGAGGGGAAAAAGGTTTGGGGGAAAAAAACCGCTGAAGTTGATAAATTGGTGTGGCGGATTTAGGGATGTCAAGTCTGCTTATCACAGAGTTTTGCAATCCTTGCTGTGTATGTCAGTAAATGCAGCAGAAGTAATGGATAGCTGGCAGGATCACAAATTATAGTCCACAGTTACTGGTTGTGGAAAATAGTCATAGAAAGGGGATGATTTCTTTAGCACAGGCAGGTAGGCAGCATGTTCAAGGATAGAAGGTACCTTGTAAAAGACATATAAACAGAAGAAAAAACAGCGCCAATCTAAGTGCAGTATTGTTGAATCAAAGACATTTAATTTGTGAAGTTATGCACTCACACTCTACCAGAAGGTTTCAGGCACATCATGTATCTAGAGGGCATCGCAGGGCTCTCGAGGAGAAGCGGTAACTCGTTCGGCTGTATCTCTCGTCCGGTGGCGCCGGTGGTTCCCAGCGTCGCACGGCTTGGTGTAACAGCGTCAGGGAGGTCCGTTCGTCCGTTCGTTGTTATGTTGAGGGGCGCACTGCGATGACGTTTCGTTGTGGTTTACGTTGCACGCGTTCGGAGCATGCGTGCTCCTTCATCAGGCATCTGGGTACTATGTTTGGAGTGGTTTAAATAGGGAAAGGGGGCAGTTCTAATTAGTCGTTTAGGTTCCACCTTATGGGGCGGAGCTGTTCCGACCAAAGCATGGTGTTGATTGCTCATGTGTTGCAGGCTGGTTGTATGTGATTATTGTGTGTGTGTCCATCAATGTATGTGGATACAAGTTGGATAGTGTGGACAAGATGTGGGAAAAAGTGATAAGAGTTGGAACTTTTTTATTTATTTAATTGTTTTAAAAATTGTTTTAAAAAATTATGAAAATACTTGTTAAAGGTAAAGAATAGAAGTGGATTTTGCAAGAATTAAAAGAAGGTTGTTAAAAATTGAAAAAATACATAGAAAATACATATAAAGAATATATATATATATATAAAAAAGAAAGGTTTTATATATAAAAAATATATATAAAAAATATATAAAGAATCAATAAAAATAGAGGTAAAAATAAGGATAAAATTACAATAGGAATAAAAATAACAATAAAAAAACAATAAAAATAAAAATAAAAATAAAGATAAAAATAAAAATAAAAATAAAAATAGAACTAGGAATAAAAATAAAACTAAAATGAAAAAGGGGCAAAAAATTGTTAATTAAATTGCTGAAGGTATATTTCTATGGTGGGTATTATGACATAACATGGTGAGAGACATGTATATTGATAGGATTTGATATTGTGAGAATTTGGTACTGTAAAATACAATAAAATGGTGTTAAAATGAGACGTGGATGTTAGAGCAGAACATACACATACATATATATATATATATATATACACACACACACATACACACACACACACACACACACATATATATATACATATACACATATATATATATATATACACACATATACATATACACATACATACACATACACATACACACATACATACACATACATACACATACATACATACATACATACGCATGCACACGCACTCGTACGTGTGTGAACCCACTTATAGTGGGATCAGAAAAAGGCGCGTGGATACTGATTTGTGGAGGTGAGGGCGGGGGGGGGGGGAAGGGGAGGGGGGAGAAGGGGGGCGGGGGCGGCTAAGCAATTTTAAGTCTCATTAAAAAAATCTCATGGAAAAAGTGTGATGGGTAAAAATTAGACAACTGAGTTGATTTCTATGTCCTCGTTGAGGCCTCCAGGCGTGAGGGTGTCTAACGTATATATCCAAAAAGTTTCCCTCTCGCAGAGACGTTTGAAACGTTCTGCGAGGGGGAAGGATCCAGGTATCTGTTCAAGGGCCCATACTTGCATGCCCTCTGTGGACCCTTGATGGTGTTCTTTAAAGTGTCGTGGGATAGTGAGATTGGAGTCCCCTTCTACTGATCGGCGATGTTCGCCAAACCTTTTTCTTAGGGTACGAATGGTACGCCCTATATAAAGTAGATTGCAAGGGCAGCGGATTGCATATATTACAAACTCAGAGGAGCAGTTGTAGAACTCTTTTAGTTGGTATGTGTTGCCCTTTGTCGTAAAAGATTTTTGGCGGTGTTGGACAAATTTACAGGTGAGACATTTTTGTTTCTTGCATTGGTACATGCCCTTCAGGGTGAGGAATGTCCTGAGTGGCTTTGGTTTGTTATCGGTTTTTAATTTGCTCGGGGCGATAAAACTTTTTATGTTGCGTGCTCTACGATATGTTATCTTGGGGGTATCTGTTATGGAGGTTTTTAACAGAGGGTCTTCTAGAAGCTTCTAGAAGCTTCTAGAAAAGGGAGTACACCCCTGAGTGAAAATGTCAGAATTGAGCCTAATTAGTCATTTTTCCTCCCCGATGTCATGTGACTCGTTCGTGTTACCAGATCTCAGGTGTAAACGGGGAGCAGGTGTGTTAAATTTGGTGTTATCGCTTTCACTCTCTCATTGTGCTCACTGGAAGTTCAACATGGCACCTTATGGCAAAGAACTCTCTGAGGATGTGAAATAAAAAAATGTGTTGTCCTACATAAAGATGGCCTAGGTTATAAGAAGATTGCCTTGACCCTAAAACTGAACTGCAGCACGGTAGCCAAGACCATACAACGGTTTAACATGACAGGTTCCACTCAGAACAGGCCTCACCATGGTCGACCAAAGAAGTTGAGTGCACGTGCTCAGAGTCATATCCAGAGGTTGTCTTTGGGAAATAGACATATAACTGCTGCCAGCATTGGTGCAGAGGTTGAAGGGGTGGGGGGAGTCAACCTGCCAGTGCTCAGATCATACACCGCACACTGCATCAATTTGGACTGAATGGCTGTCATCCCAGAAGGAAGCCTCTTCTAAAGATGGTGCACATGAAAGCCTGCAAACAGTTTGCTAAAGACAAGCAGACTATGGACATGGATTACTGAAACCATGTCCTGTGGTCTAATGAGACCAAGATAAACTTATTTGGTTCAGATGGTGTCAAGTGTATGTGGCGGCAACCAGGTGAGCAGTAAAAAGACAAGTGAGTCTTGCCTACAGTCAAGCATGGTGGTGGGAGTGTCAGGGTCTGGAGCTGCATTAGTGCTGCCAGCACTGGGGAGCTACAGTTCATTGAGGGAACCATGAATGTCAACATGTACTGTGACATACTGAAGCTTAGCCCTTTGGAGACTGGGTCGCAGGGCAGTTTTCCAACATAATAACAACCCCAAACACACCTCCAAGAAGAGGACCACTGCCTTGCTAAAGAAGCTGAGGGTAAAGGTGATGGACTGGCTAAGCATGTCTCCAGACCTAAGCCCTATTGAGCATCTGTGGGGCATCCTCAAATGGAAGGTGGAGGAGCGCAAGGTCTCTAACATCTACCAGCTCTGTGATGTCATCATGGAGGAGTAGAAGAGGACTCCAGTGGCAACCTGTGAAGCTCTGGTGAACTCCAAGGCAGTGCTGGAAAATAATGGTGGCCATACAAAATATTGAAACTTTGGGCCCAATTTGGACGATTTCACTTAGGGGTGTACTCACTTTTGTTGCCAGCGGTTTAGACATTAATGGCTGTGTGTTGAGTTATTTTGAGGGGACAACACATTTACAATCAGTACACTCGCTACTTTAAATTGTAGCAAAGTGTAATTTCTTAAGTGTTGTCACATGAAAAGATATAATAAAATATTTACAAAAATGTGAGGGGTGTACTCAATTGTGAGATACTGTATATGAAAATAAATGCATTGTGTTTTAGTGGTGCCAGTGGAAGGACGGGTAGGTATTTAGTCTTTTCTTTAAAGACAACACTTAGTTTTAAGTTTTCATTCCAGCAACAGTGTTGCTTTAAACGACTACTGTACCTTTGGTGCAAGTTATCATTTAAGGCAGGGGTCCCAAACCCCTGGGCCATGGACCTGGCAGCACAGCAGGGGGTGAGTGACAGCTGCGGTCCACATAGAGCTATCACAGACCGTTGTCGCCACTCATCTCCTGCTGTGCGACCATGGCCGCGTGTCCTCTCCTAGTTCCGCCGCCCACAAAGCGGATTATGTCATCCTATCAGCAGGGCAGGGGGTGGGGGAGCTGCAGATCACAATGGGAAGCTCCGCCCCTGCCCTGCTGGTTTCATATGGTTGAGGATCACTGCATTAAGGTATGTCTTCAACCTCCCCCTGAGTGCAGTCTTACTTGTGTTTGTCCCCATTCCAACAATTAATTGTCAAAGTTCCTCAAAGATCATGACAAACAGTTGAGTTTCAGATGGTTTTAGTTGTGCCAGTGGAAAGACAGGTACTTTTTTTTTTGTATTTTCTTTACAGGCAACCCTTAAAGGAGAAGTATAGCCAAAGCTTTTTTTGCTGTTTTACTCCTATGGATCACAGGAGTGCTAAAGCCCACTGTCAGGAAGGGGTTCACCTGGTGGTGGCTCGGTGGCTCCCAGACCTATAGGCTGCAGTTCCGTTGTCCACCAGCAGATGTCTCTCAGCAGCCATAAACTCATGGTAATCAGGCATCGCCTGATGCTCGTTGCAGAACATGTATTTAAGCCCTGCCTGTGCTTCTCCTCTTTGCTTGGTGTTTGTCCATTTGCCCTTGACCTGTGTTCATGCATCCTGACCCTGCTCCTGCAGCCTGATTCCTTACCTGCCTGATTTTTCCTTCTCCCGTTTACCCTCTCCCTGTCCTGGTTTGCTCCCTGCTCCCTCTGCCTGATCTTCCATGTATGACCCTGGCTCTGACACCAACAATGCTTTGCATATCCCGTTATCTGTATATATTTGGTTTGGGCAGTTGTTCATTGTTTATTCACTCACTTATTAGAGTCTCTGATTTGATTTATACAGTTCGGATATATTGTAGGTGTGTTTATATTTTCATTATCCACTTATTCTTAATAAATTACATAATTTCACATTATACTTGTGCCTGATGCTCTCTGTGCAAATCCACACAGTTCTGCTCACACTTGTTTCACAGGATACCAGCACTCGGTATCCCTGACACCCACTGTTGCCTGACATCCCAGATCTGGTCTAGGCTCTGAAAAGATCCCAGCCATATGGTCAGGATCCACCCAGATCCAACAAGTTGCTGAGAGTGTGAGATAGCCGCTCCTGCCCCCTCTACTGCCTAGTGCTCCATTGAGCCCTGGAGGGGCAGAACAGAGAGCCGGTGACTGACAGTCACCATATTTCTGCAGCCTGGAGACAGAGATCTGAGTGATCAGTGGTGTTCGATCGCTCCATTCTCTGTTTTAGAGATGGCGAGTATAAGTTTAAAAAATAAAATAAAACCAATACTTCTCTTTTCATTTTAGGTTGCTATACTAGCAGCAGTGTTACTTTATTGGACAACTGTACCTTTGGTACAAATTGTCTTTTAAGACATGCCTTCAGTGTGCAGACATACTCGCCTTTGTCCACATTCCAGCAATCTTCACTATGTTGTGCGGCCAACAGTCCCATAGCTTTTTTTTTCAAAAAACATTCCCAACAAATTCTCTTTATGCTGTGCAGACATGCTTCATCCCTATTTATTCCTAAGGGGAGACATACTCATGGTGGCCTCCACCAGTCATAGAATGAAAAGGTCTGCAGCACGCATGTTCCAGAAGAAGAGAATCTATTTGAAAGCTTCTGGAAAAAAAAGCTGTGTGGCTCCAAGGAGGAATACACAGTGAATACCTCCAGAACATTGACAGAGTTATTGGTCCAGGTGGGCCCAGGGGCGGATCCAGAGTCTAGTCTCGGGAGGGGCACTGCTATAAAATATGTTTTTTTGGGGGCAATTTATATGGGAAATGGCTGGTATTGGCGCTTAAATTATTACGGCACCATGGTTGTTATGGTGTCAGGATGATTCAAGCGCATAATGTCTATTATTACATTGTAATATAAAATGAAATGGTTCAACTCACCATAATGCAGAATCAGTGGGAGCCCTCAGGGTGTCACTTGCCATGTCGACTGCCACCAAATGCGGATTGTCCCTTGCCACGTCAATTGTCACCAAATGCGGATTGTCACTTGCCACGTCATCTGCCACACATTGCGGATTGTCACTTCCCACGTCACCTGCCACACACTGCAGATTGTCACTTGCCACGTCACTTTTCACCAAATGTGAAATGTCACTTGCCACGTCACCTGCCACACATTATGGATTGTCATTTGCCACGTCGCCTGCCACATATTACGGATTGTCACTTGCCACGTCTCCTGCCACACATTGTGGATTGCCACTTGCCACGTCACCAGCCACACATTGTGGCTTATCACTTGCCACGTCACCTGCCACACATTGCAGATTGACACTTGCCACGTAGCCTGCCACACATTACAGATTGTCACTTGCCACGTTACCTGCCACACATTGTGGATTGTCATTTGCCACATCGCCTGCCACACATTGCGGATTGTCACTTGCCATGTCGCCTGCCACACATTGCGGACTGTCACTTGCCACGTCACCTGCCACACATTGCGGATTGTCACTTGCCACGTTACCTGCCACACATTACAGAATGTCACTTGCCACGTCACCTGCCACACATTGCGGATTGTCACCTACTGTGTCACTTTTCTGCTAAGGTGGTCTTTTGCTGTGTCCTAGAGTGAAGTTAGACAGCAGAGAGATGGCATAATCTCTCTGCTGCACACAGCTTCCCACACAGTGTGGGCAGAACTGCAGGGATGCAGGGCAGTGAGAGATGATGTCATCTCCCTGCTCCCCTGCCCGCTGGCTTACTGATTGGCCAGCAGCCCTCAGACACTGAGCCGCAAAGCCCCTCTCACCTGTCCACTCACCAATCGAGCTGCCCGCACTTTCACCCGCGGAACCTGCCGCTGAACCGGCAGCTCTGTCACCTGCGGAACCGGCCGCTCTGTCATCCGCAATTCTCGGAGGGGGCAATTGCCCCATTGCCCCCCTGGATCCGCCCCTGGGTGGACCACACTTTCCAGATAGCAAGCAATTGTGCTGCAGGTTTGAAAATTACTTGCTAAGCTAGACTTGTCAGGCTTCACAATTGCAGCAAGTCCGAATTGCATGACTCCAGATCAACTTTCTTTGTAAACATTCTACAAGTCTGCTGCAAGTTCTGGTTCAGTGATGTTGTGCAATATAGTCATCACACCACAGGGGTCACTGTGGCTGAATTTTCATGCTGTAGACTTGCAGAGCTCTTGCTGTAGACTCACCACTGAAACTTTGCTCTTGCAAGAGACTTGCCATGCAGATTTGCTACAAATTGGAAAAGTGTCAACTAGAACTTGTGCTTCAAATTGCCAGTGAAAATGTGCAGCAAGTTAACTGACTTACAATTTAACACTGCCACAAATGTGTGGCAAGTTAGCCTTGATTTCTGGGTTGCACCAAAGGTACAGTTGTTCGTATTCTGCAATATGCCGATCACTTTCCCTGATAAACAAAAGAGGGTGTTTATAAGACTATATTCAGCAGATAAAAATGGGTAAGTCAAATAGAAAATAAAAATATTGCAGTTAAAACACAAAATTAGTATTTACCTAAATCAACATATTTCCCCTTTAAGTTACCTGAAATGTAGCTATAAGTAAAGGAGATTAGCAGGATAGAAAGTCATTTTGTTTGTTTTTAAATCTTATACCTATTACAATAGGTGACAAATGAGTTGATGTAGTGAATGACTTGAGGCCTGTCACACAGTAATAAGTCTATAATACAAGATCAATGTGGCCGTCATGTAAGCACTTAATCAATGTATGTACACAACATGATTGACAATCTCAAATAACCAGACGGGTCTGACATGGGTTATTATTGATATGTATATCTCCAAAGGTTTGTGGTCAGGTGACCATGTTGAAAATATATTGGGACATTATCTTTTAATCACATATTCAATAGGGAGGGGGAGTATATAATAGGATGGTTTAAAGCTAGAGAGAGTACTTTATGTATTGCTATGGATATACCGTTTTTGTTTATGGAGTATTCCATTATTATCCCTGCAATATCCCCATCATTTTACTGCTGATCCAAGCAGTTTCCTCAAATCCAGCCATATTCAACAGATGTCCCAGCAATATTGTAAGCTACAAGGCTTAGCCAATATCCGTACAAATCAAATCTCTATGTCCCAATGATATTTATTCAGTATATCTCGCTAAGGATATGTGGCCTGCTATAAACAGAATCAGGCTGACTAGTTCTGTGGAAGTAGGCTTGCCAACGTGTAAGCTTTTAATCAATGCATGAACACAACTTGATTGACAACCTCAAATAACCATACAGGTTGGACATGATATATCAGTGATATGGATATATTCAAAGATTTGTGGTCAGATGGCCATATTTAAGATGTATTAGAACATTATTGTGTTATCACACATTCAAGAGGTAGGGGGAGTTTAATAATAATGATTTAAAGGTAGACAGTTTAGTGTATTTCATGTACGGTTCTAGATATGCTATCCTTTTGAAGGAATATACTAATAATATCTCTGCAATATTCCTATAATTTCACTGCTGATCCAAGCGGTTTCCTCAAATCCAGCCATATCCAATAAATTCTCTAGCTTTATTGGACAACTACAAGAACTATCAAATATCCTTACGTGCTATACGTAGATCAAATGTGGCTGACTAGTAGATATGCCAACATATATAGTAAAGGTGCTGTGCTAAAGCAATAATCAGCTTGTGACATATACATCCAGGTAAGATGAACAAGTTCTTTCAAAAACGTTCCAAGGCAAGTTCCAAAGTGCTCAAGAGATATGGTCAGCAAATGCACCAGGTAAAGTGCATCAGAGGAACGGCAGCACCATCACCTGAACAAACTGTCTCTTACCATCAGGTGTGGACTCCCTCACAAAGATGGTCAGACACGCAGTATAAAAAAAGAAATTCTGGACCGGCATCCAATGGGGAAGTTTCTCCACTCACCTCTTATTCACACACTTCTAATCAGCCGGTCACATCTAGAGGCTCCCAGATTGTTACAGGGGAAAGCGAAAGATGCATAGTGTCGTATTTTTCATAAAAGGTTTATTAATAAAAAAATATTGCACTTACTTCAATACAAAGTAGCAATCCACATGTCATGTATAACGAAATGTTTCAAAACTAGGTCCTGATGTGCCATGATGTCACACGTCTTAACACTAGCCTACGCGTTTCTTCATGATTTCGTCAGGGGTCTTTAATATATTTGTTGATGTATATTATCTTCAAACGATAATTGTGCCAGCAGCTATTTTAGCATTATTTTTTATCTTTTTAGATGTTTTTGGAGATTTATGTATTTTACTACCTAGTGCAGCTGGTCATTTTATTTATTAAAGTGGTTGTTAGACATGTGCATTCGTTTTCGTCCGAATGCATTTTCGTCCGAATTTCAGCTATTTTCGTTTTCGTTTTGACAAACGATAACGAAAGCACAAAATCCGAAAAACGAAAGATCCGACATAAATAAATGCTTTATTTTTGTTTTCATTGTTACAACAGTTCGATATAGAATAGGAGATTCGACATGACTCTGACAACAATCTGTGTCTATAGAACCTGTGGTCGAATGTGCTTAACCTTACCTCTATTAGTCCAAGATTATATAGAGAAAATATTCGACAGAGAAAAAAGATTTGACAGAGAGAAAAGATTCTGCAAGTTACTGTCCTAAAAAGTGTTTGGGGACCCGGGTCCTGCCCCAGGGGACATGTATCAATGCAAAAAAAAGTTCTAAAAACGGCCGTTTTTTCGGGAGCAGTGATTTTAATAATGATTAAAGTGAAACAATAAAAGTGTAATATTCCTTTAAATTTTGTAGGGGGGGGGTTGTCTATAGTATGCCTGTGAAGGGGCGCATGTTTCCCGTGCTTAGAATTGTCCCTGCACAAAGTGTCATTTATGCAGGAAAAAAAGTCCTTTAAAATCACTCGCAGCTATTATGAATTGTCGGCTCCCGTAATACAGAGAACACTCATTGAAAGTCATTGATAAAAAAAAAAAAATAAAAATAAAAAAAAAAGCGTGGGGGTCCCCCAAATTCAATTACCAGGCCCTTCAGGTCTGGTATGGATATTAAGGGGAACCCTGCCTCAAATTTAAGAAAAAATTTGACGTGGGGTTCCCCCTAAATATCCATAACCAGACCCTTCAGGTCTGGTATGGATATTAAGGGGAACCCCGCATCAAATTTAAAAAAAATTTGACGTGGGGTTCCCCCTAAAAATCCATACCAGACCCTTTATCCGAGCACGCAACCTGGCAGGCTGCAGGAAAAGACGGGGGGACGAGAGAGCGGCCCCCCTCCCTCCTGAACCGTACCAGGCCACATGCCCTCAACATTAGGAGGATGCTTTGGGGGTCCGTGACCCCTCAAAGCACCTTGTCCCCATGTTGATGAGGACAAGGGCTTCATCTCCACAACCCTGGCCGGTGGTTGTGAAGGTCTGCGGGCGGGGGGCTTATCAGAATCTGGAAGCCCCCTTTAACAAGGGGACCCCCAGATCCTGCCCCCCCCCCCCTGTTTGAAATGGTAAGGGGGTACAAAAGTACCCCTACCATTTCACAAAGAAAGTGTAAAAAATGGTTAAATAAAACAAACACACTTTTGAAAAATTCCTTTATTAAAAAAAAAAAAAAAAAAAAAAAGATTCCAGCGGCGGTAATCCACTCTTGCTATCCAGCGACGGACGATCATCTCTCCAGCGATGTCTCATGTCATCCAGCGCAGCGAATCCATCCTTCTTCTGTCTCCGTGGAGGAGACACTGCAAGGATTCCGGCGGATGACGTTTCTTATATACGGAGGGCGGGGCCACCCGTCACCTGACCCCGCCCCCCTCTGACGCAAGGGGAAACCCGGGGTTCCCTGTGACGTAGGAGTGACCCGCACCCCTCTGATGTAACACAGGCAGGTTTCCGTTACATCAGAGGGGGGCGGGGTCACCCATACGTCACGGGGAACCCCGGTTTCCCCTTGCGTCAGAGGGGGGCGGGGTCAGATGACGGGTGGCCCCGCCCTCCGTATATAAGAAACGTCATCCGCCGGAATGCCTGCAGTGTCTCCGTGGAGGAGACAGAAGAAGGATGCTGCGCTGCGCTGGATGACATGAGACATCGCTGGAGAGATGACCGTCCGTCGCTGGATAGCAAGAGTGGATTACCGCCGCTGGAATCTTTTTTTTTTATTTTTAATAAAGGAATTTTTAAAAAGTGTGTTTGTTTTATTTAAACATTTTTTACACTTTCTTTGTGAAATGGTAGGGGTACTTTTGTACCCCCTTACCATTTCAAACAGGGGGGGGGGCCGGGATCTGGGGGTCCTCTTGTTAAAGGGGGCTTCCAGATTCTGATAAGCCCCCCGCCCGCAGACCTCCACAACCACCGGCCAGGGTTGTGGGGATGAGGCCCTTGTCCTCATCAACATGGGGACAAGGTGCTTTGAGGGGTCACGGACCCCCAAAGCATCCTCCCAATGTTGAGGGCATGTGGCCTGGTACGGTTCAGGAGGGAGGGGGGGCCGCTCTCTCGTCCCCCCCTCTTTTCCTGCGGCCTGCCAGGTTGCGTGCTCGGATAAAGGGTCTGGTATGGATTTTTAGGGGGAACCCCACGTCAATTTTTTTTTTAATTTGACGCGGGGTTCCCCTTAATATCCATACCAGACCTGAAGGGTCTGGTTATGGATATTTAGGGGGAACCCCACGTCAAATTTTTTCTTAACCACTTGCTTACTGGGCACTTAAACCCCCCTCAGTCCCAGACCAATTTTCAGCTTTCAGCGCTGATGCACTTTGAATGACAATTGCGCGGGCATACAACACTGTACCCAAATGAAATTTTTATCATTTTTTTCCCACAAATAGAGCTTTCTTTTGGTGGTATTTAGTTACAGCTCGGAGTTTTATTTTTTGCTAAACAAACAAAAAAATAAAAAAAAATAAAAATAAATAAATCATGTTTTAATAGTTTGTTATAAAATTTTGCAAACGGGTCATTTTTCTCCTTCATTGAAGTGCGCTGATTAGGCGGCACTGATGGCTGCATTGGTGGGCACTGATGGGCTGCATTGGTGGGCACTGATGGGCTGCATTGGTGGGCACTGATAGGCTGCACTGGTGGGCACTGATAGGCATAGTTAAGGCGGCACTAATAGGCACAGATAAGGCGGCACCGATGGGCACAGATAAGGCGGCACTGATGGGCAAAGATGGGCACAGATAAGATGGCACGGATGGGTGGCACGGATAAGTGGCACGGATGGGTGGCACAGATGGGCACTGATAGGTACCACAGATAGATGGGACTGATGGGCACTGATAGGTGGCACTGATAGGTGGCTCTGATAGGTGGCACTGCTGGGCACTGATGGGCGGCACTGCTGGGCACTGATGGGCGGCACTGCTGGGCACTGATGGGCGGCACTGGGGTGCAGCACCTTTGAGGCAGATTTTGGGTGGCACTGTGGGTGGCACTGTGGGTGGCACTGTGGGTGGCACTGTGGGCACTGCTGGGTGGCACTGTGGGCACTGCTGGGTGGCACTGTGGGCACTATGGGCACTGCTGGGTGGCACTGACAGGGGGGCACTTACTTTATTTCAGGATGGCACTGCGGGTGGCAGGTGGGCACTGGCAGGGGGCAGGTGTCCGCTTGAATTGTTGGCCGTGATCGGGACTGATGTCCCGAACACGGCCGCCGGCGATCGGCTTTTTTTTTTTCTCCTCGCGCTGTCAGCGCGAGGAGGAATACTAGCCGATTACCGGCTCCGTTTTATCACATGATCAGCTGTCATTGGCTGACAGCTGATCACGTGATAAGGGGTCGGGATCGACCCCTTACACGGATCGGTGATCAGGCGAGTCTCACGGACTCGCCGATCACAGAGCGCGCCGCGCGCGCCCCTCAGGGGGCGCGCAGGCCGCTCGTAACCGGGACGACGTCAATAGACGTAGTCCCGGCAATCTAGGTCCGCGCTAATGCCGTCATTCGGCAATAGCGCGGTACCCAAGTGGTTAAATTTGAGGCAGGGTTCTCCTTAATATCCATACCAGACCTGAAGGGCCTGGTAATTGAATTTGGGGGACCCCCACGCTTTTTTTTTTTTTTATTTATTTATTTATTTATTTATCAATGACTTTCAATGAGTGTTCTCTGTATTACGGGAGCCGACAATTCATAATAGCTGCGAGTGATTTTAAAGGACTTTTTTTCCTGCATAAATGACACTTTGTGCAGCGACAATTCTAAGCACCAGAAACATGCGCCCCTTCACAGGCATACTATAGACAACCCCCCCCTACGAAATTTAAAGGAATATTACACTTTTATTGTTTCACTTTAATCATTATTAAAATCACTGCTCCCGAAAAAACGGCCGTTTTTAAAACTTTTTTTTGCATTGATACATGTCCCCTGGGACAGGACCCAGGTCCCCAAACACTTTTTAGGACAGTAACTTGCAAATTAGCCTTTAAAATTAGCACTTTAGATTTTGAACGTTGGAGTCCCATAGACTTTAATAGGGTTCTAAAGTATGCTATATACTAGCTCCGTCGAATCTTCTTTATACATTCGACAGACACCATAAGCCTTCAAAGACAGATTCGACCGTAATTCATGTGGATTTTCGGACGAATGCAATTTTTGAACGAAAAACGAAATAAATAAAAACGAATTTCGGGAGTAACTAAATAAATTAAGTTTTCAGACGAAAACGAAATTCCGAAACAAAATATTTTACTCTGCACATGTCTAGTGGTTGTGAAACCACTTGGTGCTGTTTTTACCATCCTCTCTGTAATATTAAATATTATGTGCTGCACTGCATGTGTTTTCTAAAACATACCTTATTTTATAGCGTCAATCAGCGTTAATAAGTCCAGCTGTCTCTCTCCTCTCTCGAGCTGACAGGAAAGTGGACGGAGCCGAGAAACCCCCACTGACGTCAGCCGGAAGGAGGACAGGAGAAGAGGAGAATGACTGCCGACCGCCGCTATAAAATAAGGTATTTAGCAACTGATTTTTTAGAATACACATGCAGTGCAGCACATCATTTAATATTGCAGAGAGGATAGTAGCAACAAATATATGTTATGATACCAGCAGGGGGGAGGGGCGGCCCTGGTACTAGCTGACAGGCAGAGAGGGGAGGAGGACAGAGGAGGACACAGACACAGGACAGCAGACTGCGGATGACGGGGGCACTTAAACTGACCACAGTGTCAGGGCTCAGCAGCCATAATACACCGTGGTCAGTTTACATAGGGGTGGGTAGAAACTGGAAGGATCAGCTAGGTTTTTTTAGGTGTTACAGGGGGCCAAATGACACAGCACAAGCACTCCTTAAAAGAAATAGGATCCATTTTTTTTTTTTTGGGTTAACAAATACTTTAAGGTTTTCCAACATTCATACTGCAAAATAAAGGCCTGGACTGATGTTTGGTGAGTCTCTGACTTATTGGCTTGTATAATAACAATAGCTAAATCATACTTACCCATTTTTAGGGGAGCGAGGCATGATGGGCCTCTACAGCTCCCCAAAACCTCAGTGGACAGATCTCCTCTAAGTACTGACTTCTTAGCTAGGATCTCTGACATCAACAGATGAACTGACCCATCCATACGGTTAGTTTATTTTTTGACAAACGTTTATACAGCACTGACAATTCATGCAGTGCTTTACATATCGTGCTTTCACATCAGTTCTTGCTCTCCCTTACAGTCTAAGATCCATATCCCACCTGCCTACATACACATACTGTGGTCAATTTTCACAGGGGCCAATTAACCTACCAGCATATCTTTTGAATATGGGAAGAAAGCAGAATACCCAGAGGAAACCCACCCAAGCACAGGGAGAACATGAAAACTCCATGCAGGTGGTGTCCTGGTTGGGATTTGAACTGAGGATCCATGTGCTGCAAGGAATAAGTGCTAATCACTGTCTACAAGGTGGTAAACATTTCTGTGTCCCGCACCTACTTGTGTTTTTTTCTGTGGAGATAAAGCACATTTGGTGACAATCATTGAATGGTCTAATTCTATTACTTGTAGTCTTAGAAAAATGCACAATATACCTGTCATTTTACTGTAATGTTAATAAAAAGAAGGGATGATCTTGGTTATGCTCTCACACAATCTTCTGACACCATGTCATATTATTAGATGATATACGTTCACTATAAGTTTGTCAAAAAATCTGGAGTTATGAATTCCAGTTAGCTAGAAAATATATATGACAATGAAACTGGCATTTAAAGTTAACTTAATAAAAAACTAAAGTAAAATTGACTGTTTAACTTTTTTAATTTAAAGTCAAACTCCAGGTTAATTAGGCAGAACACTCTCTTCCTTCACCTTGAGCGCCCTCGGAATTTTTCATCTATTTTTATTATACTATGGGGGTTATTTACGAAAGGCAAATCTACTTTGCACTGAAAGTGCACTTGGAAGTGCAGTCGCTGTAAATCTAAGGGGTAGATCTGAAATGAGTGGAAGCTCTGCTGATTTTATCATCCAATCATGTGCAAGCTAAAATGCTGTTTTTTATTTTCCTTGCATGTCCCCCTCGGATCTACAGCGATTTTACTTTCAAGTGCACTTGCAGTGCAAAGTGGATTTTCCTTTAATAAATAACCCCCTATATGTTCTGTTTTGGACCCTCCTTTTAAATGTGGGGGGGGGGGGGTGTTAAAATAATATCCTTGAACTGGGACTTTAAACAAGAGACTAGGAGAAACGCATTATTACTTTGTTATAGACATATACACAAGTACAAGTATAAATTAACAAATATTTCATGTGTCATCAGATGATGTCATGTTGATGAACCTCAAAGTTTTGCCACCACGAAAGAAGAAGACTTCCTAATCTAACGGGGCCCTAATTCCTCTTTTTCCTGTTGTCAGCTTTTTGAGGGGCCATCTAAATCTCTTCCACAAGAAGCGATAAAAGTTTTATTTTGAAGCTTGGTGTTAAGTATGTATTAACTAACTGGTAACGTTGGCATTAACCAGTAAGGGCTCTCTGCAAGTCTCATTTTACAGTCCAGAAATAATTCCATCAGCACAATCTCTCTAGACATTCTATGTAATTTTCTTGAAACTGTCTTATCTTATTCCTCTATACTGTGTTTTACAGCTCCACACTCCATCCAGAGAATAACCAGGTCACTTCTGGAAGGGACTGTGTAAAATGAGAGCCTAAATCAGGAGTGACATGCATTTCAGCCATAATAAATTGCAATCCAGCACCTTAAATCTAAATACAGTATCCAGCTGCACTGCTGAAATACTGGCCGCTAACCAACAATAAAATCATCAACAAACTGGACATGGCTATATTGGAACGCAGCTGGGCCAAGAGACTAGTTCAATTCAACTTGACAAGGCAATGAATTTAAGTACTACGTCATGGAACATTTTGATGTGTAGATGCTCATACTACATACTTCTGTTGTAAATCAATGTTTTTGTTTTATTAATTGGTTTATTAATAATTTCAGGATAATCCATGGAAAAAGAAGTAGCATCTTTAGCAATGAAGTTGTGAAGAATATATCTGCAGTGCATTCTTGCAGCTGGATGGTTGGTGGTCATCCATACTTGGCCTAGTCATCTGGGATGAAGTTGACCACCAAGTGATCAACTGCAGGTTGTTCCTCACTGATTAATCCATCTGTTGGTGCTCTCTGCTAAATTTTCCCTGCTACAGGTGTGCTTTTTGGTCTCTTCCTTGGGTCTCACAGATTTTTGGCTCCTTCACTCTGTCCTCTTGCACTCTATAGTCCCCTACTTTGGCCATCAGCATTCCCTTTATGTCTTCAAGTGTAATATCCAGATTTTTTGACATGGCTGATTATACCCATATATCCAGATGTTTTGGTGAGTCTTGATTGGCTGGGCATCCTTTTTATGGGCATTGGCTGCAATCTTAAGATGCACATGCATAGATTGTTGCCTTGTAAGAACACCTCTTTGCCGTTTCTCAGACCGACCTTAGCTGCCAACTTTGCCTGTCTTGACCTCACTTATAATGCTTGTCTTGGCTTTGCTTCCCTTCTGATAATACTCCTGACTACACTCCTGTCTCATTTTTGGCACCATCAACATTGAGATTGATGTGGCCCCTGCTAGTTTATCAATAACTCTCTGTTAGCCCTTCGGCCTAGTATTGCTGTCATGTCCAGTCACTGGACTGCTGGTCCACCTACTGTCCAAGTCCCAGCTGTTGCAAACTGAAAAAAACTTTTAGGCTTTTTCCTCCCCTCTATTTTCACCTGGTAATCCTGCTAGTAACATGCTTCCTGTTGTAGAGTGACAATACCCATTCACTGTATTGTATCTATGGAGAAGTAATGTTGTCACTGTAGGCTGCTCACTCCTGGTTTGAACTGCAGAACAACTTCTAATCTCCATAGCATATTGTGAAGGTGTTCTGTAGTCCAAAGTGGAGAATTGAGCAAGGCTGATAACACTGGCTGAAATAATATGGTGGAATACACAGGGACTTCCAAGCTCATTGGATTTCTGGCAAGATCAACGGGTATTTTTATGTGTATGTATTGAAGAGATATAACAAAATGCTTTTACTGGTAACAGAACAAAAGAGAGCAAATACGAGAAGCTCATTGTTAGATTTTGTGTATGGTTTAAGCTACTAGTCTACCATTTTTGTGTCCTTAGTGGAGGGAAAACTCCCCGGTGAGGTCCCAGGCAACAGCAAAGATCCAAACCCTGCCTTACCCCCTCTCAAAACTCATACATTACCTTAAAGAGGAAGTAAACTTCCTCTTTCATTCCCTGCAAAGGCACAGCATAATGGACTACTATGCATCGCATAGTAGCCCATTATGTGTCACTTACCTGACACAGGAGCCAGCGAAGTCACCACTGTCCCCTGTAGTCCGGCGCATCCATCTTCTCTGTGGGGTCTTGCAGCTCCGCCGCTGTCATTTGGCGAAGCCGCGATGACGTCACTTCTGCGCATGCGCATGGGAGCCGACAAGCGCGGCATCGCGCGGCATCTTTCGTCATTGGCGATGCCGCACTCAGTGTGCCTGTCTTCAGGCAAATATCTCCTAAACCGTATAGGTTTAGGAGATATTTCTTGGACGTACATTTAAGCCTTAATCTAGGCTTACCTGTAAGTCAAAGTGGTTTGTAAGGGTTTACAACCACTTTAAGTAAAGTTCTTCTTTAAGAAAAACTTGTTGATGATGTTTAACATTCCCTTTCTCTACTGCTGTCCTTTCTTTTTTTTTTACTTCTTGCAGATTTTAGGGCTCTGCAGATGAGCCTTCTCCAAAATGAGAACATTAAATCCCCGAGACCAAACACACTACTTCTACCGAGTGCTTTCTATTCTCCTGGCTTATAAAATGCCTCTAGCCAAATAATAATAACTTCCAAAAGCCCATCCAATACCACCGGGCAATAATTAGAGTAATAGAATCATCACTGAGAGTCTCATCTCACATTCTTGATGGGAACTCACAGCAGAAATGAAGATCACAGCTCTCCAAAAGTCACATCGAACTCTAAGGCTTTATTAAGGAAAGGCAGATGTACATATGCTAGTCAGGGCTGCATATTAATACATTTTACTCATTTATAAAGGGCCAACATACTCTTCTGATACTGTTCTCAATTTCCAGAGAAAGTTACAGGTTTTGATGATTTGTTCCTTAAAAAAAAGTGTTAGTGGCATTGTCCTTGATTTTTCTTAGTGACCCCTTGCAATATAAATTTCCTGTTTTATGCATATTAGGGTCCATTCACAACTGAGCATTTACCTGTGGCACACAGAGTTTTTTTTTTATACGAATGGAAAATGCATAGAATATTCAAATAACATTGTCTGCATAGCCTGTTCAGATATCCATGCTACACTGCAGAGAGAAGGAAAGACAACGTTTTCCTGTGCTGTTTTTTTGGCTGTAAAGATTTCATAGGTGTAGCACCTTCCTAGTTTGGTTGTTAGTAATATTGAAGAAAATGTAGTTTTTCGCTCCTCTGTAGCCAGTGGAGCGAGGTTTAATTGCTTTTGGCTGTTGTGGGTTCTGCAGATTATTATTATTATTATACAGGATTTATATAGCGCCAACAATTTACGCAGCACTTTACAATATAAAGGTTCTACTTCTTCCCCTTGGTTTCTGGTAGGTTCCAGATTTTAGTGGATTGAAAGAGGCAGACCCTCAACTTGCATATTCATACAGCCTCAGCCAATCCCAGTAGGAGGCTGAGGTGTTTATAAATAGCCTGGGGCCTAGAACAGCAGGGTCCTTGTGCTTGTGCTGAAGACCCAGCCTGAGGGCTGTGGCCCTCTGGGTGACTTAGCTGAAGTTTGGAGAAGGCCATCAGGGGTCCCAGCTGTTGAAAGGCTGAGGGATCCATGTCTAAAATTGCTGAGAGCAGTTTGAAGAAAGGAAGGATCTATTCTGGCATCTACTGGTTGCAAGTTCAACTACTTCCCCTGGTAACCCTGGTAAGTTCCAGAGTTTAGTGGTTTGAAAGAGGCAGACCCTCAACTTGCATATTCATACAGCCTCAGCCAATCCCTGGTAGCAAGGAGAACCAACAGGGTGCTGAGGTGTGTATAAATAGCCTGGGGCCTAGAACAACCAATTAAGATACCATCTCTGTACTTTAAACAGGTTCAGTCCTTATTTATTAAATTTATATGGGCGTATAAGAGACCACGCATTTTCCCAATTATCCTTACCTAAACATAGTGGCGGTATTGCACTACCGGACGTATTTAAATACTAACAGGCTGTACATATGGGGTGACTTATAGACTGGAACCGCCATTCAATTAGTAAACTATGGACTCGGATCGAACAGGGGCAAACTGATGTCCTATTGAAAGGGGCACCATGGTGTTTTGATAATCTTCCGCCTTATCTAAAAGTACACCCTCTGATAGGCCCTACAGTATGTATCTGTTCACTAGTGATTACTAAAACCTCACCAGATTCCCCATTGTTGCCCATACTTGGGAATCCAAGATTCCCCCCAGGCCTAAGAGACTACCACTTCTACACCCTACGATAGACTAATTGCTTTCGAGCATCACATTTTTTACTACCAGATGGGTGGCCGTCCATAGCTGCATTGATGGAGCCCTCTGGCCCCTTTGGTCTACTGTTCTGAAAGGCTTTGCAGCTCCACCATTTTCTCTATTCACGAAAGTTTTCCAGGGAGGTTCAGACGCCAACTATCTACATTTGAAAAGTATTGCTTGGAGGAAGGGACCTTGACGCAAACACTCTCGAAGATGTGTGGTCTACTGATTACCCCCCCCCCCGGAACAACCATATCTATCGTGGATGGAGAGGTGGGAAGAGGAGATGAACTGTAAGTTTACAAATAGTCAAAGACAAATTATAATTGGACTCACGCTGAAGTCATCCATTTGTACTAAGATCCAGGAAACTAATTACAAAATATTGACATGGTGGTATCTTACTCCAAAAAATTACATAAATTTAATCCCGAAATACCAGATCATTGCTGGAAATGCCAGGAGGAGGGAGGTACGATGCTACATATCTTTTGGTCGTGTCCAAAGTTAATACCATACTGGAGAGAAGTACGGAACATTATCCAAAAATTTTCTGACTATAAAATACTAGAAAACTCAGGCTTTTTTTTATTGCATGTTACGACTATCTCAGCTAAAAAATATGAGAAATCTATTTTAAGACACTTAATAAACGCTGCAAAATCGTGTATCCCCCTTAGGTGGAAAAATAGGTCACTGCCTACTATTGGATGCTGGCTGCATAAGGTGGAAGAGATTAATAAGATGGACGATCTTATACATTCGGCACAAAACAAACAATAAATATAATCTGAGTTATGGAGACAGTGGAATACATTTATCCTTTCTGTAGAAGGTTTGACTTTGCTCAATTCATGATAGTTGGGTATAGATAATATTGTTAGCTGATAAACTAGTTTTCCATTGCTCATTAGGGCCACCCTTCCCTCCCCCATTTTTTTTGTTTTGTTTTTTCTTTCTTCTTTTCTTTTTGATTTAGGAAACGGAAAATGGATAAGGTAATTCTGGGCATAGCTGCTGCGGATTGTGGATATTTATTCATTTATTTATCTTCTTAGGTTGCTATAAAAACAGCGCTATATTTTCATAGGATAAACATAGAAGGTGCTATGTATGATTTGATTATTATGTGGATTATTGTTTTATTCTTCCAATGTATTTGTTACGTTACTGTGTCTCCGGTGAGAAGCTAGAATTATCAATTTTTTTTGTGGTTAAAATAAAATATTTGAAAAAAAAGAACAATAGGGTCCTTGTGCTTACGGAGAAGACCCAGCCTGAGTTCTGTGGCACTCTGGGTGACTTAGCTGAAGTTTGAAGGAGACCATCAGGGGTCCTGGCTGTGGGAGAGCTAAGGGATCCATGTCTAAATTTGCTGAGAGCCGTTTGAAGGATGAAAGGATCTGTTCTGGGATCTGCTGGTTGTAAGTTCAACTACAGTGCCTTGCGAAAGTATTCGGCCCCCTTGAACTTTTCAACCTTTTGCCACATTTCAGGCTTCAAACATAAAGATATAAAATTTTAATTTTTTGTGAAGAATCACCAACAAGTGGGACACAATTGTGAAGTGAAACTAAATCTATTGGATATTTTAAACTTTTTTTATCAAATAAAAAACTGAAAAGTGGTGCGTGCAAAATTATTCGGCCCCTTTACTTTCAGTGCAGCAAACTCACTCCAGAAGTTCAGCGAGGATCTCTGAATGATCCAATGTTGTCCTAAATGACTGATGGTGATAAATAGAATCCACCTGTGTGTAATCAAGTCTCTGTATAAATGCACCTGCTCTGTGATAGTCTCAGGGTTCTGTTGAAAGCGCAGAGAGCATCATGAAGACCAAGGAACACACCAGGCAGGTCCGTAATACTGTTGTGGAGAAGTTTAAAGCCGGATTTGGATACAAAAAGATTTCCCAAGCTTTAAACATCCCAAGGAGCACTGTGCAAGCGATCATTTTGAAATGGAAGGAGTATCAGACCACTGCAAATCTACCAAGACCTGGCCGTCCCTCTAAACCTTCAGCTTAGACAAGGAGAAGACTGATCAGAGATGCAGCCAAGAGGACCATGATCACTCTGGATGAACTGCAGAGAACTACAGCTGAGGTGGGAGAGTCTGTCCATAGGACAACAATCAGTCGTACACTGCACAAATCTGGCCTTTATGGAATAGTGGCAAGAAGAAAGCCATTTCTCAAAGATATCCATAAAAAGTCTCGTCTAAAGTTTGCCACAAGCCACCTGGGAGACACACCAAACATGTGGAAGAAGGTGCTCTGGTCAGATGAAACCAAAATCGAACTTTTTGCCCACAATGCAAAACTATATGTTTGGCGTAAAAGCAACACAGCTCATCACCCTCAACACACCATCCCCACTGTCAAACATGGTGGTGGCAGCATCATGGTTTGGGCCTGCTTTTCTTCAGCAGGGACAGGGAAGATGATACAGGACCATTCTGGATGAAAACCTGTTGGAATCTGCAAAAGACCTGAAACTGAGATGGAGATTTATCTTCCAACAAGACAATGATCCCAAACATACAGCAAAATCTACAAAGGAATGGTTCACAAATAAACGTATCCAGGTGTTAGAATGGCCAAGTCAAAGTCCAGACCTGAATCCAATCGAGAATCTGTGGAAAGAGCTGAAAACTGCTGTTCATAAACGCTCTCCATCCAACCTCACTGAGCTCGAGCTGTTTTGCAAGGAAGAATGGGCAAGAATTTCAGTCTCTCGATATGCAAAACTGATAGAGACATACCCCAAGCGACTTGCAGCTGTAATCGCAGAAAAAGGTGGCTCTACAAAGTATTAACGCAAGGGGGGCGAATAATTTTGCACGCCCCACTTTTCATTTTTTTATTAGTTAAAAAAGTTTCAAAAATCCAATATTTCGTTCCACTTCACAATTGTGTCCCACTTGTTGGTGATTCTTCACAAAAAATAAAAAATTTATATCTTTATGTTTGAAGCCTGAAATGTGGCAAAAGGTAGAAAAGTTCAAGGGGGCCGAATACTTTCGCAAGGCACTGTATTTCCCCTTGGTTCCTGGTAAGTTCCAGAGTTTAGTGGTTTGAAAGAGGCAGACCCTCAACTTGCATATTCATACAGTCTCAGCCAATCCCTGGAAGCAAGAAGGACCAGTGTTGTGCTGACTGAGGTTTGTATAAAAAAAAAAAACCTGGGGCCTAGAACAGCAGAGTCCTTATGCTTGGGGAGAAGACCCAGTCCGAGGGCTGTGGCCCTCTGGGTGACTTAACTGAAGTTTGGAGAAGGCCATCAGGGGTCCCAGCTGTGGGAGGGTTGAGGGATCCATGTCTAAAGCTGCTGGGAGCAGTTTGAAGGATGGAAGGATCTGACTTGGCGGCTCACAGTACAGAAACTGTCTGGTACTGCAGGAAAGCATTCAAGTAAGGGAGGATCCATGTTCTGTCTCCTAATCTAGAATCCACATGAGATAGTTCCATCTTTATGCATGTGAATTGATAGTTATCATTTTGTAAGCACATTTTATTTCATTATATATGTTAAGAGTGTATCTGTACAATCTGGTACATTCTGTTTGGTTTTCTAATACTTTTTAAATACACATTTTTTAATTGAGTTAATTGCAAATTTACATACAGAAGCACATAATCTGGATTACCTACATCCCTTATATCAAAACATTAATAAAGGTTAAGAGAGACAATCCTTTCCAATATTTTGTGAATCAGTATAATTATGTCTTTCCACCTATTCAAACAAAGCATTGGTGACCATTTCTTCACTTTGGGCAGAGATCTACCTAAAAAACACAACTACCCAGACACTAAGAAAAGGAAAAAAAGAAAAGAATATGAAACGACAGAAGAAAATAAATAAATAAATACAAGAGGAGAAGTAAAAATAAAAAATTAACAACCATGTCTATCCAATTCGCTAACAGTCCATTTTGGGAACCGCCTCCTCAAATAAGAGCCACGTCCTAAAATAAAACACTAATTATACAAAAAGAAAACTATTTATGAAGAACTATTCATAAAAAAAGATCCCATAGTGCAAGAGCCCAAAAAGTCAATCCAGGGAGACCATACAGCCATATACTTAGGTTAGCATTCATGTATATTTGCCGTTAATTCCTCCATTCTCCTTACTTGATTCAGCTCAATTATCCACTCTATAATTGTAGGGGAAACATCGGTATTCCAGTGTCTAGGTATGATTATTCTTGCTGTGGAGAGGAGAAAGCGAAGGAGCTCCTTTTTGGTCACGCCTTTAGATCCCAGATATATAGATTATATTACTATTAGCCCCTGTACACACGGTCGAAACATTCTGCCAACCAAATCCGTTGGATTTTGTCCGACGGATTTTGTCCGACGGATTGTGTCCGAAACTGTTGCATACACACGGTCGGACCAAGTTGTCGGAAAATGCGATCGTTCAGAACGTGATGATGTTATTTCATCACCACGGGACTACGTTCACGCTAGTAGCCAATAGCTTTGATGTAGGAATTTGATCTGAGCATGCGTGGCACAGCTGACCTTCTGGGCTAGGTACATAGACGACATCCTCCTCCTATGGGATGGTAGTGAATCTGACCTTTCCCTGTTCATGAGTGAGCTTAACTCTAATACCAGGGGTATACACCTTACTTATGAAGCTAGTCCTACTAAGATTAATTTCTTAGATCTTACCATCATGATCAAAGGAGAGCGCTTTATTACATCAACTTTCTTCAAAACCACCGATAGGAACTCCTTTATACCTACCACTAGCTGCCATCATCCAGCTTGGCTTAAATCAGTACCTAGAAGCCAACTTTTGAGGTTGAGACGCAACTGTACAGAACAGGATGTTTTTATACAACAGGCCCGTGTTCTTACCCAGAGGTTTATCGATAAAGGGTACCCGTCTGAACCCTTGAATCGTTTGGTAGATGAGATCAGCCATGTTGAAAGATCTGAACTATTAAAGGAACGAGAAGGGGGTCGCCAAAATAATTTCCGCCAACCTTTCATTACTAATTATTCTTGCCAACACACAAGTATTAAACATATAATTAGGAAACATTGGCACATACTTAGGAATGACTCAATATTGGGAACTATTTTGCCTGATAGACCCCAAGTAGTCTATAGAGGCGTGACATCTCTGAGGGATAGGGTGGCTCCTAATGCCTTAGACCCACCCATTAACCGCCCACATTTCTTCTCTAACCTCACTGGGTATTATCAATGTAGGAAGTGCCCGGTATGTAGCATAAACAGCTGTCGGTCAAGGAGAAGTACCACCTTTAGATCTACTGTCACTTCTAAATCTTACACCATAGAGCCTTTTATTACTTGTTGTTCCGAGGCGGTGGTCTACATGCTGGAGTGCCCTTGTGGCCTCCAGTATGTGGGGCGGACCAAACGCGCCTTACATGTGCGTTTGAATGAGCATATTGGGAACATTCGTAGGGGGTATACTCAACATTCGGTCTCCAAGCACTACCTCTTGGCGCATAACAGAGACCCTACCAACACGATTTTTTTGGGGATTGACAAGTTCAATCCCCATTGGAGGGGAACCCATCTGGTCAGGAGCATTTCGAAGCTCGAAATGATGTGGATACACAAATTAAAAAGTTACAACCCTTATGGCCTTAATATCGAAGTAGACGTAAATGCGTTTATTGATAACGCTTGACAATGTATAATTGGTATGAACAGCTTATACTGTTTAGGCTTTCTGTTGCCTCTAGGATTGTGAACTTGGTGTGAGTTCCATGAGTCTCTGCTAAGAAAAATGGGGGGCTTTTATGTTTACTGCTTTTTATTTTTTATTTTTTATTTTTTGACACCATAATTTTATTTTCTTTGGTGCTGGCATATTTTAGGGTATTGGTATTTGAATATGTAAAGTATTATATCATAATTTTTGCCACATAAACCCTTTTTACCACTTGGATTGATTTGCCTGTGCCAACTCATATCCAATATCATCTTTGCATTTAGTACTTTATTAAATATTATTTTAATTAATGATATTTTTTAAGACAGTTTGGGGATGGTTTTCCTACCCCTTTCCTTTTTTTTTTTTTCCCTTTTAGTTGAATTTTTGTATTCATTGATCTTTTATAATATTTTTGTGTCCTTAATCCACGATTCTCAGAGCAATTTCGATGGTCATGTATAAAGGTCGTGCTTTATGTAACAGTAGGGCAACTTCATGTTTTTTTTCCATTATGTAAAATGGCGGATTAGGTGATAATATGGGCAATTTAGCCCTTTTTCCCTCATCTAATATGGTGGATTGAGAGACAGCATGGAGCTCAGACCGAGGCTGTTTGTTTACTATTTTGTATTTAGGCGGTGCGTCAGAACGCCGTCCCGCATCCCGTGAACACGTCCGTTCGTGACGAAACGCGCGTAGGGAGGTAGTCGTTCTGACGTCTCCGCGTTCTACGCCCAACTAGGAAGTGCGGGCGGCATACGAGTCCGGCCGGCTCGTTTTTTTACATACGATCGTTTTCTTCTATGTACATGTGAGTGCAATATTTTATATTTTACTTTATTAAAACGAAGTGGTTTTACACTATGCGAGTGCCTTTTTGAATTTTTCCATATGATCCAGGATACCCTCGTTTCCTGACTGGAGGCTTCGTATTGGATATAAGAGCAGTGTGGTGCCTGCCACGGTTCATCCAGAACTTCTGTGCTGTGGCTCTGTTGATCTCACTAACACTGGGATCTAAAACTCTGGTAAGCGGCCCCCCTATTCACTGGTGGAGGATTGTTGGGAATGTTTTTACACACAGGACTTTGTGGGTTTCCTACACCTTAATATCACCTTGGAGGAAGCAACACTATACTTTTTGGACAATTTTTTTGTCTCAATATATACAATTTTTTTGTTTTTGTTTTTGAAAATATTTTTGGTTTTTTTCAGTTTTACTCACTTGAATTATTTGATTGGTGTGTGGGTTCATTTTTTCCTTTTATTGTATATGATTTACACATTAGGTGTATATCGTTTCTGCTAATTTTATTATTGGTTTTGTTTTATAATTCTATTTTTCACTCATAATAATCTTTATTGGTATGATGATAAGGCATTATTCACTTATACAACTTCATCATTTGTAAAAAAAAAATTTTTCACAAAAAATTGCTTTTTATGATTATTGAATTTTTTTGATTAGACTTTAGACATAGATTTTTTGTTTTTAGCGCAGCCCACCCTGTTCACTTATTTAGTTTGCTATCGGAGTATTACGATTAGGGTTGCCGCTTATAGCATAGTTACTATCTAATTTTTTGTTTGAATAGCGCGGTTTACTCTTTATACCATGCGTGGCACTTTGTCCGATCAAAATTCTCTACACATGATTGGAGTATGTCCGAACGGACCAGTTTGTCGGAAAATATTTCCAACAAGTTGGAAAATTGGGTCCGACAGATATTCCGACGGAAACAGTCCGATGCATACCACACACAGTCGGATTATCCAACAAAACGGTCCGATAGGACACATTCCGTCGGAATCTCTGATCATGTGTACAAGGGCTTAGATGTTCCTATTATTTTTAGTACCTAATAAATCACTTACGGATATAAGTTGAGTTTGCAAGGATGAGCAGTTTGCCAAGTATTGAGTAACAGGGGATAAAAAGCAGCTCTGGCTGCAATTCTCACCTGCTTCTCAGAGCTGTCTCCCCACAGTAATCTTTTCCTATCACTGGATGTCCTCAAGCCGGAAGAATGTCCTGTGCGTCTTTTGGTCCGTTTCAGGTTTGAATTCAGACCAAAATTTGGGCTGAAATAGGACCTAAAACGGTGAATGAAGATGCACCGAACTCCTACAGTGAGCCGCATGCGGCTTACATGTAAACCCAGCCTTAGTTTGCACATGCTGCTTCTCTGAAAAGCAATCTGTGTTTGATCGCATTTCAGAGGCATTTGAAAAGCTGTGAGGAGGTGATATGCAGCCTTCTCCTTGCCTGTTTTTAACCATGTGAATGCCACACTACAGCCATTAGACATAGTTGCAATGTCGCCCATTCACTGAATAGGTTGCGTTTGGAAGCGAAATTGCCCAACATACATGACAGGGGATATCATTTTTGCCATGGCATGTGTACAACCCTGCCTGTTCACACCAGTACAATGTGACCTAGTGCATGTGCAGTTCGGCATATTTTTGAGCATTCCCACTAGGGATGAGCTTCGAGTTCGAGTCGAACTCATGTTCTACTCGAACATTGCCTGTTCGCCTGTTCAGCGAACAGTGAACAATTTGGGCTGTTCGCAGCAAATTCGAAAAGCCGGAACACCCTATACAAGTCTATGGGAGAAATCTAAAGTGCTCATTTTAAAGGGTAATATGCAGATTACTGTCCTAAAAAGTGTTTGGGGACCCGGGTCCTGCCCCAGGGGACATGGATCAATGCAAAAAAAAGTTTTAAAAACGGCTGTTTTTTCAGGAGCAGTGATTTTAATAATGATTAAAGTGAAACAATAAAAGTGTAATATTCCTTTAAATTTCGTAGCTGGGGGGTATCTATAGTATGCCTGTGAAGGGGCGCATGTTTCTGGTGCTTAGAACTGTCGCTGCACAAAGTGTCATTTGTGCAGGAAAAAAAGTCCTTTAAAATCACTTGCGGCTAAATTGTCGGGTCTCCGTAATACAGAGAACACTCAATGAGTGTTCTCTGTATTAGCCGACAATTCATTCATTCATTGATTAAAAAAAAAAAAAAAAAAAAAAAAGCGTGGGGGTTCCCCTAAATTCAATTACCAGGCCCTTCAGGTCTGACATGGATATTAAGGGGAACCCCGTGTCAAATTTAAAAAAAAAAATTGACGTGGGGGTCCCCCCAAATATCCATACCAGACCCTTCAGGTCTGATATGGATATTAAGGGGAACCCCGCATAAAATTAAAAAAAAAAATTGACGTGGGGTCCCCCTAAAAATCCATATCAGACCCTTTATCCGAGCACGCAACCTGGCAGGCCGCAGGAAAAGAGGGGGGGACGAGAGAGCGGCCCCCCATCCCTCCTGAACCGTACCAGGCCACATACCCTCAACATTGGGAGGATGCTTTGGGGGTCTGTGGCCCCTCAAAGCACCTTGTCCCCATGTTGATAAGGACAAGGGCCTCATCCTCACAACCCTGGCCGTTGGTTGTGAGGGTCTGCGGGCGGGGGGCTTATCAGAATCTGGAAGCCCCCTTTAACAAGGGGACCCCCAGATCCCGGCCCCCCCCTGTTTGAAATGGTAAGGGGGTACAAAAGTACCCCTACCATTTCACAAAGAAAGTGTCAAAATGGTTAAATAAGACAAACACACTTTTGAAAAATTCCTTTATTAAAAATGAAAAAAAAAAAAAAAAAAAAGATTCCAGCGGTGTTAATCCACTCTTGCCATCCAGCGACGGATCTCCGGGGTCCAGCGATGGATGATCATATCCAGCGACGGGGGAATCTCTCAGTCCAGCGCTGTCCATACATCCTTCTTCTGTCTCCTCTCCGGAGACACTGCAGAGAGCACAGCGCTGACGTTTCTTATATTGGGAGGGCGGGGCCACCCGTCACCTGACCCCGCCCCTCTGACGCTGGAGAGGGAAGCCAGGGGTTCCCCAGTGACGTGTGGGTGACCCCGCCCCCTCTGATGTAACGGAAACCTGCGTTACATCAGAGGGGGCGGGGTCACCCACACGTCACTGGGGAACCCCTGGCTTCCCTCTGCAGCGTCAGATGGGTGGGGTCAGGTGACGGGTTGAGGGTATGTGGCCTGGTACGGTTCAGGAGGGAGGGGGGGCCGCTCTCTCGTCCCCCCCCTCTTTTCCTGCGGCCTGCCAGGTTGCGTGCTCGGATAAAGGGTCTGATATGGATTTTTAGGGGGACCCCCACGTAACAAAAATGTTTAAATTTGATGTGGGGTTCCCCTTAATATCCATATCAGACCTGAAGGGTCTGGTATGGATATTTGGGGGGACCCCCACGTAAAAATTTTTTAAAATTTGACACGGGGTTCCCCTTAATATCCATGTCAGACCTGAAGGGCCTGGTAATTGAATTTAGGGGAACCCCCACGCTTTTTTTTTTTTTTTTTAATCAATGAATGAATGAATTGTCGGCTAATACAGAGAACACTCATTGAGTGTTCTCTGTATTACGGAGACCCGACAATTTAGCCGCAAGTGATTTTAAAAGACTTTTTTTCCTGCACAAATGACACTTTGTGCAGCGACAGTTCTAAGCACCAGAAACATGCGCCCCTTCACAGGCATACTATAGATACCCCCCAGCTACGAAATTTAAAGGAATATTACACTTTTGTTGTTTCACTTTAATCATTATTAAAATCACTGCTCCTGAAAAAACAGCCGTTTTAAAAACTTTTTTTTGCATTGATCCATGTCCCCTGGGGCAGGACCCGGGTCCCCAAACACTTTTTAGGACAGTAACTTGCATATTACCCTTTAAAATGAGCACTTTAGATTGTGAACGTTCGAGTCCCATAGACTTTAATAGGGTTCTAAAGTTCACACGAAGTTTAGGTCTGTTCGCAGGTTCTGGTGCGAACCGAACAGGGGGGTGTTCGGCTCATCCCTAATTCCCACACATTGTGTGTTGGGCAGCCCATTCATTACATCTACCCGTGACAAATGTAAGTCCTTGACCCTTTTTAAAAATCACGCTGCACTAAACCCCATGGTGCTGCGGAGTGCCATTAACCACTTCACCCCCCTAAAGATTTTACCCCCTTAATGATCAGAGCATTTTTTGCAATTCGGCACTGCATCACTTTAACTGACAGTTGTGCGGTCGTGCAACGCTTTGCCCAAACAAAATTTACATCCTTTTTTTCCCACAAATAGAGCTTTTTTTGGTGGTATTTGATCACTACTGCAGTTTTTATTTTTTTCACTATAGACAAAAACGAGAAACAATTTTGAAAAAAAAGCAATATTTTTAACTTTTTGCTATAATAAATATCCCCAAAAATATATATTAAAAACATTCTTTCTCAGTCAATATGTATATTTTTGGTAAAAAAAAAAGTTTCAAAAAGTGGCTATTGATTGGTTTGTGCAAAATTTATAGCATCTAAAAATAGGGCATAGATTTATGGCATTTTTATTATTTTTTTTTATTAGTAGTGGAGGAGATCTGCAATTTTTATCGGGACTGCCACATGTGGCAGACAGATTGGACACTTTTGACACTATTTTGGGACCATTGATGTTTGTACAGCAATCAGAGCTAAAAATAGCCACTGATTACTGTATAAATGTCACTGTTAGTGAAGGGGTTAAACACTAGATCAAGGGGTTAACTGTGTTCCCTCAGCGTGTTCTAACTGTAGGGGAAATGGGCTACCTAGGACATGACAGTGATCACTACTCCCAATGACAGGGAGTAGTAGATCCCTTTCATGTCACTAGGCAGAACAGGGAAATGCCTTGTTTACAGCATTTCCCCTTTCTGTCTCTCCTCGTTGCGATTGCGGGCCACCAGCAGACATAGAGTCCATGGGCACATGTGCTCGCTAGCCCAAGATTACGAAGGGACATATGGGTACGCCCCTTTTGCACACCCATGCCATTCTGCAAATGTACATTGGCGTGCGGCCGTTGGGAAGCAGTTAAAGTGTTACTAAACCCAGAACCCTGCAGTCACTATATCTGGTCTCCCACAGTACACAGAACATGGAAATGCAATTATTTTAGTAAGTATAAACTGCTAAATACCTTTTAGCAGCAGTATATAGCAGACAGTTTTGTGACTTCTATCAGTGTCTGGTTAAAGCTTGTAGGAGGAGTTTTCATTCTCCTCTGACTATTCAGTGATGCTGTAGGAACCCTGACCCTCTTTCTGGATAGTGCTGATTGGCCCCCGTGCTGATCACATGCACCCTCCCAAGAAAAAAAAAATCTCTAACAATACACACCAAACTGAGCATGTGCAGAGTCCACCCAAGGCTCTGTTCTTGATGGGGACAATGGAAGAAGGGGAGGGTCAGAGATGACAGGATCAAACAGCTTTTTTACACAATGCACATGGTTAACCCCTTAGGTTCCACAGTGAGTATAACAAGCATGCTTTACTGCATATACAGACTGATTTTACTGTTGTAGGTTTAGTAACACTTTAAGAATTAATGGCGCCCTCACGTGTCTACTACGGAGCAGCGTGTTTCTATACATGCCATGACATCATGTGATTTTGCTTTTGTTCCGACATGCATAGATATGGATCAAGCAATTTGTGGCAGTGCTGAATTGTAAGTCTGTTAACATGCTGCCCATTTTCATTGGCAAGTTGTATGCTTGCAGAGCATTTGATGCACAAGTTCTAGTTGACACTTTTCCAATTTGTAGCAAATTTGTTTGGCAAGTCTGGAGCAAAAGCAAAGTTGCAGTGGTGAGTCTACAGCAAGAGCTCTGCAAGTCTATAGTAAGGACAGTGGCATTGCTATGGCAGTGCGGGGGGTGCGGCCCGCACCGGGTGACACCCACCAGAGGGGTGACACCGGAGCAGCCACTAAACACTATCGCTTGGAGCGGTGCAAGCAGGGCATTCAGGCGTGCGGGGGACGGGGGAGGCTGCCAATAACACTCCCGGCTGTCACTCAGGCCAGGATCTCCAATAGCTCCTGTGGCAGCCGAATTAGGTGGGCGGAGCTGGGGGTGTGTCTGCCTCCTCCACTCCTCCCACAGACTCCTTCATGAAGATCCCACAGCTGAAGGAGATAGACCCGCGGACACAGCAGCCCCGCCCACCCGCCCGGGTCTTCATCTGCAAGCATGAGGTAAGCAGAGGCATGCTATAAGTTACTGCACAACACACTGTCACACATCCCTACCTGCCCTGTACCACCCCAAACCTGCCCTGTGCCACCCTAACCTGCCATATACCACCCCAAACTGCCCTGTACCACCCCCAAGCTGCCCTCTGCCACCCCGACCTGCCTTATACCACCCCAAACTGCCCTGTACCACCCCAACCTGCCCTGTACCACCCCCAAACTGCCCTTTGCCATTCCAACCTGCCCTGTACCATCCCAAACCTGCCCTGTACCACCCCAAACTGCCCTGTACCACCCCCAACCGGCCCTGTACCACCCCCAAACTGCCCTGTGCCACTCCAACCTGCCCTGTACCACCCCAAACCTGCCCTGTACCACCCCAAACCTGCCCTATACTACCCCAACCTGCCCTGTACCACCCCAACTTGCCCTGTGCCACCCCAAGCTGCCCTGTGCCATCCCAAACCTGCCCTGTACTACCCCAACCTGCCCGGTACCACCTCCAAACTGCCCTGTACCACCTCCAAACTGCCCTGTACCACCCCAAACTGCCCTGTACCACCTCCAACCTGCCCTGTACCACCCCAAACCTGCCCTGTACTACCCCAACCTGCCCTGTACCACCCCAAAGCTGCCCTGTACTACCCCAACCTGCCCTGTACCACCCCCAACTTGCCCTGTACCACCCCCAACTTGCCCTGTACCACCCCAACCTGCTCTGTACCACCCCAACCTGCCAATATACCAATCCAACCTATCCCATACCACCCAACCTGCCACTATACCACTCTATAATACCCTAACCTGCATCACTCCAACCTGCCCTGTACCACCCCAACCTGCCCTGTACCACCCCCAAACTACCCTGTACCACCCCCAAACTGCCCTGTGCCAGTCCAACCTGCCAATATACCAATCCAACCTACCCCATACCACCCCAACCTGCCACTATACCACTCTATACTACCCTAACCTGTCACTATACCACCCTATACTATCATTTACAGGGGCTGGTTTTGGGTGCGCCCCGTAACCGTGTGCTGCCTGCAAGGTGTGGGTAGCCTAGGCAGAAGGGGGGGGGGATTGACATCATATTTTACCGCATCAGGTGACACCAACCCTAGTGACGCCATTGAGTAAGGATGAGCTTCAGCGTGTTCGCACAACCCACGTGCAGAGCCCACCAGGAAGTCGGCACTGAGTTGCGCTAATCACAGGCAGTGAGACATTGTCACGATGTCACAGGCAGTGAGACACGATGCGCGGCTGCAGAGATCAGGAAATGTCTAACTGCCTGTGATTAGTGCAGCTCAGTGCCGACTTCCTGGCGGGCTCTGCACATGGGGTGTGCGAACACGCCGGAGCTCATCCTTAGTCTACAGCAGACTTTCTCAACCTTTTCAACACTGAGGAACCCTTGAAATAGTTCTCCGGTCTCGGGAAACCCTGCTAAAAATTTGAAATCTACAACTCGTGATACATTAGTGTGATGGTCAGTGAGAAGAATGGTCCTTACACTTGTGGTCATTGGGAACAATTACCTCTTAAAGCCCCATACACATTATCAGTTTTTCTGCTGAGTTTTTCCTTCAGGTTTACCAAAACTATGTAGTGCAAGGGCCTGCCTGATTATATACAAATTGAAACTCGTAAGGTTTGACCTCATATTACATGGTTTTGGTAAATCTGAAGGAAAAGCTCAGCAGAAAAACTGATAGTGTGTATGGGGCTTTACAGATAGCTAAAAAGATCAATGTTATGAGTGGAAACTTACCTGAGAGACAGAAATTGCTCAATGCCGAAGGAACCCCTAGCAACCTCTGGAGGAACCCTGGTTGAGAATCACTGGTCTACAGCATAAAAATTCAGCCACAGTGACCCCCTGTGGTGGGATGACTATAGCACAACATAACTGAACCAGAACTTGCAGCAGACTTGCAGAATGTTTGCAAATAAAGTTGATCTGGAGTCATGCAATGTGGACTTGCTGCAATTGTAAAACAGACTAATGAAGCCTTGCAAGTCTAGCAATAGCTTAGCGCAGGGATATGCAATTAGCGGACCTCCAGCTGTTGCAGAACTACAAGTCCCATGAGCCACAAGCATGACACCCAGAGGTAGAGCATGATGGGACTTGTAGTTTTGCAACAGCTGGAGGTCCGCTAATTGCATATCCCTGGCTTAGTGAGTCATTTTCAAACTTGCAGCACAATTGCTTGCTATCGAAGGGGGGAGTAAAAATGATACCAACTGGCGGCACCTAATAAATCCTCTACTATTTATCTGGCATGTTTCTAGATTAATTTGCTGGGACCACGTATTTCGCACATACTGGATCTTTCATTAACCCATTGTGGCAGCAAACCCAGTTTTAATTTAATATAACAGTGCTTAGTAGAGTTTTGCTGTAAAAAAAATGTAATCAAATTTTTCTGACATAGAGAGTCTTGTATTTTGCAAACAATAAAACAGCAGCTTGTTTGGTAATATGCAATCTCCTGCAGGCTGCAGCCTGTGGAAGGCTTCAGAATTCAGTATTCATGGAGAGGAAGTCTTGTCAGTTGCACCTGTGACAGGCAATTGCCAGGAGAGCCCTCTTCTCTCACTGAAACTATGAAACTGTGAACGGATCACACGGCATTTTACAAGTGACATGACGAGCTGCTGAACTGAGCTTTCCAGCCACATTACTTCCTTTACCCAATCTGCACCCGCTCTGTGCCTGAATTCTACAAATAATACTTTTTATTTATTTTAGGTGTGCCTGTCACCCATGCAGCCGTCTGAGATTTTGTGAATTTAAGGGCAACTCCAGGTGAACAGCTAAATAGACAGGTGAAGATCAGGCATTGGATCTGTTTCACCTTTTAAAATGGTTAGTAAAGAAATTAGAAAATTGAGGCCATCATAACAACAAAATTCCAACAGTAAGAATATAGTTTGCCTATGACTATAATGTGATGATTAGCAGTATGTGTCACATAATGTATTGTACAGCATAGTATACAGAGTATATATATTGGGGGAAATAATTATTTGATCCCCTGCAGATTTTGTAAGTTTGCCCACCTACAAAGAAATGAAGGGTCTATAATTTTTATCATAGGTGTGTTTTAAATGATAGAGACAGAATATCAACCACAAATCCATAAAAAAAACATAAATAATGCTATAAATGAAGTTGCAGTTCAGTGAGTAAAATAAGTATTTGATCCCCAAGCAAAACATGACTTGGTGGAGAAATCCTTGTTGGCAAGCACAGAGGTAAGACGTTTCTTGTAGTTAAAAACCAAAAATAACAAGTTGTACCGGCGCTCAACCTCCCCCTTACTGTGCTTGAGGGTCCGCTGCAATCCCAGTCTTAGCCCCCCCCCAGAAAAACCAGGGTAAGTGGATGATGTATATGTATATCTTTAGGGGATTGCGCCTCCCACTGACTATTTATACTACCCCCTTCTCAATAGAATATGCTTAATAATACTTATATTCACTAAATAATCATTGTGGCCCCATATTATCTAAAATATATAATTGCAAAAAATAGAGCGTCCTTATTGTGCGATATTTTAATTCGATTGCTCCAATTGTGCCGTCTTAATCACCGATCATCTTCTAATCAAAAGTCCACTTGTGTCAACTAAAATAACCAAAACTGTGCCACCGTCACCAAGCAGAATGGCCACTCACCAGATGTCCCCAATCAGTAAGCCTTCCGTTCATTCAACGGATAACCAATTCACAACGCATTCCTCCTGTTAGCAATTCCTCAACATCCATATATTCATACAAAATTAAATGGAACCAATATAGTGTAAAATCAATTTAACTTTAATGGAAAATCAATAAAAAACGTATTGCACTCACATTTCAATGTGTCTATTGGCCGACACCAAGCCTTTCCATCAATGAGAAAACCGCTCTAAAATCGGGCAAGCCCCTGATGTTCCGCAGGTGGTGTTAATCTCCCTCCACTGGACCGACCTGTTCCTGGCTTGTATTCAAAGACCGTATGTCTCCCACAACTCCTACGCGTTTCGCATTTGAGCGTCGTCAGGAAGTCTTGTAGTTGGTTACCAGGATTGCACACATCTCAGGAGGGATTTTGGTCCACTCTTCTTTACAGATCTTCAGTAAATCCTTAAAATTTCTTGGCTGTTTCTTGGCAACTCCATGTCTCAGCTCTATCCAGAAAATGTTCTATAGGATTAAGGTTTAGAGCAGCAATTCTCAACCGGGGTTCCTCCAGAGGTTGCTAGGGGTTCCTTGAGCTGGGGCTGATGAACCACCTATTTGATGATGCCTACAGAGTTCAAGGTTCAGCACCACTTAGCAAAGCCAACAGCATGACACCAAATATTTTTTTAGCGGTCTTTAAGGGTGGCAATTTCAACACTACTTTAAGGGGGACATTCTTGCAATTGACCACCAATATAAGGAGCATTGTTCCTATTGAGCCCTGATGATTTGGTTTTAGTAAGGGTTCCTAGAGACATGAACATTATTTTTGTGGTTCCTCTAGGGTTTAAAGGTTGAGAAAGCTCACTCTTTTGTTGCCTTTGGCTGTATTTTTTGGGTCATTGCGATGCTGGAAGACCTATCTTCAGTGTTCTGGCTGAGGGAAGAAGGTTCTCATCCAAGAGTTTACAGTATATGGCTCCGTCCATTTGCCCCTCAATGCGGCAAAGTCAGCCTTCACCTGTAGCAGAGAAACAGCCCAAAAGCATAATGTTTCTAACTCCATGTTTGACTGTAGGGATGGTGTTCTTAGGGTCATAGTCAGCATTTTTCTTCCTCCAAACAGGGCAAGTAAAATTAATGCCAAACAGCTCAATTTTGGTCTCATCTGACCACAACACTTACTCCCAATCCTTTTCTGAATCATTTAGATGTTAGTTGGCATGACTGTACATGTGCCTTCTTGAGGAGGAGGACTCGCAGTGTTTGGAGGAGGCAAAATGCTGACTATGACCCTAAGAACACCATCCCTACAGTCAAGCACGGAAAGTGGAAACATCATGCTTTGGGGCTATTTCTCTGCTAAAAGTACAGGCCGACTTTCCCTCATTGAGGGTCCGATGGATGGGGCCATGTATTGTAAAATCTTGGATGAGAATGTTCTTGCCTCCGGAACACTGAAGATGGGTCATGGATGGGTTTTCCCAGCATAACAATGACCCAAAACATACCGGCAAGGCAACAAAGGAGTGGCTCAAGAAGAAGCACATTAAGGTCATGGAGTGGCCAAGTCAGTGTCCAGACCTTAATCCTATAGAAAATGTATGGAGGGAGTTGAAACTTTGAGTTGCCAAGCAACAGCCAAGAAACTTTAAGTATTTAGAGAAGATCTGTAAAGATCAGTGGACCAAAATCCCTCCTGAGATTTGTGAAAACCTGGTCACTGAAGGGGATCAAATAATTATTTTCCCCACTATAACGGACAGTACAATGTACAGAGTGGGGGCAATGTAAAATATATCATATATCATATAATGTAACGAGGAAAGCATTGTGGAGTATATCATCTATACTACAGTGTACAGAGTGCTGCTGCTGTTTACAGTATATAACATACAGCACTGTGTACAGACTGGGGGGAGTATAAAACATATAATGTACACTATAATGTACAGACGGGGGGCAGTGTAAAGCATATAATATAAAATGTAATCTAGTCAGACGCTTTGTGGAGTACATCATGTATAGTACAGAGTGCTGCTATTTACAGTATATAATGTACAGCACAGTGTAGAGAGTGGGGTAGTGTGGAGTATACAAAGTACAGTATAATGTAGAGACTAGGGGAAGTGTAAAACATATAGGTTGCTGTATATTATAAAGAGAGGAGAATTGTGGAGTATATCATGTATAGTAAAGTGTGTAGAGTAATGCTGTTTATAATGTATAATGTACAGCACAGCGTGCAAACTGGGGCAGTGTGGAGTATCCTAGGCATGTACACAGGGTGTGCTGGGTGTGCACCATTGAGACCTTTGACAAGAGAAATCTCTTGCCATTGCTGACTTTTGTCAATGGTGTCATCTACATCAAAACATTTTAATGCCTTAGGAGGTTGTTGTACAGCCTGCACCCTTTCTTTATCAAGAACTCAGTGGCATCACATTGCTTCTGCTTGGAATCCTAAGGAAGGAGAGGGAGAGTGAGAGAGAGAAGGAGAGGGAGCAGGAGAAGAAGAGGGAGAGGGAGAGGGAGAAGGAGAAGAAGAGGGAGAAGGAGAAGAGGGAGAAGGAGAGGGAGCAGAAGAAGAAGAGGGAGAGGGATCAGGAGAAGAAGAGGGAGAGGGAGCAGGAGAAGATGAGGGAGCAGGAGAAGATGAGGGAGAGGGAGCAGGAGAAGATGAGGGAGAGGGATCAGGAGAAGATGAGGGAGAGGGAGCAGGAGAAGATGAGGGAGAGGGAGCAGGAGAAGATGAGGGAGAGGGATCAGGAGAAGATGAGGGAGAAGGAGCAGGAGAAGATGAGGGAGAGGGAGCAGGAGAAGGAGAGGGAGAGGGAGCAGGAGAAGATGAGGGAGAGGGAGCAGGAGAAGAAGAGGGAGAGGGAGAAGAAAAAGGAGAAGAAGAGGGAGCAGGAGAGGGAGAGTGAGAGGGAGAAGGAGAGGGAGCAGGAGAAGAAGAGGGAGAGGGAGCAGGAGAAGAAGAGGGAGAGGAAGAAGAAGAGGGAGAGGGAGCAGGCGAAGATGAGGGAGCAGGAGAAGATGAGGGAGAGGGAGCAGGAGAAGATGAGGGAGAGGGATCAAGAGAAGATGAGGGAGAGGGAGCAGGAGAAGAAGAGGGAGAGGGAGAAGAAAAAGGAGAAGAAGAGGGAGCAGGAGAGGGAGAGGGAGAGTGAGAGGGAGAAGGAGAGGGAGCAGGAGAAGAAGAGGGAGAGGGAGCAGGAGAAGAAGAGGGAGAGGAAGAAGAAGAGGGAGAGGGAGAAGGAGGAGGAAAAGGATTGCTATAGAGCAGGGGTCTCCAAGCTTTAGGGGGGCCAGACTAGGGCCAGTGGGAGTAGAAAATGCCCCGGCTCCAAGTAGGCATAAATAATGCCCCATCTTTGGTGTCAGTGGGCGGAGTAGTGCCTCATCGTTGGTGTCAGTGGGAGGAATTGTGCCCTATTGTTGGTGTCAGTGGGAGGAATATCGCCCTATTGTTGGTGTCAGTGGGAGGAATAGTAGCCCATTGTTGGTGTAAGTGGGAGGAGTAGTGCCCCATCATTGGTATCAGTGGGAGGAATTGTGTCCTTTCGTTGGTGTCAGTGGGAGGAATTGTGCCCTATTGTTGATGTCAGTGGTAGGAATATCGCCCCATTATTGGTGTCTGTGGGAGGAATAGTGGCCCATTGTTGGTGTCAGTGAGAGGAGTAGTTCCCCATTGTTGGTATCAGTGGGAGGAATTGTGCCTTTTTTCGTTGGTGTCAGTGGGAGAAATATTGCCCCATTGTTGGTGTCAGTGGGAGGAATATCACTCCATTGTTGGTGTCAGTGGGAGGAATATCGCCCCATTGTTGGTGTCAGTGGGAGGAATAGTGGCCCATTATTGGTGTCAGTGGGAGGAATTGTTGGTGTCCGTGGAAGGAATAGTGGCCTATTGTTGGTATCAATGAAAGGAATTATGCCCTATCCTTGGTGTCAATGGAAGGAGAATTGTGCCCCATTATTGGTGACAATAAAAGGAATTTTGCCCCATCATTGTTGTCAGTGGAAGGAATTGCACCTTTTTGATGGTGTTAGTGGGAGGAATAGTGACTCAGTGTTGGTGTCAGTGACAGGAATTACGCACACTTGTTGGTGTCAGTGGATGGAATAGTGCCCCAAGGGCCAGATAAGGGCAGACAAAGGGCCCCTGGGCTGCAGGTTGGAGACCACTGCTATAGAGGAAGAGTTACTCTACCAACATGTGAATTTGAACAACCTATGAAAGTTAATAAAAAAAGGTATGCCCACTTTTGCATTACTTTCAGTACAGTCCTCCTATATAGTAAAAACATACAGTCCAGGGTACAGACTAGGACAGTGTAGAGTAAATAGCATTTATTACAGTGCCTAGAGTGGGGAAGTATAGAAGAGAAAATCGTTGACAACATTATGCCATACCACATTCACAACAATTGTTCAGCAAGCAAGATGGCAGCCTGTTTGTAAAAGGTACACCACAGCAATTCTTTTTCCCTTCAGCCTTGTCGCCTCTATGTCTGTGTAAGCTAAATGGATTTGCCCGGTATCAGTACTCAGTATTGATTCCTTGGTAGGTTCTCTTCCAGAAAGGAATCATGACATGTATTTTGCAAATGTGGGAATGTGGGAGGTTATTAGGTATAATGATCTGTAATTGCTTGTGCAAATGGAGTGAAACAGCAGCTCGAGAGATTGTTTTGCTATAGATTGTCTCTTCTGCTCTACAGACAACAATCTGCAACAACAAGAACAGAGCATTCCAACACTCCTGGGCCCTCTAATCAGTGTCTCCTAATTAGAAAAGACAAAAGCACACACCGTTAAAAAGCAAAATTGTCCCTGGTGACGTACATTCGGTTGCTGGGAGAAGGCGCTGGATATATAAAGAAATGCAGCTTACAATGCACCCCTGCCTTATACTTAATACTCCATTGTTACCGTCAGGGTATCTCTGATACGATTTTCATTGACCGGCTGTCATCATGAAGGCTTCATCAAACATTTTCTCTGTTTCCCTGTCTCTTATGTCATTGATTCTTCAGAATCTCAGATGTAAAATGATACTTGGCTTAGATCTGAACAATAGCATTAGATCAAGGGTTTGTGCTGATATCTGGGATATACACACATATATATATATATATATACCAATGCACACACAAAAAACACTCACATTGCGGAACCCTCTTTTAAAAATGCAAGTTGTCTCGTTGTGTCTGGCTTCAATATTGTTAAATCACTGACCTGGCACAGACATGCTGTAAATGAATTTATTTATATATATATATATATATATATATATATATATATATATATATATATATATATATATATATATATGTATGTATGTATATAATTTGTTCCAAGCCAGAAAGGTTTTGAAACCAAGGCATCAGCAATAGCAGCTCCTATACTTTTATCATCAGAATTATTTTATTACTTTATAAACTAAATAGGTTTCTAAGGTAACGAAAAATTATTGTACAACAGAATACAACTTCCAAAGTGATGTAATGTGTTGTATTGTATTGTAATGTATTCATGTTGAGCATGCGTGGTCATGGTCTTATGATTTTTTTGGGCTAAATATTGTACTGATACAAATATCGTATGTTCTGGTATCATACAAGAACATTTTTTATGCTTCTCCCTTCTGATGATTTTGCATGAACTGTCATAATCGGCTCTCGAAAGCCGTACTAAGTGTACTAACGATCAACTTATCATACAATCACTCCGATTTTATTTTTCATTTGATTTTCTGATCATGTGTACAAGGCATATGGGGGAGCACCTGGTACAAAAGTTAATCTCACCTGAAGGACTTTTTGAAACATTTGATGGATAAGAGCACCAAATCCAGCCAATGAGTTTCAGGGGGAAAAAAAACCCGTTCCCAGGGCTTGAGCTATTGATGTTAATAAAATCATGGCAGAATGCATTAAAGAACCTATGTTAAGGCTCGGGGAAAATCAATGTCTCCTGAGGGCACTGAAGGCTGAAATTTTGTACCAGGTGTTCCTCCATAGTAGAGATGGGCTCAGGCGTGTGTGAAACCCCACATGCCCGATCGCTACAGGAAGCCGATTCTGCACAGTGCTAATTACAGGCAGTGAGACATTTCCCAGTCCACAGCTGCACAGATCGGAAAATGTCTCACTGCCTGTGATTAGCACTGTGCAGTAGCAGCTTCCTGGCCAGATCGGGTGGGATCCGGCACATGGGTTTCGAACACACCCAAGCCCATCTCTACTCCATACATATCCAAGAATTTACGATTTGCTCCCATTGTTGCTATTAGAGAGGTAGCAGCCTAGGACTAGAACACAGTCCACCCATACTAAATTTGAATCATCTATCTAATTGTTTGAAGGAAACATCACTATATGGTAGATCCATTGGAAACAGTTTTCACTTCAGTTCATCCAGGGTTGTCACACACACATCATGGACTGTATCATTTGACTGCCTAGGGCCCCATTTACGCAAGTGTACCAATCTATACACTCATGCAAAGAGCCAAATTCTCCCACATGGGATACACCAGTGCTTCATGCAGCCCCATGTAGGCAGCCTGTTCAAATCAATGACAAGAGGCTGACTGAAGGAACCTGCACAGATCATCAAGTGCATCTCAGGGTCTACATATGTGCGGGTCCTATGCACGAATCAGAACTCAGACAGGCTGTCTGCTACATGGAACACCTGTGCATCCTGCATAGGTGAGGATGGCCTTCACTGATGTGCGCTGACGAGGCTGAACTGATTGGCACTGATAGGCTCCACTGATGAGCTGCACTGATAGGCAGCATTGAGGAAATGAATGCTGATTACCTGATGAGGTGGCACTGATGTGGCAGTACTGATGGGCATTCATTTGCACTGATGGGCATTGATGAGGCTGCACTGATAGGCAGCATTGAGGAAATGAATGCCGATTACCAGCTTCTGTTTACATCAAGATCAGCTGCTGATTGGCTCTTTTCCTCAATCTGTGATCAGTAGTGTCCAGAGGCTGCAATCACGGGAGGACGTGATATGTAATTTGGTTATAGCATGGTTGGCAAGTGGTTAAGCAGTTGTGTCTCTAAATTTAGTTCTGCGTGGCTGCAGTCAGCCAGTGCCTACTATAGTCTGTGTCTTGTTCAGCTTCCCCTGGCTGGCTGCCAGTTCTCCCTTTCCTCAGTAGGTGCCACCGTCTCCTCTGGCATTAGTGAGAGATGACATATTAGGTCTGGATTATGAATATTCATATCTTTTAGCTCATCACTAGATGTTTCCTGTGCCAGTGGTGAGAAAGGGTTTACATATTTTAGGCTGGGCTCTCTTCCCCCAAGTTCTGTCCTGGGGAGGATGCCTGTGCTGGAGCTGTTTCTTCAGGCCTGTCTATCTGAAGGGTCATGAATGTGCTTAGGTGTGAAGCTGAGGCCTTTGACTGATCCTTCCTGGATACCGGAGTGAGTCCAAGAAGAGAATCCTACTGGAGGTGTCTACAGGGTTTTACACTGGAGCCTTGTGAGTAGGAGCTGCTTGATTCTCCTGGAGAAGAAGGATGCTGTCACTACTGGTGATGTCTGCTAAAGACCTCAAACATAGGAATGTAGGTCTTGACTTAAAAGTCCCTTTCCTGAGTTCTGCTGAAATCCTGAGCATTTGTAACCCTAACCCCTTTTCCCAAGGAATGTGAATAATAAAATTCCTTTTTTTGTTTCATCCAAAGGAAGGGTTGCACTGACGATACTGTTTTTGTATCAGCGAGTACAAGTACAGATACTTGTGCTAAAGTACTCACCCAAACCAATTACCGATACCTTTGCGGTGCAATTTGAGCCCATGAGTATTCATGCAAATGCTTTGTATCTGCACTGATACTGATACTGGTATTCGTATCGGTGCAACCCTACCCAAAAATGACTGGTGCCCACCTGACACGTCTCACTATGCCTAAGTGATCTACCCTGAGGTAGTTGTTAGACCACTCTGTCTCTAGAAGTACCACCATGCTCCAAGGGCAGGGGCAGATCCGGGGGGGGGCAATTGCCCCCTCTGAGAATGCGGGCGAGTGAGCGGCGGGTGGCTGGCTCCACGGGTGAAAGCGTGGGAAGCTCTACGGATGGCTCTGTGGGTGGGCAGCTCTGTGGGTGAGATCGATGGTGGGCCGGGCTGCTCGGTCAGTGAGCGGGCAGGTGAGAGACCGGGCGAGCAGCTGGATGGCTCGGTGTGCGAGCGGGCTGCTGGCCAATCAGGGAGCTGGCAGGCAGGGGAGCAGAGAGAGGAGATCATCTCTCACCGCCCGCCCTGCATCCCTGCAGTTCCGCCCTCACTGTGCAGGCAGCTGCGGGCAGCAGTGAGATCACATCATCTCTCTGCTGCCTGACTGGTAATCTGCTGCCTGACTCTTGGACGCAGCGAGAAGACCACCTTAGCAGGAAAGTGACACAGCAGGTAACAATTGTAGCAGGCAAGTGACAATCTGCAACGTGTGGCAGGCGACATGGCAAGTGACAATTCGCAACGTGTATCAGGTGACGTGGCAAGGGACAATCTGCATCTGCTGGCAGATGACTTGGCAAAGGACAATTCGAAACGTGTCACAGGTAATGTGTCAAGTGACAATCCACCTCTGGTGACAGGTGACGTAGCAAGTGACAATTCAAAACATGTTGCAGGTGACGTGGCAAGTGACAATCCGCATCTGGTGACAGGCGACGTAGCAAGTGACAATTCAAAACGTGTTGCAGGTAAAGTGGCAAGTGACAATCCACATGTGGTGACAGGTGACGTGGCAAGTAACAATCTGCCATGTGTGGCAGGTGACGTGGCAAGTGACAATCCGCAACGTGTGGCAGGTGACGTGGCAAGTGACAATCCGCAACGTGTGGCAGGCAACATGGCAAGTGACACACTCAGGGCTCCCAATGATTCTGCATTATGGTGTGTTGAACTATTTCATTTTATGTAACAATGTAATAAAAGAAATAATGCGCTTCAATCATCCTGGCACCATAACAACCATGGTGCCATGATGATTGAAGCGCCAACACCAGCCATTTCCCCAAAATAAATTGCCCCCAAAAAAAACGTATTTTCTGGCAGTGCCCCTCCCGTGACTAGACTCTGGATCTGCCCCTATCCCAGGGGTCAGTGGGGCGCTACACATGTTTTTAATTTGGATGGACTAGGACAATAATAGGCCTCAGTTCAAAATTCACAACATCCAAGTCAGCACAAAAAAAAAAGAAAATCACGTAAATTTTCTGCCATATTTTTATTCATCCCCATTTGTAACCACCGGTTGCAGCATTGTGGAGATTGAATAATATAAAACCTCCTCTCAGGATAAATCCATACTCCAGGCCTCTATCTTTTGTACAATACAGCGGAATGCATTTTTCATGAAGTTTCCTCTTGCACGCATAATGTTCGGCATCCCAGCTACAGAGAGCTTAAAAAGATAAAGGAAGACGTAATCGCACAGGACTGAACAAAAGCAAATTCATATAACTGTAGGTATGGGCTACTTCCCGCCATGATTGTGCCTGACTGTCCTAAGGCCATTGTAAAAAGACACCAATTATGCCGGGCTCTTCACTCCCTGTTGTGTAAAGGCTCAGGATAAAGCTACAAAGTACTTATAATACGCCGCACCTCCTAGAAATTTTTAAAACACAATACGGCCCCTTACAAGTTAATTAGAAATCATTTGCAAGACTCAAAGGAGTCAGTGTTGAAAATATAATAATGGTCCTTATTACTCATTGAAAATAGCTGCAAAGCTAAGTGCATTAACCACGGAATAAGAGTGCATTTTTTTCAGATAGGTTACTAGGGGTTTCTGCTTTTCCTGCATTCAGCGTTATGGATTATTTCCATGATTTCCTGAAGAGGTTGGGCACAGACTCGTAAAATAACTGTTAGGTGAATGTTAAGAATGTTAAAATGAATTAAGAGCATGTAAGACAAATGGAGAACAACAAAAGTCTGAAATCAAAATCTAAAGCGAATATCGAATTAAAGTTTGGGTTGAGCCCAAATTCTTTTTTTTTTACTTTTGGATATAATGTATAATGCCATGTACACACAATCGGAATTCTTGTCGGAAAAAGCTCTGATGGTTTTCCCGATGGAATTCCAATGGAATTCGGCTCAAGCTGTCTTGCCTACACATCAAATTCCGATTGTTTATAACGCGGTGACGTACAACACATACGACGGGACTAGAAAAAGGAAGTTCAATAGCCAGTAGCCAATAGCTTCCGTCTCGTAGTTGAATCTGAGCATGCATGATTTTTGGCATGTCGGAATTGCATACACACAATCGGAATTACCAATAGAAAGTTTTTTTCTGTCTGGAAAATTGAGAACGAGCTATCAATTTTGGGCTGGCGGAAATTCGGACAGCTAAATTCCGATGGAGCATACACACGGTCGCATTTTCCGATGAAAAGCTCTCATCTGTCTTTTTGTGGCCGGAATTCCGATCGTGTGTACGCGGCAGAAGGGTTAGATGACCTTTCAGGTTTTTATTGCTGTCTGTGTCCCGCTGGGGAGATTTGTCTTCTCTGTTGGTCCCGGTGACCATTGTCGCTTGTACAAAGAGTGGACAGGAAATGAGAGGAGATCCTTAACCACTTCAATACCAGGCACTTACCCCCCTTCCTGCCCAAGCCAATTTTCATCTTTTTGCGCTGTCGCTGTTTAAATGACAATTGCGCGGTCATGCTACACTGTACCCAAAAATAATTTTTAGCATTTTGTTCCCACAAATAGAGCTTTCTTTTGGTGGTATTTGATCACCTCTGCGGTTTTTATTTTTTGCTAAACAAATAAAAAAAGACAGAAAATTTGGAAAAAAATAAAAGTTTAGCTTTTTTCTGTTATAAAATTTTGTAACTAAGTACATTTTCTCCTTCACTGAAGGTCACTGATAAGGCGGCACTAACGGGCACTGATAAGGCGGCACCAATGAGGTGGCACCAATGAGCGGACACTGGCAGGCACTGACAGGCACCACGATGGGCACTGATATGTGGCACTGGTAGGCGACACTGATATGCAGCACTGATGGGTATTGATAGGTGGCACTGATGGGCACTCATGGGTGGCACTGGTGGGCACTGATGGGCACTGAAAGGCTGCAAAGATGGTTACTTATGGGTGGCACTGATATGCGGCACTGCTGGGCACTGATGAGCACTGATAGGCGGCACTGATGGGCATTGATACGTGGCACTGATGGGCACTGATACGTGGCACTGATAGGCATCCCTGGTGGCACAGGCAGTGGTAGGAATTGTGAGTGGACACTGATTGGCAGCAGCCTGGGCATTGATTGGCAGCTGCCTTGGCACAGATTTGCATTTCCCTGGTGGTCTAGGGGGGACATATTTGGTGGTCCAGTCTGGATGGCCATCTTGGTGGTCCTGGGCGGCATGATGGTGGTCCTGGGCAGGATGGGGGGGGGAGGCTGCGCTGATGAAGAATCAGCACAGACCCCCCCCATCAAGAGAGCCGCCGAACGGCTCTCTTCTACTCGCGTCTGTCAGACACGAGTGAGGAAAAGCCGGTCAACGGCTCTTCCTGTTTACATCGTGATCAGCTGTGGTTTGATGTGGCTGATCACATGTAATGAACCTCCATTGGAGGCTCTTTACCGAGATCGGTGTCGCACCACCAATCGTGGGCGCGCTGTAGCTGTTATCTTGCAGGACATCATATGACGCCCAGTCAGGATAATTGAACCACCGCCCGGCCTTCATTCTGCTATATGCTGGGCGAGAAGTGGTAAAATGCTGAAACCTTGTCTGTTGACTTCTGTCTAACCCAGGAGTGCCCAACAACCTTTTAAAGTGCGAGGGCCACTTAAGCGACTTGGTAATAGTTTGTGGGCCACAATGAGTGGAGCGGACGGATGACAGGTCCATGTCCAGGTGCATTTGCAGAGTGTAGATGGACACAGTCCACTCTACTCTATGGGCCCTCCAATCCAATCCCCTTCTGTTTTTTTAGTGGAACGGATCGGATGTAGGCCGGTGTAAACTGACAAAAGTCTGTTTACATCTGCCGCTCCATAGAGGTGAATGAAGGGTTTGATTGGGTTGGACCAATCATGTAAAAGGGGCCTAAGGCTGCTTTCATTCTGATGCACTGAGGGTGTAGCACAGTCAGGGCCGCTGATAGGCCAGTACAACTGGCCCTGCTGTACCGGGCCTGACCAGCATGGGGGGCCCGGGCAACCTGAACTGCAAAGTAAATAAAAAAAAAAAAAAGATTCTCCTCCACAGATCATCGTCCGCACAACCCCACCCCCGTTCAGTAAGGTTTTTTTTTTATTAGATGTGATTAGTCTGTGCTGTATGAGGCTGCAGGGGAGGGACTATTGTTGTATTTCGGGCGCGGAAGAATACGCCTTCTGCGCCCGCTCCTCCTGCTCCGCACACAGCACAAGTCCAGGCCAGCATACCCTATGGTGTTGCGGAGTGATATTCCTCTCTCTCTCTCTCCGCGTGAGAAGAAGTAGCAGAGTGAGAGGAGCAGAGAGTGCAGGGGCCGGGCGATCGAGCTATTGTGGACACTCAAGAAGAGGGAGGAAGTGATCTCTGCTGCCCTGCTGGAGCTAACAATTACACAGGTGAGGTGTATGCTTGAAGTTCAACATCTACTACTACTCTGCAAATACTCTGCAATACATACTCTGCAATACTCTGCAATACATACTCTGCAATACTCTGCAATATATACTCTGCAATATATACTCTGCAATATATACTCTGCAATACATACTCTGCAATACATACTCTGCAATATATACTCTGCAATATATACTCTGCAATATATACTCTGCAATATATACTCTGCAATACATACTCTGCAATACATACTCTGCAATACATACTCTGCAATACATACTCTGCAATATATACTCTGCAATATATACTCTGCAATATATACTCTGCAATACATACTCTGCAATACATACTCTGCAATACTCTGCAATACATACTCTGCAATACATACTCTGCAATACATACTCTGCAATACTCTGCAATACATACTCTGCAATACATACCCTGCCAATACATACCCTGCCAATACTCTGCAATACATACTCTGCCAATACTCTGCAATACTTTATACCTACCCTGCCAATACTCTGCAATACTTACCCTGCCAATACTCTGCCAATGCTCTGCAATACTTACTCTGCCAATACCCTGCAATACTTACCCTGCCAATACTCTGCAATACTTACCCTGCCAATACTCTGCAATACATACCCCGCCAATACTCTGCAATACTTACCCCGCCAATACTCTGCAATACTTACCCCGCCAATACTCTGCAATACATACCCCGCCAATACTCTGCAATACATACCCCGCCAATACCCCGCCAATACCCTGGCAATACTCTGCAATACTTTCCCTGCCAATACTCTGCAATACTTACCCCGCCAATACTCTGCAATACTTACCCCGCCAATACTCTGCAATACTTACCCCGCCAATACTCTGCAATACATACCCCGCCAATACTCTGCAATACATACCCCGCCAATACCCTGGCAATACTCTGCAATACTTACCCTGCCAATACTCTGCAATACATACCCCGCCAATACTCTGCAATACATACCCCGCCAATACCCTGGCAATACTCTGCAATACTTACCCTGCCAATACTCTGCAATACTTACCCTGCCAATACTCTCCAAAATACCATTTTATTTATTCATTAATGGTTTGTATTACATATAGATATTAAAGAGGTATGTTCTCATCTGAAAACAGTATTTCTTTTGGATAATCAAACCTATAACTGACTGGAGAAAAACAAATATCACTTGTAGACAAACCTACACTTTGTTTCAAGGCGGGGTCTGGGGAGGGGCAATGGGTGGGGCCAGGGGTGGGGCTAAAGGAGGGACCAGGGGCGGGGCCAGGGTGGAGCTGAAGGGGGCCCCGTCAGATAGGCTGTACGAGGCCCCATGATTTCTATCAGCGGCCCTGAGCACAGTGCACCTGTGGCTTTTCTGTGAGTTAGCTGCACTTTACCACAGACTTCTATTATATCTTGCAGGTGTGGTGCACTTTCTGAATGTGCATCAAAATCCACCGGTAATAACAGAAGTCTATGGCCCAGTGCAGGTAGCTCGTAGGTGAACTTCCCTTCTGTCTGCTGCCTGTGCCCCCCTGTGTGCTCCTCTACCCCCCCCCCCCCCCGCCAGTGCTGCCAGCTTCCCCTCCTCTCCATCCCGCTGTCTGCTGCAGAGGATCATTTCAGGATGGAGAGTGGGGAGAGGAGGGCGGTTAATACGTAATTTGGTTATGTAGGTTAATATGTAATTTACAGGCCCCATCCTTTTCTTTTGGTACCAATCGCTTACTGTGTTCATTCATAACTGAAGCATATAAACTGTGTTTACTATGTTTCAGTTTGTGAATGAACAGGAAGACTGTGTATCATTCCTGTTCATTCATTCTATGCAGCTGAGGCTGCAAAAACAAATTTGAGGACTGTGTACTCTTTCAAAAATGAGACATCAGAGGTCTGATTAGACCCCTGATATTTCAACAAAGTGCCTCAAAGGGGTTGGAAAAAAAATAAACGTAAAAAATAATAAAAAATAAAATTGTAAAAAAATAATAACAATAAAAAACCTGAAATTAAGAGCTCATTCGCACAGGTTTTGGCCCATACAGTGTGAATAAGTGGTTTGTTTGTGTGGCTGGCACCATTTTTTATTTCATAAGGATCCAGTGGATGTATGAACACAGCTGTAGGTCCTAATTATGACAGATGCACACACCTGTCAAATTAGGACCTGTAACTGCAGTCCCACAGCTGCTGCATCTCCATGGAGTAACAGGATTGCCTGTATGTTCTCCATAGTCTTCAGACATAGGGGGTTATTTACTAAAGGAAAGTCCACTTTGCACTTCAAGTGCACTTGGAAGCAAAGTCGCTGTAGATCCGAGGGGAACATGCAAGGAAAATAAAAAAACAGCATTTTAGCTTGCACATGATTGGATGATAAAATCAGCAGAGCTTCCACTCATTTCAGATCTACTCCTTAGATTTAGAGCAATTGCACTTCCAAGTCAACTTGTAGTACAAAGTGGATCTGCCTTTCGTAAATAACCCCCATAGCCTTTATCTAATTCAGTACCTTCTTAATATTCTACATATACAATATATATGTTGTTGTGTCTTGCCACCTTCCCTCCCCTTCAGATTACGTTATCCTCTGACTCCTTCTTTACTGATCTGCAACAAGCCACAGCATTCCCTTCACCAGCCAGTACCAGTACTCCCAGATGCCAGGTGCTGCAATCATACAAAGGCTCCCTTAATTTTAGTCCCAACTTCTGGGTATCTGTCAGACAATCAACAGTAAACACACAATCAACCAACAGCAGGTATTTTGTCTGTCTCAGCTGCAGTGGCGGCTGGCGCTCAAAATTTGGGAGTGGCGCAAACAAACTGAAAAATACTGAACCACCCCATCAATTGCAGCCACACTGTGCCCATGATATGCAGCCACTGTGCCCCATCATATGCAGCCACTTGTGCCCATCATATGCAGCCACTTGTGCATAGTATATGCAGCCACTTGTGCCCTTCATATGCAGCCACTTGTGCCTATCATATGTAGCTACTTGTGCCCAGTATATGCCAATCAAATGCAGCTATTTGTGCACATCATATGCAGCCACTTGTGCCCATCAAATGCAGCCACTGTGCCCCATCATATGCAGCCACTTGTGCCCATCATATGCAGCCACTTGTGCTTAGTATATGCAGCCACTTGTGCCCTTCATATGCAGCCACTTGTGCCTATCATATGTAGCTACTTGTGCCCAGTATATGCCAATCAAATGCAGCTATTTGTGCACATCATATGCAGCCACTTGTGCCCATCATATGCAGCCATTTGTGCCCGTCAAATGCAGCCACTTGTGCCCAGTATATGAAGCCACTTGTGCCCATCAAATGCAGCCACTTGTGCCCTTCATATGTAGCCACTTGTGCCTATCATATGTAGCTACTTGTGCCCAGTATATGCCAATCAAATGCATCTATTTGTGCACATCATATGCAGCCACTTGTGCCCATCAAATGCAGCCACTGTGCCCCATCATATGCAGCCACTTGTGCCCATCATATGCAGCTACTTGTGCTTAGTATATGCAGCCACTTGTGCCCTTCATATGCAGCCACTTGTGCCTATCATATGTAGCTACTTGTGCCCAGTATATGCCAATCAAATGCAGCTATTTGTGCACATCATATGCAGCCACTTGTGCCCATCATATGCAGCCATTTGTGCCCGTCAAATGCAGCCACTTGTGCCCAGTATATGAAGCCACTTGTGCCCATCAAATGCAGCCATTTGTGCCCAGTATATGCAGCCACTTGTGCTTGTCAAATGCAGCCAGGATCGGCTGTCACTTCACTAACCCCCCCCCCTTCACCCCCCGTGGCCAGTCCGGCGGCACTTAGTGCTAGTGTAGCTGGGCTCTGCTCCTCTCCTGGAGTGACAGGGCTCTCCTCCTCAGCTGCGGCTCCTGTGTCTGCTTGGCTTGTCCTCAGGCTTCCTACGCCATGTCTCCTCTTCCGCCAAAGCGTTAGGCATCCAATAGGATCTCCTGCTCTGCCTGCTGATTAGCAAGGAGGAACGTTAGTGTGAAAATAGCAAAAATTCATTCACTATGCCACAGAACAGGGTGGGATTGGGAGGCAGTGCTCTGCGCCCCGAGTCCTCCCTATTTTAAAGCCTATTAGAACCTCTGGCTCCAACCATGTGCTTCAAAATACACCCCCCTGCCCATCCCTGCCATAGTAATTCATGTGTCCGGCATCCTGAAAGGGGCCGGGCACATGAATAGAGAGGGGGACGGAGGTGTCATTGGGGGCCGCGCCCATGCGCCCACAATGCACAGGCTGCCACTACTCAGTTGGCTATCAAAGCAGTTGCTTGGACTGCTATGTCTATGCCCTTTTCAAAATTGTTGTAGATGCAGATCTGCCAAATGCAAACAGTAACCAAATAACTAGTTGATTTAGCTAGAGCTTGGGATCAGCATGGATGCAGAGTGCTGAATGCAAAGATTTTGCTTCTAACTTCCCAGTGTCGGAACTCCCTGCTCTTCTGTTGTTTCACCTCCTCTGGGCTCCTTCCAGTGAGTGTATCCTGTGAAATGAAGTTCATTCCTATTATTAACTACTGTCTGGTCTTGCAGTCTCTTGGACTCCTGCTGCTGTTTGTTCTGGCTTGCCAGAGTCCTCGTTAATTTGTAGCTGATGCCTCATGAAAGCTTCCTGATGAGATTCTTACTGTCACTTGCCACTTTATCAGCGCTTCCAAGAATCCTTTATTGAAAAGAAATGCTCAGCTCTCGTGCTATGATCCAGCCCTCAGTAAAGGCTTATTTCGCAGAAAAGACTTCATTTGTTGGGAAAAGGCACGGTTAAGCTAGGTTTTGAGCGGGGTAGACTTTGTCTCAGCGATCAGCCATTCTGCGATTCACTGCAGGTATGATTTTCAGAATATACTGTATTTATCTTATGGTCTCTCTTATCAACCAACTTAGAAAGAGGAACACTTTGCAGCTTAAAAACTTTTTTTTAGACCAAAAATATGCCTTTGAGATTAGCCCAAATGTTTTCTTTTTTCATTTAAATAAAATAAAAATAAAAACCTAATTAATAAATGCAAAAAAAAGGGGCCCAAAGGCTAGCCCTGTGCTAGAAAAACAATCGAAAGATATGAACACAGCTTCTAGCACCTCAAAGTCTAATACAAACTCAAACAGATAAACATACAAAATAGATGCAGCGCTAGTGATATTTTCAAAATTACAAATGAAAAGAGACTGAGAATGAAAGACTAAAGCAGAATCCTAAAATTTCATTCCATAGGTGAAAGTGAAACAAAAATCCGTGCTTTGTATAGATGAGGAAAATGTGACGCTCCTTCACATAACATGCATCCAGCTCCGTACACACAATCGGAAATTCGGCCAGCAAAAGACCGATGAGAGCTTTTGGTCGGAAAATGCGACCATGTTTATGCTCCATCTGTGATTTTTTTTGGACCCCCTCCATGCAGTATCGCTCTCCACCTGCTTTGAGACATACCATAAAAAGCAGCTAGACTCAAAATCAGTTTACTGAATCAGATCAGACAGCGATTGTGATTGGTTGCCAGAGGTTACAGTGTATCATTACCACTCACTGACTGGTTGCTAGAGGTTACAACACATCATTTCTGCTTGTTGATTGGTTGCTAGAGATTACTGTACATAAATACTGCTCACTGATTTTGGAAAAGGGTTTGGGAGTTTCTTCCACATTTGTAGCTCATGGGCTGCCCTACACATGACCTATATCTTTAGCCACCCTGTCAGTACACCTTTACATCCTTAAACCCATGCTAACCTTGGGACCCCAAACCTCCCCTATCCTCTCCACTCCCCCTCCCCCTTTAACTCTACCTGCCTCCTTTGCTCATCTTTGCACCCACCTTACTTACCTCTATACATCCCCTCCTTGCTCACCTGTTCACACCAAACAGTAATTCCTTTGCTGCCTACCTCTGCACACCCCACACTACCCTCCACCCACTAATTTGCTTACCTTTGCAGAACAGGCTGATGTTAGGCTTAATGACCATAGTTGTAGGCAGGACTTTCAAGCATGCCCCTTTACCTCCCCAGTGGGCAGAATTCAGAATAGGTGATGGTGGATATGACCTCCAGGAGGGTATGATATACATATGTATACCACCTCTATTTACATATTAATCCTGCCGCTCTGCCACTATTTACATATGAATGTCATCACTATTTACACATCAATGTTGGTATTTACATATAAACATGGGGTCTGTGGGTGAGTCATCTATACACAGCAATAGGGCAGAGCTGGGCAGCATTAGTAACAGAACTTCACACCGAGATATCAGGACATAGCACAGGGCTAAAACCTCAAGGGACAAGGGAATTTAAACTGGGATAGTTGCTAAGTATAAAGCAACTTCTTTGGGACCCACAACAATGACAGGGCCCAGGGCAGCTGCCCCTTTTGCCCTGCCTTAAAAATGGCCCTGCTTGCATTACTTGGCGACGGGGAGAAGTTTTATCCTTTAACATCACGTTCTATGTATTTAAATGTTTGCTAATATATTGTGTTTATTTTATCATACCTTAAATACCATGATTGTAATATGCTGTGAATCTCCTCTTTGTCCTCATGCATGCTGACAGGAAGAAAAAGGGAAAAGGGGAGAGGGCAACACACAAAAAAACTAAAAAAAAGTGTTGATTGTGTTGGACTTTTTAGGCATAATAGTATATTTAAATGTAACAAAAAAGAGGGGGGAAAAAAAAGAAAAAAGTTTTTTAAAATATAAAAACATTTTTATTTATAAAAAGGAAAAAGAAGGATATATATAAAACATACCAAGTACTGTTCCATATCCTATCTATTGTAGTACATTATAACAGTATCCATATATATTTCCATTAGGCCTGTAAGCCCAAAAAAGAAAACAGACATTTATACTCAATATGAGAATGATTACAATAGACAGGATAATAATTATAGAACCGATTGGATGTATTCAGATGCTCTACATGTTTCGCGTTTTGATTAACGCTTCCTCAGGAGCTTTAAACATTTTATTTTTGGGCTTAGCCCAGAATAAGGGAAGGAAGTGCAAGAAAGACAAAAGGAGAATATTTTTCTACGCAAATAGAACGATTTTCATATCGACATCAGGTTGTTGCATGTACAGGAGTTTGCAAATAGCAACAAAGCTCCAGATATCTATGATGTAAGACAGCAGGAGAAGGTGGTATGAACCACAATTTTTAGTGCAATACAGGTTCCTACATACACCTCTTCAGTGAAATAAAGATAGACTTGTTCCAGTAGTTTTGAAGAGCAAGGGGGACAGATCAACCCCTCCGGTGCCTTATTTCATCAAGGGTTCAGACCGCTCTGAACCCTTGATGAACAAGCGGTCTAAACCCTCGATGAAAGAAGGCATATAGTCTATCTTTATTTCACTGAAGAGGTGTATGTAGGAACCCGTATTGCACTAAAAATTGTGGTTCATACCACCTTCTCCTGCTGTCTTACATCATAGATATCTGGAGCTTTGTTGCTATTTGCAAACTCCTGTACATGCAACAACCTGATGTCGATATGAAAATCATTCTATTTGCATAGAAAAATATTCTCCTTTTGTCTTTCTTGCACTTCCTTCCCTTATTCTGGGCTAAGCCCAAAAATAACATTTTTAAAGCTCCTGAGGAAGCGTTAATCAAAACGCGAAACATGTAGAGCATCCGAATACATCCAATCGGTTCTATAATTATTATCCTGTCTATTGTAATCATTCTCATATTGAGTATAAATGTCTGTTTTCTTTTTTGGGCTTACAGGCCTAATGGAAATATATATGGATACTGTTATAATGTACTAGAATAGATAGGATATGGAACAGTACTTGGTATGTTTTATATATATCCTTCTTTTTCCTTTTTATAAATAAAAATGTTTTTATATTTAAAAAAAAAAAAATCTTTTTTTTCCCCCTCTTTTTTGTTACATTTAAATATACTATTATGCCTAAAAAGTCCAACACAATCAACACTTTTTTTTAGATTTTTTTGTGTGTTGCCCTCTCCCCTTTTCCCTTTTTCTTCCTGTCAAGATATAATAAGGACGTGGCATCTGTGTTCTATTTTATAGTGTATCCACAGGACCACCCTGTGATAGATACACACTACATTTACTCCTCATGCATGCTGGAATGTTTTAATGCTCCTTTTTTGTCCTTCATGCATATTTGCCTTCACTAACCTCCCCAGCATGCTATCCTGGACCCATACACACCTAGCCTAGTCACTTAACAATGTATTTTGTCAGTTTCATTGTAGTGCTTTACCCTAAACACCGCCTAAAATGTGTACAAATGTTATTTTTGTCCTTAAATTCATGCATCGTGCAAGAGGCTTTTTTTTGGGCCTAAACTCATTTGGAACCCCCCCAACCGCTAAGTCAACCAAAACCAATCCACTATATGCTGACTTTGCCAAACCCATACACACTATACCTACCTCTTTTATGGTCAGATTTATGGATGAATTCACCAAAGCATGTAGTGCAAGGGCCTAACAGAATACTTTCAAATGGTACTGTTTAAAGTTTTAATCTCCTATTATCTTGATATGTGATTGCAGAATGTAAAATTGTGCTTCAATTTGGACAGTGTGTATTCATATTTTTGTACTATGACACTTCTTACCTATCCAGTGGGCTGCCAATAGTGTAAGTAAGGAGGGGCTGGCCAACACACATTATTTATGCATTCAGCTCTCAATGAAGTGGAGAAGGTTACCTGTTCAAAACAGCTCCTCCCCCCACCATAAACAAATTCACTGGGCCATCAGAGGGGGTGAGGAATCTGATAAGTGTACCTTATACGTTTTTCTTTAAATACTCCTTAAAATAAATGTTATACTTATGGTGGTCAAGCATGTTTGTGTCTAATCTGCTTGCAATATTTATGTGCAAAAGTACTCTTTTTTTTTTTAACCCCACAGGAATTGCAGAATGTGGCATCCCACTTTGCCCAGCGGTGGGACTTTCCCAACTGTGGAGGGGCAATAGAAGGGAAACACGTCCACATCGTCCCACCCCTCAACTCGGGGTCATCTATTATAATTACAAGGGGTTTAATAGTATAGCGATGTTGGCAGTGGTGTCGGCAACATACAAGTTCCTGTATGTGGACGTGGTGAAGTCATCGCTCAGACGGAGTTTTACAGATGGCTCCAGAATGGTGGCTTGGGCTTGCCACCTGCGGAAGACCACGTAGCTGGTCTTCCGTTTGTGTTGATCGCTGATGAAGCATTTGGGCTAGGTGACCATCTCATGAGGCTATTTCTGATGAAGACCCTCACCCCGGATCAGAGGGTTTTTAACTATTGGCTGGCCAGAGCCAGAAGAGTGGTGGAGAATGCTTTCGGCATAATGGTCAGACGGTTGCACCTATTTCTAACACCCATACACATGGCAGAATATAAACTCAACTATATAGTGCTTGCCTGCTGCATTTTGCACAATTTCCTACGAACTATTTGGCCTCAGTTGGGCCTGAGGCTGGATTTCCAGATCAAGCAACCCTCATGGCACTTGAAGCTGGCCATCCTGGCTTGACCCCCAAAGCGTCCACGAAGTACTTTGCTGGTAGGGGGGCCATTGATGTGCCAGCAAATGTATAAAACATTTTTCAAATACATTTTTAATTTAAAATGAACTAATATTATTTGATTTCCCGCTTGTGTTTCTTTTAGCTGTCTCCTAGGTTCTCCAGTGGCCTTTTCTTTTTGGACATTTTCATTAATAATGCAATGTTATTTATTTGATACATGAGGTGACAATCTCTTCTTCAGCTAACTATTATGTTGTGGGTCTGCTACACACACACGTTGTTGTATTTGTTGTTAATGTATGTAATGCATTCATGATAAAAAGAATCATCCTTTTCAGCACCATGACTTAATTGTTTGGAATTCCTAAAATGGCCTGATTGGGGTCCATTTTAGACCACTTTCTGAGTTATTTACTAAAGGCAAATACATTTTGCACTGAAACTGCACTTGTAAGTGGATTTTCCTTTAGTAAATAACCCCCATTGTCACCGTTAACACCAACTCATTCCAAAAACTGGTATTGAACATTGAAAGAAGAAGCCACACATTGTTGAGAGGTTTTTTGAACAAACCAACATCTTTGGTGTATAACATTTTGATGGTTGACATTATAAATATCCTTTTTTTGGTTAAACAGGCATGTTTAAAACCATAATGCTGCGTACACACGATCAAACAATCCGGTGGAAAAGTCCGGCAAACTCAAGTCCGCCAAACAATCCCCCCATGTGTAGCCTCCGGCATACTTTTTTGACCCGAAAGTACGGCGGACTTAGAATGCCGTGTTGCACATCAATCTGCCCGCCGTACTCGCATTTCGGCGTACAATCCGGCCGTGTGTATGCCAGTCCGCCGTACTTTTGAAATGGGCGGACTTTTCCCGCCCGGAGAAAAGTCCGCTCATTTCGAGCGGGTCTCCAGGTAGGCGGGGCCCGCGAAGGAGACGTCGCTGGCCCCGCCGCCTGGTATGGACTTATAGGGGAACCCCAACGCCGAAAAAAATCGGCGTGGGGGTCCCCCAAAGTCCACAACAGACCCTTGTCCGAGCACGCTACCCGGCCGGCCAGGAAAGGGGGGGCGAGCGAGCCCCCCCCTCCTGAGCCGTACCAGGCCGCGTGCCCTCAACATGGGGGGTGCCTTGGGGAAGGGGGGCCGCGTGGCCCCCCCACCCCAAAGCACCTTGTCCCCATGTTGATGAGGACAAGGGCCTCTTCCCGACAACCATGGCCGTTGGTTGTCGGGGTCTGTGAGCAGGGGGCTTATCGGAATCCGGGAGCCCCCTTTAATAAGAATGTACCCATTCACCTGTAAAATAAAAGTACAAAAAAAAACACAACACACGAGATAAAATACTTTATTGCACAGCTCCGGGGGTCTTCCGTCTTCGGGGGTCTTCTCGCCGGACTCCTCCGCTATCTTCTTGTAGCTCTTTTGCTAGCGGAGGAGTGCGGCTTTCTTCCTCGCCACCGGCCTCTTCTCCGGACTTCGGGGGTCTTGTCCCCCTCTTCGGTTCTTCTGCCGGGCCACCGCGCCTTCTTATAGCTCTTTTACAGGCGGTGGCCCGGTCTTCTGTCACCGCTGCCACCTTCCGTTCTTCTTCTTCTTCTTCTCCTTCTTCTCCTGGAGATGTTGACTCGACGCTCTCTCCGGCCACAATGCCAGGGTCGCACTAGGCGGCCACTTATATAGGGACAAGGGGCGGTGTCACATGGCTTTATGTCACATGGGTTGGTGTCACATGGTGACCCCGCCCCCTTACGATGTCACAGTCCCCATGTGACATCAGCCCATGTGACCAACCCATGTGACATAAAGCCATGTGACAACGCCCCTTGTCCCTATATAAGTGGCAGCGCAGGGCGTCCCTGGCATTGTGGCCGGAGAGAGCGTCGAGTCAACATCTCCTGGAGAAGAAGAAGAAGAACGGAAGGCGGCAGCGGCGACAGAAGACCGGGCCACCGCCTGTAAAAGAGCTATAAGAAGGCGCGGTGGCCCGGCAGAATAACCTAAGAGGGGGACAAGACCCCCGAAGTCGGGAGAAGAGGCCGGCGGCGAGGAAGAAAGCCGGACTCCTCCACTAGCAAAAGAGCTACAAGAAGATAGCGGAGGAGTCCGGCGAGAAGACCCCAGAAGACGGAAGACCCCCGGAGCTGTGCAATAAAGTATTTTATCTCGTGTGTTGTGTTTTTTTTTGTACTTTTATTTTACAGGTGAATGGGTAGGGGTACATTGTACCCCATACTCATTCACATAGGGTGGGGGGCCGGTATCCGGGGGCCCCCTTATTAAAGGGGGCTCCCGGATTCCGATAAGCCCCCCGCCCGCAGACCGCGACAACCAACGGCTAGGGTTGTCGGGAAGAGGCCCTTGTCCTCATCAACATGGGGACAAGGTGCTTTGGGGTGGGGGGGCCGCGCGGCCCCCCCTTCCCCAAGGCACCCCCCCCATGTTGAGGGCACGCGGCCTGGTACGGCTCAGGAGGGGGGGGCGCTCGCTCGCCCCCCTTTCCTAGCCGGCCGGGTAGCATGCTCGGACAAGGGTCTGTTGTGGACTTGGGGGGGACCCCCACGCCGATTTTTTTCAGCGTTGGGGTTCCCCTTTAAGTCCATACCAGGCGGCGGAGCCAGCGATGTCTCCTTCGCGGGCCCCGCCTACCTGGAGACGCGCTCGAAATGAGCGGCCTTTCCTCCGCGTGTGTGGGCGAGTCCGTTCATTTAGAAAGTACGGCGGACTTAGAACGGCGGACTTAGTACGCCGTATTAGTCTGCTGAAAAAGTGCCGTGTGTAGGCAAGTAGCCCGTTCGGAAATTCCGACGGACAGTCTGGCGGACGTCCGCCAGACTAAGTACGTCGGACAGACGGCTACATGTGTACGTGGCTTAACATACACAACTCAGGAACTTACAAATTTCAACTTTGAAAAAGCAAAGGCAATATCAGACATTAGAATGTTAAAACTGTGTTGATCTTGCCTTCATCACCCCTGTAAATGCCAAATTTTGAAGATGCACACAAATTGGGAGTGAAAATGTGGATTTCCCTCCTGATCCCATGTCTAATGTCAACATGTGCTAGCTCCTATCATGGAGGATCAATGGACGTGTTTCAGGGGTGAACCCCTTCCTCTCACCTACTTGAGTTGCGAGGAAGGGGTTGCACCCACAAAATGTGTACCTTGATATCCCATGATGTCAGATAGCACACGTTGACACACTGTGTGCATCTTCAAAATTTGGCTTTTAAAATACTTTTAAACTTGAATTAAAATAAAAAAGCCCTCGACAAAATGGTACAATTGTTATGTGTTTTAGATTCTGCCTAAAACATCAATGATGTTCTTCATTTTTTGTTGAACATCATTGATGTTTATCTTTCCCAAATCACGATTGCACACCACAATCTCCCCAATGAGGATGTGTGCACTTGCACTTAGTGAAATTAGTTTCTTCTTCCACAACATCCACAACATGAAATGAGTTTCTTCTTCCACAAAATCCACATCACCTAAAAAGAATAAAACACACCATGTATTATAAAAATACAGGCATACATCTATTACCTGAAGCTGTGGTCTTAGGCCGTGTACACACGGGCGGACTGTCTGGCCAACTAAGTCCGTCAGACAATCCGACAGACAGTCCGTCCTACTTTTGAATGAACGGACTTGACCACACACGATGAACAGACAGTCCGCTGAAAGCTTGCGCGACGACGTGTACAGCACGTACGACGGGACTAGAAATACGACGTCCAATACACTGCAATGCAACCTTCGGGCGTGTAAATCCTTTCTGAGCATGCGCCATACTTAGTCCATCCAACTTGCCTACTCACGAGCGGACTGTCCGCTGAAACCAAAGTTGGACGGACAATATTACGGAAATTCCGAAAGACTTAGTCCGCCAGACTGTCCACTGAAAAAGTCCGCTGAAGCCCACACACGAGCGGACTGTTCGCTGAAACACGTTTCAGCGGACTAAGTTGGACAGACAGTCCGCCCGTGTGTACGCGGCCTAAGACACTCACCTGTTGTGGTCATGAACCTCTCCTCTCTCCACATCCTCAGGTTGTGGTGTGGTGACTACCCCCTTCTTTAGGAGGTTGGGGGTCCCTGGTGTCCTCTGATGTCCTGAGTCTTTTCTCCCCTAGATATTTGAGGCAAGAACTATGAATATGAAACATTTCTTGAAGTGTCGTACAATTGTCTTTTTTGGCAGAGTTCCAAGCTAAAGGCATGATTTTTTTCCCTTTTTTCAAGCTGGAATACTTACCTTTTTTGGTAACGTTTCCCACATGGAGACACCCCTAGTATCCACTGGAGCGCCTGTGTGGGACACCCTAAAAAGGGTGTTCTGGTGTCCCACACTAGTGCTCCTGCGTCCAGATGTGTAAAAAGAGCTGCTGAGTGTCCCCTCCTTACACTGAATCAAGTTTGCATTGCATTCGAGTTACAAACCCATCTAGACAAACTTATTTTAATACAAATAAGCCTGAACAAATGTAGTTAACCTGCCCCTGCCAAAAACATTGTATTAATGAGCGAACAAACAATGTTTACTACAAACCATTACTGTGCCCACGAACCTGAAACTTGCCATTTTAAACGCCATTTTAAACAACAGTAAAAGCAGAAAAGAACATGGAGCAGCACTACAGTAATAATAATAATAGGAACACACAACAAAATACTTACTTTTTTGCAGCACTCTCTTGACTCTTCTGTACTGATCCCTCAATTTGAGGTCTGACTATCGTTTCCTCAGTTAATCCTCGGATGCCCATACCCCAAAATTCGTCTGCAGACTTTCACAACTTTACTCATGATTTTGGCCTTTCTCACATTTGGGTTTCTGTACAGTCCATATTTCCCATCATAGCCGGCCCTCTGCAAGGTGTCCACCATCTCCAGCATCTCACCAAAGGACATATTTGAGGCCTTAAATCTCCTGGATCGTGACATTTGTGGCTCTGGTTTTCCTCATCGTTGCTGCTCTCCTCTGCACGCACCTGCTCTGTCTCCGCCATGTGCTCTCCCACTGCGCAGAAAGAGATGGGGCGGGGAATATACTAGAAAGAAGGTCAGGGGCAGACGCAATTTCACTCGCCACTCGTGCTAACGAAGGTACAGCATCAGTGGCCTAAACTGCTTATAGATTGAGGCCTATATTGGGACAAGAATAGGAGAGTTTAGCCTGACATTAGGCTGGGTTTGTCTTGTGTTGTGTCTTGCAGAGAAAATGGATGGATTCAATGATCATGACTTCCTCCCCAACTTCATTGATAAATACAGGGAGCTATCCTGTCTGTAACAGGTGAAACATCCTTTTTATAATAATAAAATAAAGAGGAAGGCAGCGCTGGATCAATTACTGGAATTGGTGAAGCCGGTGATTCCCACGGCAACCATCCCCTATTTGAAGTGCAAAATTGGTGGCCTGAGGAGCACATATAATAGGGAGCACAAAATAGTCCAGGATTCCATGAGATCAGGAGCAGCAGAAGATGACATTTATGTCCCCAGGCTTTGGTACTACGAACGACTGCAGTTTTGTCAGACCAGACTGAAATCAGGCCATCACTCTCAACCCTTTCTTCTACTCTTTCTTCCACTCTTCCTTCCACCTCAGATGAGGCTTCAGAAGTCCAACCTGGGCCTTCCACCCAGGAAGATGTGGAGGAGTCCAGCTTGAGCCAGGTATAGCATTGTTCAACATATTTCTTGTCTAAAATGAATGATGTTAACTAGATGTTATTATTGATCACTAATTTCTGATTTAACAAAGTGGTTTACATATCAATAGACAGTAGTAGCCAAAAATTATTGGGACAAGAATGAAAAGTGCTGGGTTCAGAAGGATAGTTTTTTCTTTTTGTTAACATTCAATTTGCAACAGTCATGAGCTCTAAATTGTGTGTGATTGATGACCAAAAAACAAAGACTATGTCCCATTTTCATACACAGCAAAGTCTCAGCCAGGAGGAGGGCATGGAAAGCCTCAGCCAGGAGGAGGCCGTGGAAAGTGGCAGCCAGGAGGTGGCCATACCCAGTAGCCTGACCAAATCACAGGTTCCTCCCCTCTGCCTTCCAACAAAAAGGCCCAGGAAAGGGAGTTATGTGGAGGAATCAGTGCTTTCTTTGATTCGGCAGGCTACTGCGGCCCTCAGAACCACTCCCAATCTTCAAGAGGCCTATGCCTGCATGGCAGCCAGCAAATTGCCAGAAATGGAGGTGGGCCAATGTCTCATTTGTGATGAAGTCATGTATCAGGCCCTAAATAAGGGGGTGATGGGCAAACTCACAAAAAAAGTCACTTATGTGAGTTGGACCATACTCCTCCTCCACCTCCTGCCACAACTCCAACACCACAGCCACAGCCTGCAAGGAAGCATGGAAGGAAGACAAGAGTGTGATGGCCTGGGTTCAGTCTGGTCTGACAAAAGACGCAGGCTGTTGTAAGACCACAGCCTCAGGACATACATGTCATCTGCTGCTGCTCCCGATTTCTCTGAGTACTGGACCAAATTGTGCTCCCTATTAAATGGACTCCTCAGGCTACCAATTTGGCCTGTCAAATAATTGATGTCTGCCCTGGGGTACAAAGGATTTGCCAATTTCAGTAATTTATCCAGAATCGCCTTCCTCTTTATTTTGTTATGACCCCTAATAGATGTCTATTTTTTTTCACAAATACTTGGCTATGTGTTTTAGTTCTAAAAGAACAGTTTGTTTGTGAGTAGGCAGGTACATTTAAAAAATACAAGGTCAAATTACAATTACCAAGGGACACCAACACCAACCAATCTCCTTGAGGATAAAAAATCTAAGATAATAATGGTATTGTGGTAACTTGACATACAAAACAAAAAAATATATATTATGGAGATCACTATAAAAAAAAACATAAAAAAAAAAAAAAATCAGGAGATCTTGATTAAAAAAAAAGAGATCACTATAAAAAAAAATAGAAACATTATTCTGGAGATCTGGCGGAAAAAAAAGATTATTCATGAGATCATGAAAAATAATAAATAAATCAGTTTGTCAGAACTCAGTGTGAAGATCAGCAGCAAAATAACTTCATTATTCTAGCATTATAAAGAAGAAGAGAATGCGCTGCATTAAAAGATTTAAAAAATGTCAGCGTGACGAATGTGCTATCTCCATTATGAACGCTAGTTTTACCAGACGGAGCGCTTCCATCTCGCACTTGATTCAGAGCATGCGTGGAATTTGGTGTGTCGGAATTGTCTACACTCGCAAGTTACAACAACAGATTTTGTTGTTGAAAAATTTGAGATCCAGTTCTCAAACATCTGTTGAACATCGCAAATTCCGACACAAAATGCCCAGCTCTATGGAGCGTACGGCTTATTGTCGTCCTATGTACAGATACTCCAGTCTCTGCTGTGGAACTCTGCAGCTCTTCCAGAGTTACCTTAGGTCTCTGTGCTGCCTCTCTGTTAATGCCCTCCTTGCCCGGTCCGTGAGTTTTGGTGTGCGGCTGTCTCTTGGCAGGTTTCCTGTTGTGCCATGTTTTTTCCATTTGGTTATGATAGATTTGATGGTGCTCCTAGGGATCATCAAAGATTTGGATATTTTTTTCGAACCTAATGCTGACTTTTACTTCTCAACAACATTGTCCCTTACTTGTTTGGAGAGTTCCTTGGTCTTTATGGCAGTGTTTGGTTAGTCATGCCTTTTGCTTAGGTGTTGCAGCCTCTGGGGCCTTTCAAAAAGTGTGTATATGTAATGACAGATCATGTGACATTTAGATTGCACACAGGTGGACATCATTTCATAAATTATGTGACTTCTGGAGGTAATTGGTTGCACCAGAGCTTTTTATGGGCTTCATAACAAAGTTTTTTATTTCTGAAAAATTGTTTCAAATTTTACTTCACCAACTTAGACTTAGACTATTGTATTCTGATCCATCGCATATAATTCAGATAAAAAAAAACATTGAACTAAAGACTGTAATGTAACAAAACAGGTAAAAAGCCAAGGGCGGGGGGGGGGGGGGGGTGAATACTTTTGCAAGGCATTGTATATATGTATACAAAACTCTGTATGTGTCTCCCCCTCCCCGGTTCCGTTCATTTATCTCTATGGGGGTTGTGCCTGCACACTGAAGCACTGGTGCCAAAAGGAAAATAGAAAGTAAACTCTGCCAGGTGCAGTAAAAAGCTGTTTAAAGAAGGTGGACGGGGAGGGGAAAGTACTGCTCTTGAGGTCAGATTTTTGGTATGTTACCTAAGAGGGAGTGAGGGAACTGATATAGAATTTTTTATTCTAAAGTTCTCCTGTACTGTAAAGACTCTGCTTCTGTGTCGCCTAGATAATACCTGACATACAATGCTGCTAAATGAATACAAAGAGCAAACATGTGTGGTTTATTGAAGGAAAATTCTTTCAAAATGATTCACGATCCCATTCGCAGAAAGAAAATTGATGGTCACCAGAACAGGAACAGAAAATAATCTTTCCGACAAAGATGCACACAACAATAATGTTTTTAACAGACAGTTTGGCACTCTCAAGTGGAAATCAGGACTATAAAAACTATGTAACAAAAAACAAATGTGTAAAACTATACAAATAATATGCAAAAGTGTTTTTTTGTTGTTGTTAATTTTACCTTAAAATGCTATTTCTTTATCTATCACTAGAGAGAGCATTTCCAATTTTTTTAATACAATGCAATAATCAAAATACGGAACAGGGAGAAAGTAAAAAATGTAATTCACATCAAAAATGTATTTTAGGTAAACAGTACTGTAATAATTAAAAGGGACTGCTTGCTGAAAATGTACTATAATTTGTCTTTAACTGCTTGTTGGCCATATAACATACACTAGGTACATGATCTGACACTTCCAGGTAGGGGGCACAAGCTTGTGCCCCCAGCGACCCAGCTGTGCTGTGATTAAACACTGCAGATGCCAATCAGGGGGTGCCAGCCAATGAACGACCGGCAATCGTTGGGAATTAAAGTGAAGGAGGGGATGATGGCGCAAACGTCCACTAAGTGTCCAATGTAAATTTAATAAGGAGGCACACGGGAAATAAAAAATTCATAAAAATATATCAAATAAATCCAATCATTAAATAAGTTCAAATGAGTTCAAATAAGTTCACAAAGAGCACCATAGGCAGCAGCCTTGTAAGTAGAAGCAAGAACTCTGAAATGATAAGGAAAAAGAGACCAGGTGCGCCAAACTAAGTGCAGTAATTAAAATCACTGTTTAATGAATAAAAAAAAACAAAAAACAAAGCCAAATGGCTACTCACAAACGCAGAGTGAATACAGGCATGTAGAAAATAATTCAAATGGCAGGTGCTTCAGCGGTCCGAGTTGCTATCCATTAAAGTCTGAAGAAACAGCGGAGCTGTGAAACGCGTCACCCCATTGGCTACCCATATCACGTGACTTCCGGTCCTCGATGTTTGCGCCCCCGGCTGGAACGCACTTCCGGTTCCGGTTTCCAGTTTCCATCTGATGTGCAGGACCCTTGTACGTGGTACCACTGGGCATTCCGGATTAACTCAGAGGTTACACGGCCACATTACCAGCCAAACTACAGGCGAATCTGGTGTATTGCATATAACCATTTTCTCAGCAATGGATAGCAACTCGGACCGCTGAAGCACCTGCCTGCCACTTCAATTATTTTCTACATGCCTGTATTCACTCTGAGTTTGTGAGTAGCCATTTAGCTTTGTATTTTTTTTTTTTATTTCATTAAACAGTGATTTTAGTTACTGCACTTAGTTTGGCGCACCTGGTCTCTTTTTGCTGATCGTTGGGAATTCACACAGGACAGAGCCCTGCCTATGCAAACAATACAGAGCCCTGTCTTGTCAGCAGGGAAGTAATGGATTTTCTTTCCCTACAAAGCAGGGAAAGAAAATCCATTACTTCTATAAAAAACTGAACACACAGTACACCAAAACAAAAGCTAGGCACACATTTAACCCTTTGAGCGCCCTAGATGTTTAACCCCTTACCATCCAGTGTAATTAGTACAGTGGCAGTGCATATTTGTAGCACTGATCACTGTATTAGTGTCACTGGTCCTCATAAAGTGTCAGTTAGTGACAGATTGCTTGCTGTAATATCACAGTTCCACTATAGTTCTCTAATCGCCACCATTACAAGTAATAAATATATAAATAAATACATAAATAAAAATGCCAGTATATATCTCACGGTTTGTAGACACTAGCTTTTGTGCAAACCAATCAATATACACTTATTTGGATTTTCTTTTTACCAAAAATATGTAGCCAAATACATATTGGCCTAAATTTATGAAGAAACACACATATATATATATATATATATATATATATATATATATATATATATATATATATATATATATATATATATATATATATATATATATATATATATATATATATATATATATATATATTTTTTTTTTTTTTTTTTTTTTTTTTTTTTTATTGGATATATTTTATAGCAGAAAGTAAAAAATAGATTACCACTCACTGGTCTAGAGACTGGCGAATGGTTAAAAAAATATTTATTTGTTTTTCAAAATTGTTGGTGTTTTTTTGTTTATAGCGCAAAAAATAAAAATACCCAGTGGTGATCAAATACCACCAAAAGAAAGTTCTATTTGTGGGAAAAAAGGGCATACATTTTTTGGGGTAAAATGTTGTATGATCTCGCAATTGTCAGTTAAAATAATGAAGTGCCGTATTGCAAAAAAATGGCCTGGTCATGAAGGGGGTAAATCTTCTGGAGGTCAAGTGGTTAAAAGCAGCTACATTTACACATAGCACAAATCCATGTAAATCAGTCTTTGTTGGCATGTTCCAGTTAGGTCTTAGGATTCTACCTGAACTTTATGGAAATATATTCTGTGACATGAGCAGCAAGGTTTGCAAATTGACCGATTTCCAGGAAAACGGCACAGGCAATTCACCACACATCTCATTTTATGTATTTATTTATTTATTTATTTTGCAAAGGAACATTGTAAAAACATGAGACGCTACCGAGAAAATCTTTCATCCCACTTGCAGGAGAGAGCCTCTTCATAATGCTAATTGCGGCAAAGTAATTGTGTATTGTGCTCAGTGCCTCAATCTTATCGCTCTTGTAAATGGAATAGCATTAGTTCATGTTTCCTTCGCTATGACTTATTAAAACCTTTTCAGCCTGTAATGTTTTATAAGTATGGGAGAATGATACTTGCAATAACTTTACATATATTGTCTCCCTGGCCTTCAAATCCACTAATCTTTTAATTGAGCTCAAGAAATAAGTAGGGTGGCTTGACTTGTATTGGGTAAGACAATCAACCAAATAAATAATGGATTTATACAACGGGGAACTCAGTCACGAAGAGTTGGTACTAAAGAAAGGAAGAAGAGATGTCCATGTCATTAGAGTAAGATGAATTAAAGAGTATCTAAGACCAAAACTTTTTATTTTTCAGTTTTGGATTTACTGTAATATGGAAGGGGTTAGACATCTACCAGGTTTATATTGCTGTCTATATCCTCGCTGGGGAGATTCAGTGAAACTGAAAATTAGGGTGAATCCAACTTTTGAGTTGTTACCACAACAAGAATAAAGCGGAAGTCTTTTAATTGTCACACTTGTTTCTTTGACAAATGCCTAAGGCAGCCTTTTATCAAACAGGGTTCCTCCTGAGGTTGCTAGGGGTTTCACTCTGCCCACAGAGTAAGCGCCGCGGGTAGAGTAAAATGTGCTGGGGCGTTGTCAGGAGCATCTAGTGCTCCTGCTCCTCCTTCCAGCATCCTGGTTTTGGCTATGGCATTCTCCCTGTCTTAGTCTACCTGCAAGGTGTTTAATGTGGTCAGTCTCTGGGTGGAAACCAAACCTGTTATAAGCGAGCCAAGCCTTCAGTCTCGTGCTTGTGATAGAGAGTGATACGTGTGTAATTCCTGATCAAGCCCTCCTGTCTGTCTGCCGTGCTTTGAATTTCCCTGTGTATGACCTCGGACTGGATATTGGACTATTCTTTTAACTCTGCCTGCCCTTTTACCTGAACTGCCATAGAACCATGCTGCCTGTCTTCCAACCGCAGGTAACTGTTTGCTTTGCTCAGTTCGCCGCCTGCCCTGTCGGGGTGGCCAAGCACTATAGCATTGTGTATAAGACCTGGAGACAAACAAATACTGGTAGGCCTGCTTGCCTTATGGGAAAGGGGGCTGCTATAGGCGAAGAACACAGTAGCCAGCTATAGTGTCTGACCACCTGTGTTGGGGTAGGCGTGACTGGCGTGGCCTGGTTGGAGCTCAGGCTGAGGCTTTCATACACCTTCTTTTGGGATTTTGCAGAGATGTGTGACTTCCAGGATTTTGTCCTTTTCCATTAGGCTTATTATAAACCTCTAAGCTCCATTACTTATGATAAATAAGATGATTTACCTTATTCCTCGCTCCTGCACTCTTCTACTTCCTCTTACAACCTGTCCCACTGTCCCCAGGATGCAGCTCTCTGGCATCATTCCATACAATGCAAGACACAAAAGCCCCGTCCACCTTTTGGACAGTCAAACAGCAGAGGAGAGCACCGACTGCTGGGGGAGTGAGGAATAATAATAATAATATTAATAAACTTTATTTTATATAGCGCTTTTTAGGGTGGCTTCTCAAAGCGTTTTACAAGGAAAACACAATAAATACACCAGATAACATAACATAGGGAAAAGGGATAATTTAGTGAAAGCTTGTCTAAAGAAAAAAGTTTTTAGATTTGATATGAATGAGTTTAGAGAAGAAGAATCTCTGATGTTCTTAGGAAGTGAATTTGGGTCATAGCAGGAGAAGGCTCTGTCTCCCATTGAGTCAAGCTTTGAAGAGCCTTGCAGGTGAGCAAGAGGATTTTAAAGTCAATGTGAAACCTGATAGGTATCCAGTGCAAGGACTCCAGGATAGGGCTAATATGATCACTTGTATCGCATCTAGTCAGGATTCTGGCTGCAGAATTTTGAACATATTGAAGTAGATTTATAGTGGATTTAGGTACATCAGCGAGCAGAGCATTGCAGTAGTCGAGTCAGGATAACACAAATGAATGAATCGTAAGGTAGGAATAAGGTAGGTAAAACACCTGAATCATCATCATCTCTAGTCTCCAAAATGTCTAAACAAAGGGCCAGTTTATTATCCTGCAGACTTTCGAGGGGACAGCCTGTTGCCAGAAGGAGTAGAAAATGTCCTGGCATCGGGTGCGGGAACGATGTGATCAAAGGAAAATAAATTGGCTGCACACCATCGCCAATCCAACAGATTTATTGAACATGTAATGAACTGCCATAAGGACAAGGACACAGATGAGGATTGGAGGTGACGCGTTTCACACTGATATTGTGCTTCTTCAAAACCTCAATGGTAACAATGCCCCATCTTTGTTGTCAGTGATAGGAATAGTGCTCTATCATTGGTGTCAGTGGGAGGAATAGTACCCCATCCTTGGTGTCAGTGGGAGGAATGATGCCCCATCATTGATGTCAGTTAGAGGAGTAGTACCCCCTCATTGGTGTCTGTGGGAGGAATAGTACTCAATCATTGGTGTCAGTTGGAGGAATAGTGCTCCATTGTTGGTGTCTCTGGGCGGAATAGTGCCCCATTATTGGTGTCAGTGATATGAAAAGAGCCCCATCGTTGGTGTCTGTGGGAGGAATAGTGCCCTACTATTGGTGTCAGTGGCACGAATTATGCTGCATTGTTAATGTCAGTGGGAGAAATAGTGCCCAAAGGGCCAGATCTAGGTAAGCAAATGGCCACAATTTGGAGACCACTGTCCTAGCCAAACAAGCAGATAACTCTTGCAGCGGGGATAAGGAGCCACTGCAAGGGTAGTGTTCCTTCTTTCCTGAAAATTAGCTTAAAAAAATGGTTTGTATTCCTCCTTGAATTATCGTAACTGGAGTGTGGAATTCTGTTAAATTCTCAAGCACCATTTGGTTAATGATTTGATGTATTTATAGGAAACATTCTAACCTTGTAATGAATCCATAAAATGACACACTGGCCTGCATTGTCACCACTCACTAACTCAAATTCAGAGCTATTCAGGTTACCAGCAACTAAAGGCAATAGAATAGCAGGACAGTCAGGTGTTGGAGATGAATGCTGGAATGAAAATTAGACTTTCTTAACAGTAGGCTGTTATCTTGAGTGAATTAAATGAAAAATGCTTATGTATGACTGGATCATAACCTTCCACGTATCCACATCTGAAACGGGCTCCCCGCTTCTACCACTAGTGCTGTGCTCTTGGGAGCCAATACTCCATTCAGCTTTCATCTGCTCACACCCTGGAATGTCAGCACATAAGAACAAATCAAGAAAACCTCACAAAGCTCGGCTGCAATGTTCATGCCAAGCAGACATAATAAATACCAGTTCCATCTGTCATGTGTCGTGCAGAGGTACAGTACGTTGCACAGCACTGGGAACCCTGAGAGTATTCTGGCTCCGACCTTACGATAATTACATTTACCAGGCAATGTTTTTTTATTTTGGAATGAAATTGGAAATTCTTGCCTCGTGCACAAGTAACAGTTCCATTCCCTTTTTTTTTAAGGAAAGATTTCATGTGTTTTGGAACATTTAATGATACATTGTGATCTGATACTTCACTGATTGCTTCTGATTCAATTTGCCTTTGTTTTAACCTCTTCGTGATGGAGTGACTTGGGAACTGGGCTCAGGTCTGGAATGCATTTCAGGAAACGGCCGTTGACATCATTGCCAGCTCCGGTAATATTGCTTTCATTTTTTTCCCCCCTTGTTTCCACAAGGGGCCATGAACTGTGTTATCTTTCCCAGTTGCAAATACATTAAAGTATCGTGGTTCCCTGTGGCGGTAGTTGAAATCCTCATTGCTTCTTTGAAGGAGGGAGACCTGTTACGAACCAGCCTAGTAAACCAAAGTGCATTATGTACTGATGTATAACTTGTACGGCTAGTTGTATGGAAAGCAGGTTGTATCCTTTTGTAGATCTGTCACCTCGTGTATCAATGTTGCTTTCAATTTCTTCTTGGACGCAATTTGAATTTTAAAGTGTATGTATAGTCCAAACCTATTTTTTTTAATTTTGAATAGAATAGGAATGGTTAACAAAAAAAAATGTTTTGCCTATATGTAAACTGTGAAGCTGATATCCAGACTCCACCACCGCATACTAACTAATCTCAGAAATTACAAAAAATGATTTCCTTTTTAACCCACCTAAAGCCACATTCAAGTAACCCTCCAGATCTGAGTCTTCTCTCTTCTTCTGCTTATAGGAGGCGGGGTCCTTCTTTGGGTGTCAATGTCAGTCAGTCATCAAATCAGTGTGAGAGGATTGTCAGGGACTGGCCTAAATGGAAACATCTGCAATGCTGGATTAGTATCTCCAACATCTAGACACAGTGCCAGCATTGCTCTGGACAGCAGACAGCTGAATATATGAAAATGAATACAAAAAAGTGCAAAATGGGCTACAAGGTGGTTGGTGGGGGGGTTCATTGTTTTCCTTTGAGATGAGCTTTAAATATTACTTGTCTGGTCAGGGCTTGATTCTAAACCCAAGAATTCTGTTGTGTCTGGCAGTGACTCTTCCTGCTGAACCACCCGAGATGCTAGACAGCTCTTTGCCTGATTGCTTAGACAACCTTGCCTTATATCTTGTTTCTCTTGAACATTTAACCCTTTTCACCTCCCATGAACTTCCTATTTAAGCCATGCCTTTGCACTTCCTGTTTACCAGATTATTGTGCTCTCTCCAGCCATATCTCCCTCTTGTCCTTCCTGCTGCCGTCCATATATATTTTTTTACCACTCGTTACCAACCCATGGCTTGTGCCTCCATTATGCTTCTGCTCGATCTCAACTTCCATCATTTGTTACTGACCTTTGGCTTGTTTACTGATTACACTTCTGCTTGATCCCTATTTGCTATGTCTCTTACTGCTCGCCTCCTATTGGGGCAATCCCGAGGACCATGACCTGGTACTAACATTCAGCAAACCCCATCTCCATCATGAGGAGCTCTGTTGAATACTGGTGAGTATTTAGACCCTGCACCCCAGAATAATCCGTAACCTCCGCCAGCGTGATCTGCTTGTATACCCATCCTGCTGATTGGTGGGAGACTCTCTACTGTTACAACTACTGGCCTCTAAACCTGACCCCCTGGCGGCGACACATATTTTATTTTTCTTCTCTCACTCTCCATCAAAACCATCATGGTTGGGATTTACACTACCTGCCTGGAGTTTGCATGTTCTCCCTGTGCCTGCGTGGGTTTCCTCCGGGTACTCCGGTTTCCTCCCACAATCCAAAGACATGCAGGTAGGTTAATTGGCTTCTGTCCAAAATTGGCCCTAGTATATGAATGCGGACCTTGGATTGTGGATTGTGCGGACTCCTTGAGGATATGGACCGATGTGGGTGTAGTAATGTACAGGGAAAGGGACCATTGTAGACACTCACTCAGGTTGAACTGGATGGACTGGTGTCTTTATTCAACCTAACTAACTATGAAACTATGAAACTATGAAACAATTCGTAAACTACATATGATTTTGTCTCTTTATATATATTAATTGATGTTGCTGACCCCGTGAAGATGCAGTTTGTGATGAACCAATAATGTAGTGGGTTGTTGGAAGGAAGGTTATACACTCATCCATTTATACACGGTTTCAATGATTGCATATTTACAATATTGTTTATACCAGGAAAATTTGTTTTTCCCAATATTTTCTTGTAGTTTATGTTTAACTAATTTCATAAGTATTTACGGTACTTTCAAGTTCAACATTAACATATTAATATGTTTTCTGTGTTATTTTTTGACTCATGCTAGGGCTGTTTTTAGGAAATATACAGTTGTGGCTATAAATTCATTGACTGAATACAAAGCACTTCCAGTGTCACTGATATCCTGTCTCAGCAGTTGTTAAAGTGCATGTTCACAATGGTTTTTTTAATTGTGGATAGAGTGGGGAAGGATTGAAACCTTGTTAAGTTTTTACATAGCAATCAGGAATTTGGCAATTTGCATGAAGAATAGCCTGAACATTTATTGCAATTTAATGCAAACTAAAAAAAAAGCTTTGCTATGAATATGTACAGGTTATAGTGTGGTTACACCTCTTTAGTATATGCCCAGATAGCAAGGATAACTTGACACAAATTTGTGGCAGTGTTGAATTGTCTGTTAAGTCTGTTAACTTGCTGCACATTTTCATTGACAAGTTGTACACTTGCAGAGCACTTGTAGCACAAGTTCTAGTTGACACTTTTCCAATTTGTAGAAAATTTGCATGGCAAGTCTCCAACAAGAGAAAAGTTGCAGTGGTGAGTCTACAGCAAGAGCTCTGCATGTCTACAGCATGACTAGTCAGTCACAGTGACCCCTGTGGTGGGAGGACTATTGCACAATATAACTGAACCAGAATTTGCAGCAGACCTGCAGAATGTTTGTAAAGAAAGTTGATCTGGAGTCATGCAATTGTGCAACAAACTTGTGAAGCCTGGCAAGTCTAGCAATAGCTTAGAAATTTATTTTTAAACTTGCAACACAATTGCTTGCTATCTGGATGTGTGTTAATTACATATCTAAGCCATTTTATACCTGAGTACATGCATATCTCCATTTCAGCTGCATAGTGAAGGTCAGTAATTAAACTGGAAGGGATGCCTGAAGCTGTAACCCTATTTATTTTTGTTTATATCTGTATATCTTTATTCTCTTTATGTGTTGCAGTTTGATCTTTTGCCCAAAATCTCTCAAACTGAGCCCTAGATAGCTGTTCTTCCCCACTCTATCCAACATTAAAAGAGTTTTGGCTAGACAGACACTTAAAGGTGTTACCATACAATGGATATGAAACTATTTAGATCTTCTTGACCAACAGTAAAATAGGTTTAAACCAAGCCAACACTGACCTGTCTAGTTGATTTTAATGTGAAGTTATCGATTCTCAAAGATCCTCAAAGATCACAAGAGAAGCTCAAAGTCGGGTTTCAGTCTGCTTCTAACAGATTAGAAGCACCTGCTTCTTTGACATAGAAAAAGTATTGACCAGAAGCAATTGCAAAAGACCTAACAGTTCAAATTTTTTGTAGATACGCCTGGAATTTTGAAACAATCAATGTATCAAATGATCAGGTTGAAACAAATGTGCCCATTTTTATGCTTGACTTCATGAGTTGAGTTCTTGTGGTAAGAAAATGATCATACAACTTCAAAGATATTTCTCATGTTCTGAAGACTTCAAATATGTATCCTGGCCTTGGGGCTTGTACACAAGAGCCAAAAGCCTGAGGCCTTCTAGGGGTTGTCTTCCACTTTGTTTCTCATATGCAAAAATTTATTGACTTAAATAGATCAACACTAGTGCTAGGAAAAACATCAGCTTTGCTCTCTGCTTTGCTCTCTGTTGCACTGAGCTAAAATTAATTCATTCTGTGCAGTTGATTCATGCATTTCTTGCACTCCTAAGGTAATGGACTTTGGACCAAAATAGGAGTTGTTGCCCAAAGCAATATTATTGTTCGCTTCTACTCTACGAGTGGGAAATGGAACTTAGTCCATAGCAACCAAAGTCATTGTTTCCATCTTTTCAGAAAATGAGAGAATGAGCCTTATTAGCCCATGAAAACCAGAATCAGTTTTCTTATTTTTAGAAAATGAGAGCTGGTACCTGAATAGACTATAGCAACCGGAATAATTTATGCCTTCTTCCCAGTGAATGAAAGTTGGAACCTGGTTAGCCCCCAAAAAAATAAAATAATTGTGTTCTTTTTTACAGGAACTGAGAGATGGAATTAGGTCATAGCAACTATTTTTCCCTTCTTGCCAGTGAATGAGGGATAGAACTTGATTAGCGAACAATAACCAGAGTTTTTGGTCTCTTCTTCCCAAAGAATGCAAAATGGAATCAGATTAGCCCACAGCAACTGGTGTCTTCCCAAAGAAAAGGGGATGTAAACTGAGTGGCCCATAGGCACTTTCAGGAAAGGCTTTCCGAAAGTACAGACAATGTTCTGAGGTGCAAGGCCAGAGAGTATCAGTGCAGATGCACATGCTTGTCACTAATGCTGGCGCCAAAGTTACTATTTAAATGGGACTGTTGCACTAGCTCATTGCTGTCTGATCTACAGTGCTTCTGTGTATCCTGCTACCAGTTCTTACCTCTGACCATGCATGAACGCTACCTACCCTGACCTTGACTTGTCTCTAGAGTTTGCCTTTGTCTTCTGCCTTGTCTGATCTGCTCTAGCCTGTGTTCTGACTTTTCTTCTGCCTGCTGCTTATATCTGATCTCACTGTCTGTTACCAACCCCACATGCCTAACTTCACATCCTGTCCTATCCGTCCTCCCTTCCTGACTGGTATACTACAAACCCAGTTTCTGCCAGCCTGTTCTGCAACAGCAACCTGTCATCAGCCAGCCAAGTAGCCATCTGTCTACCAATCCTGGGCCGGCTGCACCTGTCTGTTATCAGCTGTTTCTGCCATCTAGCTCATCCTTGGCAAAGCACCGGCTACATACCTGTGCAGTCTGCTGGACCAGTATAGGCACTCATAACTCCTTGTGCTCTCACAGCAACTGTCTCACTACAAGTGGCCCCTGAACCAGAGCTGTAAAAGAGGCCTCCCTCTTCAGGTCAGGCTCAACAACAAGGTACGTAACAGCCACTTAAATCATGGTTTCCTTCTTCCGAAAGGATGAGGGATGGAATCTGATTTTAACATAGCAACCCAAACATTCTCTACTCCTCCCTAGCGAATGAGAGATGGAATCTCATTAGCCCATGACTGTCAGAATAACTGTTTTCTTCTTCCTTGAGAATAAGCTATGGAACCTGATTAAGTCATAACAAAGAGAACAATCCTTCTTTCTAAGAAAAAAAAAATATGGAACCTGATTAGCCTAGAGCAACCAGGATCATTGGTTTCTTCTTCACAGAGAATGGGAGATGGAACTAGATTACACCATAGTAACCAGAGCCTTTGTTTCCTTCTTCCCAGAGAATGATAGATGGAATGAAAGATAACCCATAACAACCAGAAATATTGTTTCTTTCTCCCTAGAGAATAAGAGATTGAACATGATTTGTTGTTCTAATTTCCTAAATTGACCACAAATAGTAGAATGTAGTTGTGTCTAGCAGGAGTCTGAGAAAAACCAAGATTGCCAAACTTCCTAGGTTCCTAATCATAAGGTATAGATACTTAGAGGTGCCTACACATGCTTGCAACAGCTTTCTGCAGAGCCTCTCGGCCCAAATGTCACACCATTCTGAAAGGGCAAAGTTTTCAAAATTTTGGGTAGAGTCTGTGCTCGTTCAGAGCCACCCACTCACCCCCCGATACATTAATATTGACCACCAAATGTATAGCAGATTATTACAGCCAGGCTTCCCTATTGACTGGGTATGTCAGAACTGTGAATTGCACTTGCCACTTCTAGCAGGTTCACCTAAGCCTCAGAATCCTGCAGGGGCCTTCCAGAAAGTTCAGATTTAGAGAGGTCATTAACCCATGCCATAGCTATGGTTCACTATTGCACAGTCCAACATCGAAAGGGTAACTTCTTGGCTCAGGAAGCCTCTCTGTTACCAGGACCTTTTATTCTCAGTAGCTCCTGGCGCTGTACATAGGGCTGATGCTCCATCAGACCAGTAGGAAGCTGCAGTCCTAAGCAGCCTGCTTCAACTAATGGGAGACCCAAGAGCTTTTCTCTATAACAGTGCCCTTCCTTATAAAAAACAACAACTCCTTCTCTGCAGAGCTTGTTAAAAGTTTCACTCACTCTCCACCCCAGTACATTACAGATTCAGATTGTGTTTTAATGGTTTTACTTAACATGACTGGTCAGCATACAATCCTAATATCTTAAGGAGGTGTTTTCAACATAGTGGCCTCAAAATAACTTTGTTTTTGGTTTTGGATAGAGGGGAGAGGGATTAGAGCACTTGGCAGGTTTTTATTGCTTTCTGTGTTCCGGGAGATTTACACTTTCTAATCGTCCTGATGTGACATGGGTGCTTGGTTAGTCTCTTTAAAGATGGAACTTCTCTTCTGTATGTCCCCAAAAGGCTCAATTACACTAAATGTAAAGTCCTTCCCAGTATGGGTACTCATAGCAATTTTCATTTGTCTATTCTGGTGCATTTAGGGGTCCTCTTGCTTGAGGCCTGTGCCTCACTTGATGGCCGCCCAGTCTCACTCTAATTCCATGAATTCTTGCCACACTGGGAAACAGCCCCGGTCCCTAGAAGGGGTGGACGCGTGAAACTGACTCTGTACTCACATGATGGCGGCTGCCCTCTTCACTTCCCATGCAGTAATTTTTGTGTGACACAGTACAAGGTATTTTTTATACACTATACTACCAATAGCATTGGGACGCCTGCCTTTACACGCAAATTAACTTTAATGACATCCCAGTCTTAGTTGGTAGGGTTCAATATTGAGTTGGCCCACCCTTTGCAGTTATAACAGCTTCAACTCTTCTGGGAAGGCTGTCCACTAGGTTTAGGAATGTCTATGGGAATGTTTGACCATTCTTCCAGAAGTGCATTTGTGAGGTCAGGCACTGATGTTGGACAAGAAGGCCTGGCTCACAGTCTCCACTCGAATTCATCCCAAAGTTGTTCTATCAGTTTGAGATCAGGACTGTGCACGCCAGTCAAGTTCTTCCACCGCAAACTCACTCATCCATGTCTTTATGGACCTTGTTTTGCGCACTGGTCCAACTTATTTGGTGGAGAAGGGATTATTGTGTGGGGTTGTTTTTCAGGGATGGGCTGGGCCCCTTAGTTTCAGTGAAGGGAACTCTTAAGGCATCAGCATACCAAGACATTTTTTGACAATCTCATGCTGCTAATATTGTGGGAACTGTTTGGGGATGGCCTCTACCTGTTCCAGCATGACTGTGCACCAGTGGACAAAGCAAGTTCCATAAATACATAAATGAGTGAGTTTGGGGTGGAGGAACTTGACTGGCATGCACAGAGTCCTGACTTCAACCTCATAGAACACATTTGGGATGAATTGGAGCAGAGACTGTGAACCAGGCCTACTCGCCCACATCAGTGCATGACCTCACAAATGCATTTCTGGAAGGATGGTCAAACATTCCCATAGACACACTTCTAAACATTGTGGACAGCCTTCCCAGAAGAGTTGAAGCTGTTATAGCTGCAAAGGCTGGGCCAGCTCAATATTGAACCCTGCGGATTAAGACTAGGATAAAGTTAATGTGCATGTAAGGCAGGCGTCCCAATATTTTTGGTAATATAGTGTACTTTGTATATGCCAAAATGGCCCCAAACCTCTTGGGAATCCTGTATCTTCCCCAGGATGGCAAGTCAGTTCTCTGCAGGGTTCCCTCTAGTGCTCAGAGCCCCGCAGGGAGTCCCTCCCTACATCACTAGGTGATACACCTTAAGGAAGCAGGCTATGGTGGAAAGTTCACCCCTATAATACTCTGCTACAGGCCCATCACTATGATGGGCTTCCTTAATCAATAGGAATTTGTGTCAAGTGTGATTAGTTGGGCAAGTCTTCACACTACCAAGAAGTTCCATAACTTTGCTTAATCAGATTGGCATGGACAAAGGCTGATTCATTGAGAAGCATAGCCAACAAATTACTCTATTCTCAGCCCCTTCTTCTCAATAATTTTTTTAGGTTTGATCATACATAATGGGATCCACAGACAGCAATAAAAAGCCTGCAAAGAATCCAATTCTAACACTAAATCTAAATGAAAAACAAAGCTTTTGGCCAGAGCTCCACTTTAAGTAGCTATCATTTCAGGCTATTTATTATTGAATGATATGTTTTGCATCATTTTCAATTATGCATGACAAGTCCTCTGTAACTTCAAAAATGATTTTCTTTGTGTGTTGTGGTGCAATAAAATCCAGCAACATTTGTTATGCCCTTTTTCTCTTGCTGACTTTTTTTTTTCTGTAAGTCTCTTCCAGCATTTCTGTAACTTCTAAGGGAATTAATCTGACGTGGACACAATTGCGTTGGCAGTTGGTGGGCAAACATACAACAGATGCCCTGCTGCGGTTCCTGGCTTTCAGCTCCATCAGTACAAGCAGAGAAATCTCCGGCCACTTGGTAGGAGCATATCTTGGTCTGTAACTACACCCAGAACAGCGGGAGTAATCTAGTTCAGTTTCTGAATAGGATTCCGCAAAGGGAATTGCTCAGATACCATGTTCTCAGTATTGCACAGTTGGGAATTGGCGACAAGGAATTATTTTGTGTGATTACTGAGAATCCCCGGGGAAATGGACAAGGGAGGAAAAGTGCAAGATTACAGATGAAAGGTTGAGCTTACAAAAAAAGAGTTCTAACAAAAAGAATTTCTAACATGTCCTTTTGCGGAACAAGCTCGTTTTCTGAGTATAGGTTTTAGAAACGTACGTGAGATCTAAAGATGATAAAAGACCAAAAGGTCCTTATTTCTGTTATTTTAGCTCACTTTATGTTTAAAAGAGAATACCACTCAGAGACAATAATCAACAGTAAACCCGGAAAAGAGCTGGTCATGGAAATCGGCTTTTTTTTTTTTGTTTTAAACAAAACAGGTTATAAACACAAAAAATGGAAACCAACATGGCCATACAAATTAAGCATTTTTGCATTTTGGCCACAAGCTTTATATACAAATACACTTTATATACAAATGCTGCTGAGTTAGGTCAACTATTACTCTGTGACCACATCAATCAGTTTTTTATGTTTATTTGTTTATTGCTGTTCTTGAAGAAGGAGCTGTAGATCTCTGAAATGTGTCGGATTCATGTAGATCTTCAATAAATGCATTTGATCATTTTCAAAGGTTGTCATATGATAAGAAACTTTGCACCACGGTATAATGTTCTAAAGGTTCCTATATGCAAAGATCCTACATACCTCCTATACTCTCTAAGGTAGTACAAATTAACATAAATAAAACTAGGTGCAGCTCTAGAAAAAGGTTTGACTCATGAAATTGGCGTGTGAATTGTCATCACCCCTAAAACATGTATTTTTAAAGAAGGATCTCAAATATGGGATTTTCAAGGCAATTATAGAAAAAAGAATAAAATAATATTAGAAAAAATAGTTTCACTGCATAGATGAAAACATCCATAGATGGGTGCCCACCTATGGATGTTTTCATCTGTGCAGTGAAACTGTATCACACTTGTCACTTTATGTCTACATATTTATGCTTGCTAATATAAATATTTTTTATATGTTATCAATACATTGAAATTCTTTTTTTTCTAATATTACTTTATTCTTTTTTCTATAATTGCCTTGAAAATTTGAGGTCCTTCTTTAAAAAATTATGTTTATTTGTTTATTGCTGTTCTTGAAGAAGGAGCTGTAGATCTCTGAAATGTGTTGGATTCCTATATATCTTTAATAAATGCATTCAATCATTTTCAAAGGTTGTCATATGATAAGGAACTCTGCACCACGGTATCATGTTCTAAAGGTTCCTATATGCAAAGCTCCTACGTACCTCCTATACTATCTAAGAGAGTACAAATTAACATAAATAAAACTAGGTGCAGCTCTAGAAAAAGGTTTGACTCATGAAATTGGTGTGTGAATTGTCATCACCCCTAAAACATGTATTTTTAAAGTAGGACCTCAAATATGGGATTTTCAAGGCAATTATAGAAAAAAGAATAAAGTAATATTAGAAAAAAATTGTTTCACTGCATAGATGAAAACATCCATAGGTGGGTGCCCACCTATGGATGTTTTCATCTATGCAGTGAAACTATATCACACTTGTCACTTTATGTCTACATATTTATGCTTGCTATATATATATATATATATATATTTTTTTTTATATGTTATCAATAAATTGAAATTCTTTTTTTTCTACTATTACTTTTATTCTTTATTCTACTTTATTTTTTTTTTTTCTATAATTGCCTTGAAAATCCCATATTTGAGGTCCTTCTTTAAAAATAATAGGTGCAGCTCAAATTCACAACAAAAATATTAAGATTATTTTTAAACCCTATTCTGCCCCTTTAAATCCAATGCATAAAGTGCTAGTACTACATCCATTATATCATTATATAAATGTATTCCCATAGTTCAATATACACTCAGCGGCCTCTTTATTGGGTACACCTTGCTAGTACCGGGTTGGACCCCCTTTTGCTTTCAGAACTGTCTTAATCTTGGTGACATAGATTCAACAAGGTTTTGGAAACATTCTTCCGAGATTTCGATCCATAGTGACATGATAGCATCAAGCAGTTGCTGCAGATTTGTCAGCTTCATATCCATGATGCGACTGTCCCATTACACCACATCCCAAAGGTACTCTATTGGATTCAGATCTGGTGACTGTGGAGGCCATTAGAGTACAGTGACCTCATTGTCATGTTCAAGAAACCAGTTTGAGATGATTTGAGCTTTGTGACATGGTGCATTATCCTGCTGGAAGGAGCCATCAGAAAATGGGTAGACTATAGTCATAAAGGAATGGGCATGGTCAGCAACAATACTCATTGCTTTCATGTAGTTTATGCTAAATTATGAACCTACCTTCTGAATGTCGCAGCTGAAATTGAGACTCATCAGACCAGGCAATGTTTTTCCAATCTTTTATTGCCCAACTTTGGTGCGTCTTTGCATATTGTAGCCTGAGTTTCCTGGGTTTTTTTTTTTTTTTTTTTTATAAATTCTTTTTATTTTGTTTCCTTAATACACAGCAAACAAAACAAGACAAAACATCATACACAGTGAAGCAAAATATTAATGCAAATTTAAGATCAAGTCTCATTACATATCAAAGGAGTATTTTTAACTATGCAAAGATCTAAACCATCACATTTAACATGTTAAATATCAATCCATATCCAATACAGAAAAAAATAGCCTTTAGTTCCTACTAGCCACAGTGTCCTCAGAAATTCTATTGATATAATTGTCTATATTAACCCCATGGATCAATAAATCAATAACCCTTTTGGGCATGCAATGCCGTTCATAGCTTATTCAACCACTTTGCCCAGACTTTATCAAACTTACCATACCCCTATTCATGTAGGTATCTCTATACAGTGGAAGATTGTTATTTACCAATCATTTCTAATATACAAGCATAGGAGAAAAGGTTTTCTTCCAATGTAAAGCAATGGCTTTTCTTGCATAAAATAATGCAGTGTTTGCAAACACTCGCTCTGACACTAGAATTCAATAAATTCACAATTTCCACCCAAAAAACAACTATGTATGGGCAAGTCCAGAAGATGTGTGTGAAATCCCCCTGTGCCACACTACACTGCCCAACACTCAGATGAGCACACAGGATTTATCTTTTGAAGTCTATATGGTGTAATATATGCTCTATGTACCAAACTCACATCACGGCAGCTGGGGAGGATACGCCACAGATACTAGAGGAGGACAGAGGCTCTATTCCTTGCCGTAGTCGGGGCGAACAGGACTTGAAGGTGGTGGCTCTGACCTCAGAGTGTGGAAGCTCTACTACTCCATTTTAAATATCTCCTTGGCCTATCCCCTAATACTTTATAGGTGGTTACACATCAGATATTCAGTGATACAGTCCTTTAAACCTTACATATGGTTCGACGTCCACAAGACCATATAGGTGACTCTGGCATCACCTGTTTGTCACAGATGGGACCCGTCTTCTCTCTCCGATGTTGTGATACATATTTGACCAATGTCAGGACATTTGCTGAACAGCCCTGAAGAAGCAGAAATCTAGTCTGTGAAAGGCGTTGGCTACCCAATACATACAAGCATCTGTTCAAGTTTCTTGAAAATTAGTATTATTCTTGGTCAATGGTTTTATGACTAAATACTGTCACTATTTTAAACTTTATATTTTGTAATAAATTATATTTTCTGAATTATTCCTTGTGTTTGTGCTTACCTTATGCCAGACATATGAATCCTTTAAAATCCCATTAACTCTTGAGGAACAGATATTGGTCTGCTTCCTCTCAAATCCTTTTTATGCTCTATGTACCAGTTTAAATTTAATCATGCAGTCTCTCAAGAATACCAAGGATCGCAGAGGGAAATCCCACACACTCTTCCAGTCCAAGTCTGGTATGTCTCGCATCCACCTAGCTCTAAGACCCTCCAATGGCAGGAGGGAAATTGAAATAAAATGAGAATATAATCCGGAGGTGCACCTCTCCAAATATTCAGACCTAAGTACTGATTCTAGTGTAGATTGTATAATTGTTAAACTAGTGTAGTGGGGGCACACCGACAGGTTGATTCCCCTGAATGTATGTGGAGATCTCTGTACAAGGACCAGTGGGATCTGTGAATAAATTTAGCATGAAGAAACACTGGGAAGTGTTACCTATAATTGGGAGTGAATATAATTACCGGCACAATGAGAGAATCCTTTCACGTTGCCATGCTTTACTTCACTTGAATCTGGTGTAGTCTCCTATATACAATGAATGAATATCTGAGCAGATTGGATCAGTATTGTGCATTTTATGCCGTTTTTCTTCAGTGATGTAATACCTCCTTGTTCTCAATGACTACTTACCTGAATTAGGCAGTCGGGACTGATTATAATTTTCATTACACGCACATGGAATATGGATGTATAATATTTGACTGCATTATGATATGCCCATGTTTAATCCCATTTGCCTTGTCAGCCCCACTGACCGAGTGACTTATGACCAGGGTATCTTTGTAGATATTATAGATTGTGGTTTTTATTCTGTGCATCTTTCTATTATGGGATAGTGTGACATATTTTATATGTGTTTTACACAGACACGCACTGCTCCATTTAAAAAAAGAGCTGTAGCGATCCCGTTTTTTTTAGCTGGCTTTGAGCCATGATTTAGGAATCAAGGGGGGTGTTTGGTTTTTAGAGGAATATTTTTGGGGAGGGTTGGGTTATATTGGGGTTCTTGGGTCATTGTGCTAATAAATTGTTGTATATCGCTTCTCTTAGCAATACATTTTTTTTGTAGTTTAATTCTTTAGGTTAGGGTGTGTAGAAGTCTTTGTGTTTTTTATTGACTGTTTGTTGGTGTAATTGTTAAACTATCTTGTGAAAACTGGGCATGAAAGGTATGGAAAAGCTGAAGGTATCTAAATAAATGAGAACTAGGCAAATTAAAAGGAAAGGAAAAAGTTAAGCAGGTGTGAAAAAAGTAGACAATTTTTGATCAGTAACTTCCCGAGAAACAAATTTGATATCAAATTTAGTCCATGCAATAAATCTGGTAATTTATAAAATTGAGGCAGGGCTGGGTTAAGCAATAACGGGGCATTTGGTAAAATCGTGCCCTTCAGATAATGTTCACATCTAAGGCCCGCCTCCCAAACTCGAATAGTGTTAAGCATTGATGCGGTCAGCTGGTAGGGTGACCTACGGCCCCTAAACACAAGTAACCTAAGAGTTTCTAAGGAACCCACCACCACTGCTTCAAACCAAGTAAAGAGGTATAAAAAGAGGGTGGATTTGGGATTTTGAAAGAGGCATATGGTGAAACAAGCATACGCCTCCATCCCTGTTGATTAATAAGAAGAGGGGAGTTGAGACTGGACGCTTTTCATTGATAAAGTTCCACTTCTTCAGAAGTAAATGCAGAATGCATATCTACAAAAAATATGAAAGATATTTCAAATTACTTAAATCAATAAAATGAGGATAAGGGGTGAGGAAAAAAAAGCCAGACACCCCAAAAATTACTTACATATCAGCTCTGAAATAGGCCATGAAATACTGAGAACTGGAAGTTAAGGAAGGCTGGAAAATGTTCCTGTCGGGAGCTGAGGGAGCGTGAATTTGCTGGAAGCCAAGGCGGACAACACCACACTAGAGGGGAGGAAAGGAGAAATGAAGGGTGTCCATGGCAAAATACATGATGGTGCCTGGGAGCAGCTCCAATATCTAAATTAATGGAAAAATTTGTGTAGTCGATGAGGTGTGACTTGCAAGGGGCATACAGCCTATGTACTAGTGAGGTTAATGTGAAGGAAAGAGGTGAGGGAAAGAGGAAGAGGTTGTGTTTGGAAACCACCAGAGAACCTTATACCAAAAAAGACAAAAAGTGATACAGTGCAAATATCCTGGGATTGTGACAGACCAATCCTGTCCAGAGAATCACAACTATCTAGGGTGATCAAGGGACAAAAAGAACCCAGAGGGAAGTAAAAGACCAAGGGAAAAAAATAACCCAGAGACAAGTGAAAGGGTGGGTATCTGGTGACCCTGGTGGTGGTGCTAAGGGTAACACGTGTGTTCCAAAGGGTGTGCAGCATGAAATGGGAAACCGTTGCTTCCCACAGAACTGCAAGGTATATCTGCCCCAGCCGCTACGCATGACACCCCCAGCATCATGCTGGGCATGTTGGGGTAGGTCATTCTCACCAGGACAGCTGACGCATAAGCGACCAGCCTGAGGGGATGCCCAACGCATGCTGGAGATGGAATCAACGCTGCTGGTGCCGCATCACCAAGAGGTGGTGTCATGCGCTCGGCCCGGGGCGCGACACTGATGCACCACGGGAGGTCCACCCAGTCCCCCAGTAATAGACAGGGAGGAGAGGGGAGGCCCCGGGTCTGCATTACAGCTCCTGAATAATTTTAAATTGTGCAAACACACATCTCACTCAAAGTCCCAACCCCCATCTTCTTACTGAGTAGAGGGGTTAGATAAATCTGGGCTTAGCTACCATGCGACCGTAACCAACTGCGTTTCTAAAAAATATTTATATAAAACTGGAAAAGCTAGACCATCTTGATCACAAGGGCGCATCAAGGTGGTCAATTTATATCTGGGATCTTTGATCCCCATAAAAAGGATGAGAAAAGTTGATTTTGTTTTGTAAAAAAGGAGCCACTGAGCCACTGAGGAGAATGTCTAATAAGATAAATACATTTTGGTATAATTTTAATTTTTAGGAGATTAATATGTCCCAATAAGGTTAATGGTAGAGATTTCCACATTTTCAACTTTAGCCCAATATCCCCTAGGATTGGAGTCAAATTCAAGGAAATGAATTCAGAAGCTTGGTAAGAGATTACAACTCCTAAATACTTGAAATTCTCTACCCACTTCAATGGAATATCAGCCATACTATGGGCCTCAATATCTATTGGGAACAACAGGGACTTTGTCCAATTTACCTTCTGCCCAGTAACCGTCGAAAACAAATCCAATATCTGTAAAGCCTCTTGGAGAGAGGGTCCAGCATCATTCAAAAATAATAAAAGATCATCTGCATACAAGGCTACCCTCTCTTCCAACCAACCAATCTGCAGCCCCTTAATATTAAGGAAGGTACGGAGGGCTTCCGCCACAGGTTCTATTGCAATAGTGAAGAGGATCTGGGACAGAGGACAACCCTGTTGAGTTCCCCTAAATAACGAGAAGGGAGTCGACAACCCTCCCCCATTTTCACTGCAGCTAAGGAATGTCTATATAGGACCAGCAACCATTTTATGAATAACGTTGGAAAGCCCATTCTATGGAGTACCTCCCATAAAAAGGGCCATTCAAGAGTATTGAAAGCCTTCTCTATATCTAGAGAGGCAACAACCCTAGATCCTACATTAATGTGTGACATAACCTGCCACCAGATGCAGCTTGTCACTTGCCACTTTACCTGCCACCAGATGCAGCTTGTCACTTGCCACCAAATGCAGCTTGTCACTTGCCACATCGCCTGCCACCGGATGCAGCTTGTCACTTCCTATGTCATCTGCCTTCAGATGCAGCTTGTCACTTGCCACATTGCCTGCTACCAGATGCAGCTTGTCACTTGCCACGTCACCTGCCTTCAGATGCAGCTTGTCACTTGCCACGTCACCTGCGACCAGATGCAGCTTGTCACTTGCCAAGTCACCTGCCACCAGATGCAGCTTGTCACTTGCCAAGTCACCTGCCACCAGATGCAGCTTGTCACTTACCACATCGCCTGCCACCAGATGTGATTTTCACTTCCCATGTCACTTGCTATCAGATGCGGATTGTCATCTGCCACCAGATGAAGCTTGCCACGTCACCTGCCGCCAGATGCGGATTGTCATTTGACACGTTGCCTACCACCTGATGCTGATTGTCCCTATCCTACTACCAGCTGAAGCCTCCCACTGTTGCCTGCCACCAAAAAATACCAGATGCAGGTTGTCACTTTTTAAATGTAAAGGCAATTTGGTGGCAGGCAACAGTGACAGCAGAGAAAGAGGCTTCTCTTCCCAGCTTTTCAGCACATGTGCATTTGCTGAGTCCCAGAGTGAGGGCGAGCAGTGAGAGATGATGTAATCTCTCTGCTGCCCATGGTTGCACAGTGAGGGCGTAACTGCCATAATGCAGGGCAGGTGATGAGAGATGATGTCATATCTCTGTTCTCTCGTTCGCCTGCCTGCCGGCTCTCTCATGCTGTCCACTCGTTGGCTCTCTCATGCTGTTCACCTGTCGGCTCTCTCATGCTGTCCGGCCATCGGCTCTCTCATGCTGTCCGGCCATCGGTTCTCTCATGCTGTCAGCCCGTCGGCTCTCCCATGCTGTCCTCCCATCAGCTCTCCCATGCTGTCCTCCCCTGGCTCTCTCATGTTGCCCACCCACTGGCTCTCTCGCCCGCTGGTTCCCTACACTCTGCGGCAGGGGTCAAGTCCTGGGAAAAAAAGTGTGGGAACTCCCACCCAAGATCCATTCCCCCACCAAAAAAAAAAAGTACGCTCATATGCATATATACTTCAAAGAAAATACAGTACAACATTTATTGTAAAGTGCAAGTTTACAAAAACAAAATAACGTGTCAAACAAAACAATCAACACAATGGGTGATGATCTTTCCCTCGCAGGGAATTTCTACCACAAATACACCCTGTTCCAAATTCTGTTACACAGCCCATTAGAAAATATCCCACAAACAGGAATAACGTTGTCCTTGGCGTTTAAGATTATCAACTTTCCGAGATTTATTATCATCTGCGCTGCGATGTGTGGTCAGCCATTTTGTGACATATGGCGAAGGATCCCATAAATGCACAGGGGGGCCAATGAGACTAATAAACAATAGAGAAGATAGGCGTTCAATGCCAAGCCCACTCCTAATGGGTGACATCACCAAATTCATTGTACTGAAGCCCCTTTCACAATCACCGGATGTCACTGGAAGACTGTTAACTGCTGTCACCACTGGTTTCAGCTTTTCAGGAATCTCTTCACCACCATTATCAATGTAGTCTCTGAAACCTTCACAGATGGATGGATAATAGCTGAGACCGGAATCTTTTGCACAGCTGCTCCAGCTTCACTTCACCTTCAAACCATGGACTGTCCACATTGATTGGCCAGCGTTGTGCATTCAGGATGTCAATTTCACAAACAAGACTTTCAAATTCACCTGACTGTGATGAAGTGGCAGGTCTGTTGCTTGCAGTTAAAGCAAAGAGTCTGGAGCGCAAATTATCCACCAAACATTGGTAAAACTGAGGGAGGTTTATCTTCACTTGGCCTTTTGAACTCTCTGTATTCATGGTCACACCTTTGAAATTCCCTTTCTCTAGCGATTCCATGACTTCTTTCAGATGTTTACCAGGCATGTCTTTCATTTTTTCAACTGCACGAATTGAACGATTAATCAGCTGATAGGCTCGTGGAAGTGTGATGTCATCTCTTTGTAGAGCTTCAGATAGCAGTCCCATTTCCTGAACAGCATCCGCAACCCCTGCAAGGTTTAACAAATAATCTTCTGATGTCAAGACCTTGTTAAGGCCACTAAATAGAGATTTCTGTTGACTGTTATGAGCTGAGCTCAAACTTGCTTTCAAGAAATGACTGTGTAGTGCAGGATAGGACTCCCAAACTGCTCGTATAGCTCTCTGGCTTGAAGCAACCCATCGAACTGAAAAAACTTTTCCAATTTTAAGAATTTGTACTTCTAATTCTTTTGCACATTCAGAGAGCTCTGCCAGTTTTTTCGGTGACTGATGATACACAGCATACAACTTCTCAAAAAATTATGTGAGATGGTGAAGACCAGGAATAGAATGAATTGTATCTGAAATGCACAATTCAAGCCTATGACACAAGCAGTGCCATTTCACAAGCTGTGGATATTTTTGGCTGAGTCGTTCCAAAACACCTGACTTTCTTCCAAGCATTACACTTGCACCATCACTGCAAGCACCAATTCAGTTTTTGGCAAGAAAGTCATCACTGAATCCAAATTTAGAAAGGCAAGCTAGAAGAGTGGCTTCAATAGACTGTGCATCTGCTTTAGGCAAATCAAGCAAATCAAGAAAAAAAGTAACTGGGTCTTTTCCGTTAACAGAGGCACAAATATAAACGGTTAACACTGAATGTGTAGAAACTGTTGTAGACTCATCAATATAAACAGAAATTTTTGAAGCCTGCTCAACAATTGCTTTGCAAAGCTTTTTCCTCATTTCACTAGCAATGCAATCTATTATTTGTGCTTCTGTGTACTCACTATGGAGAATACTTCCTAAGTCAGCTCCATTTGCAACTTGCAAGCTGATAAGATCTGGGAAGTCTGTGAAAGGGCGATTTTTTTCGCACAAAAGTAGGCAGTGCGAAAGACTTTAGTGGTGGACACAAACTTATGCTTCTGCTGTTCTGCAATATTGGATTGCAGTATCTCCTTTCTGGATACTGCTTGGATATTTCCTGCCTTTACATGTGCTTCTGAAATCCGATGTATGTGGATTTTTTTACGCAGTGAGGTCAACATATCTTTTTTGGTTTTGCCATATGGAGCAATTGTACCAGTGCTCCATTCTTTGGAAATGGATACACCCTGTGAAACAGACACTCCAAGGTGTTTAATTTCACGACACAATTTGCACCCCAAAAGACCATTTTCTACAAACAGCCAAGGGTTCTTTTTATTAAATTCTATCCACTGATTCTGGTCCCAACATTCCGGAAGAACAATGATATCACTGGCATTGGCAGTGGTATCTTCAGCCACATCGGTAATGAAGTCAACAACCGATTCACTGACTGGTGTAGTTTCTGCAGCGGACACCGCTTGCTGAAGCAAAGGCTCAGCCTGAGTTGAGCAACTTGCAGAATCAGCATGAGATTTCTTACTGGATGCCTTCATGAAGAAATCTGTAATGCTGCTTTTTCGTTTGCTCATTTCTGTAACAATGAATACAATAATGGTGTAAAATAAGCAGCCTGGCTGGCCTCAGGGTGCTGGCCTGGCTGGTCTCAGGGTGCTGGCCTGGCTGGTCTCAGGGTGCTGGCCTGGCTGGTCTCAGGGTGCTGGCTGGTCTCAGGGTGCTGGCCTGGCTGGTCTCAGGGTGCTGGCCTGGCTGGTCTCAGGGTGCTGGCTGGCTGGTCTCAGGGTGCTGGCCTGGCTGGTCTCAGGGTGCTGGCTGGTCTCAGGGTGCTGGCTGGCCTAGCTGGTCTCAGGGTGCTGGTTGGCTGGCCTCAGGGTACTCGGTAGTTCCCTAGCTGGCCTCAGGGTGCTGGCCTGGCTGGTCTCATGGCGCTGGCATGGCTGGTCTCAGGGTGCTGGCCTGGCACTCACCCAAGATTCCCCACTTCAAAAATACAAAAAAAGTGTGTGTGTATATATATATATATATATATATATATATATATATATAATCATACTCCTTTAACAAATAAACTGCAACATTTATAGTACCAGTTTACAAGGACACCTCCAAAATTCACATGCCTTAAATAAATCTAGAACAGATGTAACAAAATAGTTTAAGCTGTATGCTATACTAATAAAATACCACCACAAATGTGTGAAAACGGTTCCCTCGCAGGGGATTGCAATGACTGGGGGCCCCTTCTGCACTATGTCTCTATGCAAGCTACGATATGTGGGGCCCCTTCTGCCGCAAGATGTCCACACATGTGTTGGTCTGTGCAGGGGAGGGAGGTCGGGCATGCTGAGTGTGCCGGCCCGGAGCTCCTCTTCTCAGGCTGCCTGTATTGTTTCTGCAAAGTGGGGCTCAGGCCCCAGGCCACTCACTCATCTGTTCCCATCAATGCAGCCTGATCAGTGCCCATCAAATGGAGCTTTTTCAGTGCCCCCATCAGGGAGCAGGGGTTCCCTTCAGACAGCCCCCCCATCAGAGTGTCCCCATAACAGTGCCCTCATCAGAGAAGCAGGTGTTTTCACGGAGGGGGGAAGTAGCAGAATGGAGGGGGACACAGAGGAAAACTGGAGGGGGGCAGAGAGGAAAACTGGAGGGGGACAGTAGCAGAACAGAGGGGACATTAGCAGAACGGAGGGGACAGCAGAACGGAGGGGGACACGGAGGAAAACTGGTAGGGGTGCAACGGATCAAAAAACTCAGGGATCGGATCATTCCTCGGATCAGAGTCATGGATCGGATCATTTTTCGAATCAGCAAATAATTATTGAATTTGCAAAAACCTGTGAAAATGCCACCACCATATAGTTCCCACTGCAATATACATCTCCCCCACTGTAATATTGGCTGAGCATGGATGGGTATGTCTGGGTATTGGCAGAGTAAGTATTGGCAGGGTAAGCATTGGCAGGGTATTGCAGAATATTAGCAGGGTAGGTATTGCAGAGTATTGGCAGGGTATGTATTGCAGAGTATTGGCAGGGTATGTATTGCAGAGTAGCGGTGGGGTATTGCAGAGTATTGGCAGAGTATTGGCAGAGTATTGCAGAGTATTGACAGGGTATTGCAGAGTATTGGCAGGGTATTTATTGGCAGAGTATTGGCAGGGTGTTGCAGAGTATTGGCAGGGTATTGCAGAGTATTGGCACAGTATTGCAGAGTATTGATGGGGTATTGCAGAGTATTGGCAGGGTATTGCAGAGTATTGGCAGGGTATTAAAGAGTATTGGCAGAGTATTGAAGAGTATTGAAGAGTATTGGCAGAGTATTGGCAGAGTATTGAAGAGTATTGGCAGAGTATTGGCAGAGTATTGAAGAGTATTGGCAGAGTATTGAAGAGTATTGGCAGGGTATTGCAGAGTATTGGCAGGGTATGTATTGCAGAGTATTGGCAGAGTATTGCAGAGTATTGACAGGGTATTGCAGAGTATTGGCAGGGTATTTATTGGCAGAGTATTGGCAGGGTATTGCAGAGTATTGGCAGAGTATTGCAGAGTATTGGCACAGTATTGCAGAGTATTGATAGGGTATTGCAGAGTATTGGCAGGGTGTTGCAGAGTATTGGCAGGGTATGTATTGCAGAGTATTGCAGAGTATTGGCAGGATATTGAAGAGTATTGATAGGGTATTGCAGGGTGTGTATTGGCAGAGTATTGGCAGAGTATTGCAGAGTATTGGCAGAGTATTGAAGAGTATTGGCAGGGTATTGAAGAGTATTGGCAGGGTATTGCAGAGTATTGGCAGGGTATGTATTGGCAGAGTATTGGCAGAGTATTGGCAGAGTATTGCAGAGTATTGACAGGGTATTGCAGAGTATTGGCAGGGTATTTATTGGCAGAGTATTGGCAGGGTATTGCAGAGTATTGATAGGGTATTGCAGAGTATTGGCAGGGTATGTATTGCAGAGTATTGCAGAGTATTGGCAGGATATTGAAGAGTATTGGCAGAATATTGAAGAGTATTGATAGGGTATTGCAGGGTGTGTATTGGCAGAGTATTGGCAGGGTATTGCAGAGTATTGGCAGGGTATGTATTGCAGAGTATTGGCAGAGTATTGCAGAGTATTGACAGGGTATTGCAGAGTATTGGCAGGGTATTTATTGGCAGAGTATTGGCAGGGTATTGCAGAGTATTGATAGGGTATTGCAGGGTGTGTATTGGCAGAGTATTGGCAGGGTATTGCAGAGTATTGGCACAGTATTGCAGAGTATTGATGGGGTATTGCAGAGTATTGGCAGGGTATTGCAGAGTATTGGCAGGGTATTGAAGAGTATTGGCAGAGTATTGGCAGAGTATTGGCAGAGTATTGAAGAGTATTGGCAGGGTATGTATTGCAGAGTATTGGCAGAGTATTGGCAGAGTATTCCAGAGTATTGACAGGGTATTGCAGAGTATTGGCAGGGTATTTATTGGCAGAGTATTGGCAGGGTATTGCAGAGTATTGCAGAGTATTGGCACAGTATTGCAGAGTATTGATAGGGTATTGCAGAGTATTGGCAGGGTGTTGCAGAGTATTGGCAGGGTATGTATTGCAGAGTATTGGCAGGGTAGTGCAGAGTATTGATAGGGTAGTGCAGAGTATTGATAGGGTATTGCAGAGTATTGGCAGGGTATTGCAGAGTATTGGCACAGTATTGCAGAGTATTGATGGGGTATTGCAGAGTATTGGCAGGGTATTGCAGAGTATTGGCAGGGTATTGAAGAATATTGGCAGAGTATTGGCAGAGTATTGGCAGAGTATTGAAGAGTATTGGCAGGGTATGTATTGCAGAGTATTGGCAGAGTATTGGCAGAGTATTGCAGAGTATTGACAGGGTATTGCAGAGTATTGGCAGGGTATTTATTGGCAGAGTATTGGCAGGGTATTGCAGAGTATTGCAGAGTATTGGCACAGTATTGCAGAGTATTGATAGGGTATTGCAGAGTATTGGCAGGGTGTTGCAGAGTATTGGCAGGGTATGTATTGAAGAGTATTGGCAGAGTATTGAAGAGTATTGGCAGGGTATTGCAGAGTATTGACAGAGTATTGCAGAGTATTGATAGGGTACTGCAGAGTATTGGCAGGGTATTGCAGAGTATTGGCAGGGTATGTATTGCAGAGTATTGGCGGGGTATTGCAGAGTATTAGCGGGGTATTGCAGAGTATTGATAGGGTAGTGCAGAGTATTGATAGGGTAGTGCAGAGTATTGATAGGGTAGTGCAGAGTATTGATAGGGTATTGCAGAGTATTGGCAGGGTATTGCAGAGTATTGGCAGGGTATTGAAGAGTATTGGCAGAGTATTGCAGAGTATTGATGGGGTATTGCAGAGTATTGGCAGGGTATTGCAGAGTATTGGCAGGGTATTGAAGAGTATTGGCAGAGTATTGAAGAGTATTGGCAGGGTATGTATTGCAGAGTATTGGCAGAGTATTGGCAGAGTATTGCAGAGTATTGACAGGGTATTGCAGAGTATTGGCAGGGTATTTATTGGCAGAGTATTGGCAGGGTATTGCAGAGTATTGCAGAGTATTGGCACAGTATTGCAGAGTATTGATAGGGTATTGCAGAGTATTGGCAGGGTGTTGCAGAGTATTGGCAGGGTATGTATTGAAGAGTATTGGCAGAGTATTGAAGAGTATTGGCAGGGTATTGCAGAGTATTGGCAGGGTATTGCAGAGTATTGGCAGGGTATTGCAGAGTATTGACAGAGTATTGCAGAGTATTGATAGGGTACTGCAGAGTATTGATAGGGTACTGCAGAGTATTGGCAGGGTATTGCAGAGTATTGGCAGGGTATGTATTGCAGAGTATTGGCGGGGTATTGCAGAGTATTGGCGGGGTATTGCAGAGTATTGATAGGGTAGTGCAGAGTATTGATAGGGTATTGCAGAGTATTGGCAGGGTATTGCAGAGTATTGATAGGGTACTGCAGAGTATTGGCAGGGTATTGCAGAGTATTGGCAGGGTATGTATTGCAGAGTATTGGCGGGGTATTGCAGAGTATTGGCGGGGTATTGCAGAGTATTGGCGGGGTATTGCAGAGTATTGATAGGGTAGTGCAGAGTATTGATAGGGTATTGCAGAGTATTGGCAGGGTATTGCAGAGTATTGATACTGATAGGGTATTGCAGAGTATTGATAGGGTATTGCAGAGTATTGGCAGGGTATTGCAGAGTATTGATAGGGTATTGCAGAGTATTGGCAGGGTATTGCAGAGTATTGATACTGATAGGGTATTGCAGAGTATTGATGAGTATTGGCAGGGTATTGCAGAGTATTGATGAGTATTGGCAGGGTATTGCAGAGTATTGATGAGTATTGGCAGGGTATTGCAGAGTATGGATGAGTATTGGCAATTTGGCAGGGTATTGCAGAATGCAACTTACTTACACACTAGTGACTGACCTCCTGGTATTTATTCTCTTCCCTTCTGTTCTGGGGGGAGAAGAAGTAAACTCGAAAAGTGCAGCAGCTGTGTCCCCAGGAGGCACTGGGTAGAGAGGGGAGCGGGAGGACAGTCCGGCGCGCAGCGTGTGTCACACTGACTGACGGTCTCGTGCCAGTGCGTGCCCACGTGCACGGCCAAAGTCATGTGACTGGTTGCTAGATGCGGAGCGGCCCCTGCCTAGCAACCAGTCACTCGGCGGCTGAGGAGCGGCGCGGACTACGCGCTGCATAGCCTCAGCCCGGCTCAGACAGCTAATGGGAACGGCGTTCCCGCTGTGGAAATAGTACAGGAACGCCGTTCCCATGCATTCCCGCAGCACTCGAGCCCTGCTCTGCGGCCCGGCTGCAGAGAGGCGGCGGCCCGCTGGTTGGGCACCCCTGCTGTACACAATATGCTGTGATCAGACCTCTGTGCAGACCAATAAAGTTATTTTTCAAACATCTGTGCTTGCTGTTCTTTATTTTCTTCACACTGGTGACCCACAACAACCAGATCTTTCCAAAATCATAACAAATGTAATTTCACATGGGCTAGTGCCTTCCCTGGCCTTTGGAATTATCTATGCTATGAATTTATGTCAAACATGTCAATGGCGACAAATATTAGCTGTGCCTATTTAAATATGCAGGTTCCGGTCTCACAATATTCAGACCGTGTTTTTTTTTTTTTAACACTGGATACCATTAAGGCCTTGGTTAGTGTTGAGTGTACATACTTATGGGCCATCTTTGAAAAGTTTGGTCTTGGCTCTGTCTTTGGCCAATGGGTCCGGTTATTATATACTGCTCCTAGGGCATCAATTAGGGTCAATGGCCTACAGTCTTCTAATTTTAGACTCTGTAAGGGCACCAGGCAGGGGTGCCCATTGTCTCCCCTGCTTTTTTCTATTGCCATAGAGCCTCTGGCTTGCCGTATAAGGGCTTCTTCCGACGTTACTGGTATGATCAAAGGTGCTATGGAGGAACAGATATCGTTATATGCAGATGATGTAGATCCTAGTAGATGATAGGCTCAGCAATGGCATGCAATGCCAAGCTGCTGCTAACAAAGCAAACTGAATATCGGCATGCATTAAAAAGTCATCTTTTAGATAAAGAGATAAAATGATAATTCTCCCGCTCTACAATACTCTGGTCTGGTCGCACCTGCAGTATGCTGTCCAGTTCTGGGCACCAGTCCTCAGGAAGGATGTACTGGAAATGGAGTGAGTACAAAGAAGGCCAACAAAGCTGATAAAGGGTCTGGAGGATATTAGTTCTGAGGAAAGGTTGTGAGCGCTGAACTTATTCTCTCTGGAGAAGAGACGCTTGAGAGGGGATATGATTTCAATATAAAAATAACGTACTGGTGACCCCACAATAGGGATAAAACTTTTTTGCAAAAGGGAATTTAACAAGACACGTGGACACTTATTAAAATTAGAAGAAAAGAGGTTTAACCTTAAACTATGTAGAGGGTTCTCTATTGTAAAGCCCCATACACACTATCAGATTTTCTGCTGATTTTTGTCTTCAGATTTACCAAAACCATGTAGTGCAAGGGCCTGCCTGATTGCATATAAATTGAAATTCCTAAGGTTTGACCTCCTATTATATGGTTTTGGTAAATCTGAAGTAAAAAATCAGCAGAAAATCTGATAGTGTGTATGGAGCTTTAGAGCGGCAAGGATGTGGAATTCCCTTCCACTGGCTGTGGTCTCAGCGAGGGGCATTGATTGTTTCAATAAACTATTAGATAAGTACCTGAATGACTGTAACATACAAGGGATATACAATGTAATGCTGACATATAATCACACACATAGGTTGGACTTGATGGACTTTTTTCAACCTCACCTACTATGTAACTATGTTCTTCTGTTTTTAACTAATATTCACTCATCTCTGCCGGCAGCTATGAAATATATTGGAGAATTTGGCAGGTTCTCTGGGCTAGGTATAAATTTGGAGTTATCTATTCTATTTAGGGCTGTTACTGATTAAAATTTTCGTGTTCAATTAATCGTTTTTTTAAAATTGATTAATCGACTAATTTCGATTAAAATTATAACGCATATACAGATCCAACTACTTTTAGCTGATCTCCTTGCATTTAAACTCTGCATTAGTCAGTGGTAAATGTGGTCTACACTATATACATTCACCTGACACTAGTTAGTTTCCACAATCTATGACTTAACTTCACAGTTCACACAAATACGTTTTAAATTTAAACTGTAGCACTGACGTAAGTAATTTTTTTCCACAGTAGCATGACAATTCCTCCACCTCCGGTCTAACTAATCACTCTCACCTTATGGCATGCACCCCTGTGCAAACGGGTGGTCATGCAAGCGGGTATCAAAAGGGTTAACACGGACCATAAACTTCTCTCATGTCTCCTTAGATCTCAGCAAGGATGCCAGGTCATGGGTAGAAAGAAAAGATCTACGTGCTCACCGCTTAATTATAAGATTAAATTTTTGTGTTAAAACACAAACTACTCACATAAAGATGATAAAAACACAGCATGTAAATCTAACAACCCTGTTAGTTCCGTAAGGCAGCAGCCGGTGACGGCATGGGTAGCTCCTCCCCCATACACGTTACGTTCAATCAGAACTTTGACGTAACCGGACTCCTCCCCCCTTCCCTTCTTAGCAGATGGAGGCACTTGAGGAAGGGGGGAGGAGTCCGGTAAAGTCCATGAAGTCACCGGGACAGAGCACCCTGAAGACCCGGAAGCTGGCGTAGAGGTGAGTACCGGTCAAAAGAATTTTGATCGATCAAAAAAATGAACCATTAATCGAGGAATTAATCTTTAATTTCCACAGCCCTAATTCTATTGCCTCTAGATCCTATACCGGACTCTATACCACCTACAGTCTCACATCTCAGGGTAGTGTCTTATATTTGGGTATTATTATTTCTGTGTCTCCTCAGTCATATATCCGAGACAATATTTTTCCATTATTTTCTAGACTTCAAGCCCAAAATAAAACCTGGAATAAGTTGCCTGTATCGATAGTGGGCTGTATTAATTTAAATAAGATGATTTGGATGCCTCAACTTCTGTATTTCTTACATAATGCTCCTACTTACAGATCTTTAATACGTTAAATACAGTATATTTAGGTGCTTAATATGGTAAAATAAATAAAACTCCTCGCATTAAATTGGAAGTACTGCAACATTCCAAAAAATCAGGGGGGCTAGCAATTCCTAACCCAAGGATATATTTCATTGCATCTCAATTACAGCACTATGCAAGCTGGGATTCTGAGTGGGTAAATTCTCCTGTTCTGAGTCTATTCTCATATGTGTTTTATGGTCCCCTACCATTGCATGTACTCGAGGGGGCAAGGGGGAGTGTTTTGCTTACTGCTATGCCCACTCTTCAGTTAATGTGCAAAATATGGGATACAGTAAAAAAAAGATGGGTATTTCTCATCCTACAAGATATACCCTCATATGGGGTAATGATTGATTCCCAGAACTTTTAATACTGAAGGGTTTTCAGAGATGGGAAAAGGCTGGACTAACCACTCTAACTCAACTGCATAGAAAGAGTCTCCTCAAAACTTTTGAGGCGCTGAGGGGAGAATTTCCCTTGCACTCAATAGATTTTATCAATTTCTCCAACTGCGTCATGCCCCAGGGGTCCAATTCTCCATGGGTAAGATAATATTCTCCCCCATCTTTCTTATGGATAAGATAGTACAAGCAAGTTCAACCAAGTGTCTTAACTCTGTAACTTATAAAGCGCTGTTGGATTAATTTCTATTAAATTTTCCCATTTGCCCTAGGGTTGGGGGGGGGGGGGGCAAGATATTGGCCCTATCTTTGAGGAGGTTTGGGATAATATTGGGGTAATATTGTTTCTCTCTCACCATCACAGAAACTAGCTCAGATTATTATCCTTTACAGGGTATACAGAACTCCCCAATTTTTGTACAATTTTTGTACAACATAGGGTTGAGATCTGAGCCAAGTTGTGCTAGAAGTTGTAATACAGGTACACTGATAAATCTTTTGTGACGCTGCCCTAAACTCCAGAGATATTGGGCGGAAGTGGTTGGTACTCTTAATGGGCTTCTGGATGGTAATATTCCAGTTGAATCAATTGTGTGCTTACTGGGCTACCATGATTCCCGTATATATACGCCTCCTATTGTTAATGCTATTAGACAAGCCCTTTTTGTGGCACGCAAACAGATTGCTCTTAATTTCATCTCCCCCATCCCTCTACTCTATTAGATTGGATTTTTGATCTTAAAAGGACTATTTTCTTTGAAAAACATACCTATTTCTTAAGGAACTCCATGAAGAAATTTGATGGTACTTGGTCTCAATGGCTTGAGATGTCATAAGTATAGATCACTCTGTACCATAAGTATTGCTCTGTATGAATGTATGGTTGTGAGTGATAAAAGTATGTACTTATCCTTTGGTCACACTTAGTCTATTTTATTTAGTAAGCATTAACTGTTTATTATTTATATGCTTTATGCTCCAAGGTTTAGTGTGGTTTGTAAGGGGTCTTTTTTTATGTTATATTATTTGTGTTTGTTGTTTCTAATGTGTCAATGTTAAAAATTTATAAAAAATGATATCATTAAAAAAAAAGTATTTCTAGGAATGATATTGCTTCAATACCCGCTGGAGCCAGTGTGCGTTCCACCAAGCCAAAATAATGTAATGCAGTGCATCCGCCCGTATGCGTTTCATCACAAAGGAGCATCATCAGGAGGCACCTTTTTGTTTTTTATAACAACTTTTCAATGTTTAATTAACTTGCACTTTATTACAGACTTTAGGCACTTTGTGGTATATATTGCACTAACAATTTTTGATGTTTGCTTACGAAACTGGTTAGATCAGCTATCTTAATTAATTGTTCATAAAACAAAGTATGTTTTTTAAAAGTTGGAGTTAAAAAAAATTTAAAAATATTTTAACAATAAAAAAAGAAAGGAGCTTCCTCCTCCTGGTTGACAGATCAGAGAATCATAAACTGTATAACAGCAAAAAAAGGCAACTTTGTTTGATTTGGTTTTTATATTTGAATTGTAAACGTAAAATCACATTTTCTCTTTCCAACTCCCCTAACGCTGCTTACGCAAGAAAACTTTTACAGCAGTTTTTATTTTATTTTTTTGTTAAATTTGAGCAGAAAAAAAACTTTTCTCCTTTAAGCAATGAGTGAGCAAGGGGGCATTTTGCATGCAATAGCTCTAAATGCTTGCTGTATATTTCCCTACAGATTGCTTGTACAACTAACTGAGAACTTCGAACAGGATTTATCATGCTGCTGATTGGAGACGAAGGATTCTTCTTACTGAACTATCTGTGGATATTAAAAATTGCCGACTTCCAGAGAGCAAAGGAGTTTAAATGCTAAAGTGCCGTATCCGCTGGGGTTAATAAAAACTAGAGAGGAAGATGGATGCGAAGCCTACACAGGCATGAATAGTGTGCTGCAAATGTGATCGGAAAAACTATTTCTCACTGTCCACTCCATACTGGAAAGTTGCTATTGCTGAATCTGTGCATTAAAGGAGAACTCCTAAACAAGCATGCAAAGATAAATTATGAATAAAAATATATAAATAAAATACCCTGGCATTAACAGCGCTTAAAATACCTCTCACCGGAGACGTTTAAAGTGCGAAAAAGTGCCAGAAATACCATACATGCACCACAAATTACATAAAATTCATAATATATAACATATTAGAGTCCCAAAAAAAAGGAGTCCATAAAGTGAATATAGTGCTCCGTGAACCCTCAGAGGCGTAGATTTCCTTCACAGGCTATACACCATCACCTCAAGAAGAAACCTTGTGCTCCAAGTGGCCCCCTTTAGTAACGCACTTACCCCTAAAGGGTTAACATTGAGCCTTTAAAGTGGTTGTAAACCCTTACAAACCACTTTGACCTACAGGTAAGCCTAGATTAAGGCTTACCTGTAGGTCCAAGAAATATCTCCTAAACCTACACAGTTTAGGAGATATTTACAAAAATACAGGAAACGCTGTCTGTGGCGCATGCGCCGTAGACAGCGGCACACAGGCGCACTATCGCTGTTAGCAGCATCCCACTGCTAACGGCGATATGCCGTTTGTAAGGGTTTGTAAGGGTTTACAACAACTTTAAACCCTTCTGTAAATGAAAGTGTGTGAATAGCCAAAAAGTTTATTTTTTTTAGGTATTGGATAGGGTGAGGAATGTTTTTGAATCGGTTATAGGTTAAACAGGAATTCCAGCATATAACTATGCATATACCCAGTGGAGGCCACTCATGGATGGCGCAGGGGCACCCCCCTAATTTATGTGCGGTCCCTAATCTACATGCAGGGTGCCGGACACATGGAATCCCATGCTTTTTCATTTTTATTTTTTAGAAGCAGAAAATTAGAGCCTGAGGTTCTATTAGGCTTCATAAAGGGTGGGCTTGGGGCGCAGAGCACTGCCCCCCCAGTTGTGCATCATTAGTGAATTCATATTCGCTAATGTCTTCCTGTTTCTCCTTCTGGCCAATCAGGAAGCAGGTCCTGAGACCCGATTGGTTGGGAGTCCTAAGACCCGATTGGCCACAAGTCCTAACGCCTGATTGGCCGTGAGGAAAAGCGACCACTGGGACAATGGAGGAGACGCGGGGGAAGCCACTTAAACCGTGACCTGGATGGGGTAAGTGCAGGGCTGGAGGTGGGCCTGGCCGGCAACAGGCGAGCGATTGAGCTTCGGGGGGGGGGGGGGTGGCGTAAGGGTGGGTTATGCAGTTGGTTGGCTGGCTAGCTGGGGGGGGGTGATGTGCTGGCTGGTTGACCGCCCCCCCACCAAGAAAATTGAGCACAAGCCACCACTGCATATACCCATACCTGGCCAATGTCCCTGGAAGCTGGAAATCAGAGTAGACACTGCTGAATATGGGTGTAACATGCAACATATTATAGAAGGTGAACTTATCCTTTAAAGGGGTGAACTGACCCTAAGTGTATTGTGTAATTTGGCAAAGAACCTTTATTAGTAGTACTCTGTGTATGTTTCATACTCCTCTGCCTTGCAAAGTCATTGTTGAGCCTATGTGTATGATACTGTATAGTTTGTTGAGCCCATGTGTCAGGAGCGTTTGCGCTCCTGCTCCATCATAGCTTCTGGTTCCAGCATCCTGGTTTTGGCTGTGGCATTCTCCTTGTCAGGGTGTTCACCTGCAAGCTGGTTGATTGTGGCCAGTCTTTGGGTGGAGACCAAAGCTGATTTAAGCCAGCCAAGCCTGTAGTCTCATGCTTGTGATTGTGTGTGTAATAGCCTGTTTGTTTGCCCTGCTAGATTGAATTACCTTGATGACAACCTCAGATCGGATATTGACTATTCTCTGAACTCTGCCTGCCTTTTTACTTCGGATTTGGACCCTGAGTATTCTGAACCTTGCCTGTCTGACAACCGCACATACCTGTTTGGACATGCCTGGTGTAGTAGCCAGGGACTATAGCATTATGTATAAGTCCTGGGGGCAACCGAGTATCAGTAGGCCTGCTGGCCTTATGAGGACTGCTAAAGGTGAAAAACACAGAAGCCAGCTATAGTGTATGACCACCTGTTTTAGGGGTAAGCGTGACACCATGTCTGCAAATCATCCCTGGGAGATAAGGGGACACCAATTATACTTGCCCAGGTCAGCAGCGGGTGTGTACTCTCGGCCACTCGTCTCCCTGAATACCCGCTCATTACATATACACAGCTGTCTATTTTTTTTCACAAATATGACATCTGCTTGCACTCTGAAAATGAAGGGTAATAGAGTTATGATCTTTCGCTGACATTTAAATGTATGTTACATCTGGCTCGCATGCAGGTCTAGGAATCCAATTTTGTTAATCATTTGTGGGTTTTTTGGTGTGATTTAGACACGCTCAATACAGATGATTTTAATTCATGCAAATGTATTTTTGTGAGGACAAAAAAATTTGTTCAATATCCAGACTAGGACAATTGCTGGTGATTTGTGAAATATGCCTCGCTTTCTGAGAAATGCAAATTTCTGCCTGCTGACTGATTCTGTTTGACTGACAATTATCTGACAATTATCTCCTACCCCATACGGAGTCAAGGAATGCCTAGTTACCAAATCGATCGCTTAGGCTGCCTTTCATATTTTGTTGATAAACTTTGTCACTTCCATATTAGATCACTTTTTGGGACAGGTCAGTATTTTCTATCATGTAATGCGTTAAAAAAATTGTAGAGGAAGAAAAAATGCATCTCTGCCTCTAGATTTCATCAATATCTCCTCCCTTCCTAGAGTAGCTGTTAATCTTCTGCTGAATGTGGTGCATATTGCCTTATATTAACCCCTTCAGCCCCAGAAGGATTTACCTCCTCCTAACCAGAGCATTTTTTGCGATACTGCACTGCGTCGTTTTAACTGACAATTGCACAGTCGTGCGACTTTGCACCCAAACAAAATTGACGCTCTTTTTTTTCTCACAAATAGAGCTTTCTTTTGGTGGTATTTGAGCACCTCTGCGGATTTTATTTTTTGCGCTATAAGCAAAAAGAGAGCGACAATTTTGAAAAAAAGCTATATTTTTTACTTTTTGCTACAATAAATATACCCAAAAAAAGAAGAAAAAATAATTTCTTCCTCAGTTTAGTCTGATAGGAATAGTAGATCTCTGTCATGTTGCTAGGCAGAACAGGGAAATGCCTTGTTTACATCTCCCCGTTCTGCCTCTCCGTGTCACGATCGCGGGCCACCGGTGGACATCGAGGCGGTACCCTAATATGGCCATGTAGCCATCAACAATCAAATTCTCCAGCCTGCGGATGGTACTGTGCCCCTCTCTCTCTCTTTGTGCATTCACTGCAAACAGAGAAAGACATACAGTATTAGAAAGCATTACTTTGGGTAAAAAAAAAAAAATATTAATCATTCGATTTGAATTAAATGCAAAAAATTTGCCATAGATGAATAAAAAATTCTGCCAAATTTCAAATCATGTGTGGCCACTGCTGCTCAACAGATGTCAATCTATCCATCAACCTCTGTTGAATGGACCTGTTGGAAAAAAAGTACTTGATCAGCAGCTGCAGCCAATGGCTGCAGTGCTGATCTCTGTATTCTGACAGCAGAGGACTCCTTCCGCTCTCAGAATACAATAGTGCAGCAGGGAGTATTCCGCCATCCACCTTGAGTGTTAACCCCTGTAATTTTTTTCCCATCTGTGTCCCATTGGGAAGATTTCCCCTTCACTTCCTGTCCCATAACCAAATCAGGAAATGAGCGTAAATCCCTCTTAATTAAGGAAATCCCTGGTTGTTATGAGGGTCAACGGAACTAGTGTCTCCATTAAAAGATCTTTCCTCTATTCTTGTTCTGGTTGTAGGTGGAGTGCAGTGTGGTGCAGCGGCAATAACACACACAGTACCAGTGTGATTAAGTAACTTGTATTGAAATAATGCAAAGATGGCTCCCAAACACCCTGTGGGAAGGGATCCCATCTGGTAACACTCACAGTTCAACACTGTGTAGGAAGCAGGTTTCGGCTTCGACAGAATTTGTAGAGAGGGGCAGAATGCAGCCTGGCTGTCTTGAGACCATGCAGGCAGATGTCCAGAGAAGTTGCAAACCCTACGCTTTCCCTCCTCGTCAGGAACCTTTCCCTGGGTGGCCAGCATTCAATCGGATTGCTACCCCAGTGATACAGGAACCAATGAAGAACCATTTTCTCCTTGACTTCCTCTTAATTTGCAGTATCACTAAGAAAGACTGCCACCTGCAGTGAAGAAAGCAGACTGCACCTGCCTACATAGTGACAGCCCAAAATTTGTGATTTTCTCCCTAACAGAGACACAAATAGTAATTAAAACCTGACAGGTGTTCTAATCCATCCCCACTCTATCCAAAAGTTTTGATTTTTCTTATAATTTAAATTTGATTTGTTATGTATAAACTAACCAAATAATTTTGACAATTTGACAGTTTATAATTATAAAATAAAATCTGAGCCTGAAGACATTTATAGTGTATGGAATAAAAGACCTATATTTCTTGAAAATGATTTGGGTAGGCAGTTTAGTCAGAGAGTCAGAGAGTTAAAGTTGACCGTGGACGTTTTTTTTTTTCCATAGAGCAAGAGGGCTAAATAGAAAAACAAAAAGTTAAACAAGCAAGAATGGTGGATGGAGGATTCCTCCAGGAGTGACATTGTATTGTGACAGCAACACTCACTACGGTCAGAATACATTGATCAGCAACTTTAGCCACTAATCAATAAATGTTTTCCAGCATGTTCTTCAATAGACGTCCATCAAATGATCCCTGCTGAACTGGCCAGATTTCAATCAATCTATGGCAGTTTGGCTGATGCATTATTAAACTTCTAAATTTGGTCTTGGCATCTAGGATTTAATAATCTCTGGTGTATAAACCAATTTTAAAAAAGTCCAAATAAAACAGTTCAGGTATGGGTTGCATTTGCTAGGGAAAGATGGTGAGCAACATCGCACACTGGTCTCCTACCCAGATAGCGAGCAATTGTGCAGCAAGTTTGAAAATGACTAAGCTATTGCTAGACTTGCCAGGCTTCACAAATTTGTTGCACCATTGCATGACTCCAGATCAACTTTCTTTGAAAACATTCTGCAAGTCTGATACAAGTTCTGGTTCAGTTATGTTGTGCAATAGTCATCCCACCACAGGGGTCACTGTGGCTGAATTTTTTTATGCTGTAGACTAACAGAGCTCTTGCTGTAGACTGACCACTGCAACTTTGCTCTTGCTAGAGGCTTAAATTTGCTACAAATTGGAAAAGTGTCAACTAGAACTTTTCCATTAAGTGCTCTGTAAATGTACAACTTACCCGTGAAAATGAGCAGCAAGTTAACAAGATGTAAAATTCAACACTGCAACAAATTTGTGACAAGTTATCCTCACTATCTGGGAATATGTCTGGAGCTCCCGGATTTGCCCCTCCTGCACCTTGGGGTCTTAGCTATTCCTGCAAAAGTAGGAACTCTACTTACTTTATAATGTAAAATAAAAGTGGGAACTGATGAGGGAAATTTAAGAAGCCTTCTAAAGACCAAAAGGCAAGTTTGCTAATATACAATACTTACTTTGTGTTCCCTTTGTGACTCTCCCGTGGTTTAATAATCAAGAAAAGCAGTGCAAAGTTTCCGAACACAGCTGTCCAACGTATCAATAAACACCCTTTCCTTTTGGGATCTGTGATTGACAGCAGGCTCTTGCTGAGTTTCAGCTGATTTCAGTTTCAAATTAATCGGTCAGCCACACACAGTTTAGAAAAGGAAAGTCACAGTCAGCAAGTCAGTAGCAAAAGAAATAGATTATTTTATCTGCTATCTTGATCCACCAGCATTAGAAGACTCTTGGTGGTGGGGTTTCCTCAGCAATGATGAACCTTGTGGAAGGAGTAGCTTGCACATCCACAGAGAGATTAAACTTTTCCTTTTATAGATAAGGACCCCATAGATAGTAAATGTTGAGGCCTGAAGGATTTATCATTAAATAAAAAAGATAAACAGAGATTACCTTGAGTGAAAGCTGGTTGTTAAAGTGATCAGCAGATCTGCAGATGTAGGCTGTGTGCAGCTGAAGTGGCAAATAAGTACTGACTCTTCCCTTTGACTATACTCTCTGCCTTTTTTCCATTTTTTTCTATTGTTCATGTACAAATGTAGCAATTTAGAAATTGGATGAAAAGTTTGGCGCTGTGAAATACTTTTTGAAAGATAAAAAGGGCATTTTATATACAACTATATTGATCAGACCAAAACGAGGGACAAATGTGGAGGAAAGAGGCACAGAGGGTCCCTGATTCCAAATCAGAGACAGTCCCTCCAAATCAGCGACAGTTAGGAGGTATGAGTAAGGTATGAGTAAGGCCACCCATGACATAAAATTATTAATAGGTCTTGAGGTCGGCGGAAGTGGGGACGACCCTTTAGTCTGAACAGGATTATTTGACTGATGAGTGTGTACTAGGAGCAAACCTGTGTTAGAGTGGAGATATCTATACGGGGGGAGCTGTGCTAGGGCATGCTGTACCAAGGAGAGGAGATCTATACCGAGGATAACTGTACTGAGGGGATCTGTACTGAGGGGGTGGCTGTACTAAGAAGTATTGGGGGGAGCTATTTTGGGGGGATCTGTTCTTAAGGGAGGGGGCCTGAGCTGTGTGGATCTGCACTCTTGACCCTGGTACTCTTTTCATTATGCACGCTTGACTCCGGTGTTTTGTGCATTTTGCACGCCTGACCCTTGTGGTATGTGCATTACACATTCCTAACCCATGTGCTCTGTGCAGTCTTGACCCCTGTGCTCTGTGCATTACACACTCCTGACCACTGTACTCTATCCAATTTTGACCCCTGCACTCCGTGCATTCTGTATTCCTGACCCCTGTGCTCTGTGCATTATGTAGCCCTGACCCCCGCGTGTTGTGCATTCTGCATTCTGCATTCCTGATCCCTGTGCTCTGTTTGTTGTGCCATCCTGACCTATGTGCTCTATGCATTCTGCATTCCTGACCCCTGTGCTCTGTTCATTATGCACTCCTCTCCCCTGTGCTCCTGCCCCCTTAAAATCCATGCATTCTGCATTCCTGACCCCTATGCTCTGTGCATTATACACTCCTGACCCCCTGTGCTCTGTGCATTCTGCATTCTTGACCCTTGTGATCTGTGCATTCTGCAGTGCCCATCAATGAATGTTTGCTTGTTTCCACTCATATGGGGCACAGACACAGTCCTCTGCCATCGCTGTGCCTCTGACATTATGTGTAAACGGAGCGGCGGCATACCTGCTGATGCTGAGTCTTAGACCCCATACACACTATTGGATTTTGTGCAGATTTTTGTCTTCAGATTTACCAAAACATGTAGTGCAAGGGCCTGCCTGACTGCATACAAATTGAAACTCTTCAGGGTTGACCTCATATTATATGGTTTTGGTAAAGTTGAAGACAAAAATCTGCAGAAAATCGAATAGTGTGTATGGGGCCTTAGTTGCTTGCTGCAGAGAGAAGAGAGTAGGAACACTAGTGGCTGGGCGCCCCTAGTTTGCCTAGTGGTAGCACTGGCCCAGCATGGGCAGTCACAGCTGCTACATACAAATTAGAAAAAGAGTTTGCTAGAAGAAAGAGAAGAAAACAATAGCCTATCGTTCCCCAGACGCTCTACTGGTCTCGATAGATGTGAAGGCCCTCTACTGCTCCATCCCACACGACAAAGGCATATCTGTTATTAGATTCTGTTATTAGACTATCTTCTCCAGCAGACCAACCAGACAGAATGGAAACTTAATGAGTTAATAGCTACTGCTCTTGAGTTCATACTCATCCATAATGTTTTCGCATTTCAGAGTTCCTACTTCCTCCAGGTGCAGGGGGTGGCAATGGGGACTTGTTGTGCCCCGTCCTGTACCAATCTGTACCTGGGGGAGTGGGAATGAGGGTTCCTATCGTCTGACTACTCTCTGGAATTCGCTAGCCATATTACACTATGGCATAGGTATATTGATGATATCTTTGTCATGTGGGATGGCCCGGTGGAGAGCCTCCATCGTTGTTTGAAGGCCATGAATTCCAATTAATTCAATTTAACATTTACACTTAATTTAGATCCTTCATTCCTACCTTTTCTGGACATTGTCATTTACAAGGATTTGGATGGGACACTTTTGAGTACTCTTTTCCGTAAACCAACAGCAGAGAACACCATTTTACACTCTTCCAGCTTTCATCCCAGACCTATAATCAACTCCATCCCTTACAGTTAGTACCTGCAGTTTCACAGAGGCCAATGCTTTATGCTTCAGACTTTGAGCTAGGGGCTACTCCAAAACCTGCCTTAAGAAGGCCTTTAGACACGCTACCATCCCAAATAGACAGTCCTTGCTGTACAACCCAAAGAAACCTAAGGACAACACAACCATACGCATTATAACCCGCTACTGCAGCCAACACTCGCAGGTAAATGGAATTATGGCAAAATATTGTCACCTCTTAAGTATGGACCCTGAGATTGGTTCTCGTGTTTCAGATCAACCCTCCATCACATATAGGAGGGCTAAATCAATAAAGGACCAGTTGATCCACAGCGAATTTGCAGTCGGCGCTAAAAAAGCTCCATGTAAATCCCCTGACATCCTTTCGATGTGGAGTATGTAATTACTGTCAATTTATGCAAACAGCTAAACAAGTATGTTTACCAAATGGTACTATTTTCAAACATCGTCATTATGCCAACTGCAAAACACAAGAAGTTGTCTATCTCCTTGCCTGCGAGTGCGTCTGCTTTTACATGGGTAAAACCATACAGGAGTTTTGGGAGCGCGCCTACAGGCATATTCTAAGCATGAAGTCTTTTCTGCAGTTTTTTTTATCTGCACCATTAAAATTGGAATACCCTATAAACACTTCTCTTCATTTTTATATCTGTATATTCATCTATTTTATCTTTTTCTGCCTGCTCTTTCTTTATATTAAGATTTTTTCTCTCATGCTGTTGTCAGCTTTTTTAATTATTTTTATTAAATGTTTTTTTAGTTTGCCCATCTGTTATGTTATTATATTTGATCATTGTATAACTATTATTGGCTTTTGTCTCTTCCCACGTTTTGTATTTAATGTGCGGCTTGCATGTCTGCTGCAATTCATGTTCATGTTTTTTTTTCCCAGCCACCTGCATCTGGGATTTACCAGCCTAGCCTCAGCGGCTCCGCCCTCAGTGACGTGGTTACGCCTTTCGCCACGTGCCACGTGCCTGGGGGCCAGCAATGGAACACACACCAGTCCAGCATGGCGCCATTCGCCGTGGGGCGTTGTGATGGCATGACCATCATTTTTAGGCTATTTAAGAAGAACTTCTGGGTTTGCTCAGCTACCCCGCACATGCTATTCGACAGGGTGGTCTCTACCACTATCCAGGGGATGCTTTGATCCATGATCTTCTTTGGCAAGTGCTGATGTTATGTCTTCTTTGGGCACTTAGATTATTTAACTTTTTCCTGCATGGTTAATATATTTGAGAAGCATAGGACCATATATATCCAGAACACAGGTTGATTACTTTGTTGTCCTTTAAACCCCCAGAGCATCACTCCTATGGTTAGATTTATATATATATATATGTTTAACTTTACTTGCCATGGCATTCATGTAGTCTTTATTTGTGTCCCCATTTTTGGTTTTTGGTACCTAGCAACTAGGATGGATATTCATCCAGAATCAATACCATATCCTTTCCCCTGATGTTTTTTGTAATACTTGTGAACAGCACCTTCACTATTATTCACAGCTTAAGTGTTGCTTCATATTACTTATACATATACCTGTTTTTTCTTGCTCAGCTGCCATACCATTCTGAAGTTAAGGACATTTTTACTGTACATCAGCCCAGTTGGGTTCGTTCCACTGTCTGACCTCGCTGGATGACCTTCTGTTTAGCCCCGGTGGTGGCGAGTGGTCTTGGCGTATGGGTTACCCCTGGCTGGAATTGGCTGTTTTTAAACCTGTATATCTTATGTGGCTAATATGCGATTTTTCATCATCAACATGTACCGTATATACTCGAGTATAGGCCGACCCGAGTATAAGCCGAGGCCCCCAATTTACCCCCAAAAAACTGGAAAACTTATTGACTCGTGTATAAGCCGAGGGTGAGACATGGCTGTCCATCCCTGTGTGTCCGTCCATCCCTGTGTGTGTGTCCGTCCATCCATCCCTGTGTGTGTGTCCATCCATCCATCCATCCCTGTGTGTGTATCCATCCATCCATCCATCCCTGTGTGTGTGTGTGTGTGTGCGTGTGTATCCATCCCTGTGTGTGTGTGTGTGTGTGTATCCATCCATCCATCCATCCATCCATCCATCCCTGTGTGTGTGTGTGTGTGTGTGTATCCATCCATCCATCCATCCATCCCTGTGTGTGTGTGTGTGTGTGTGTATCCATCCATCCATCCATCCATCCCTGTGTGTGTGTGTGTGTGTGTGTGTGTGTGTGTGTGTGTGTGTGTGTGTGTGTGTGTGTGTGTGTGTGTCCGTGCAGCCTTGTGTGTGTGTCCAGCCTACCTGTGTCCCAAGCCTCCGTCCCGAGCCGCCGTCGTCCCGAGCCTCCTCCGTCCCGTGCCGTGCCTCCTCCGTCCCGTGCCTCCCCCGTGCCGTGCCTCCTCCGTCCCGTGTCTCCTCCGTCCCGTGCCGTGCCGTGCCTCCTCCGTCCCGTGCCGATGGATCGCCGCTCTTCTCGGCGGCCATTCTACAATTCAAAATTCCGCCTCCGCCTGTGATAGGCGGAACACTCAATTTCCCAGCAGCCTGTGTTCCGCCTATCACAGACATCCTCTCATACTCGTCCGTAGTATGAGAATGAGCGGATGTCCGTGATAGGCGGAACACTGACTGCTGGGAAATTCAGTGTTCCGCCTATCACAGGCGGAGGCGGAGAAGGAGGCGCGGCTTTTGAAAATTAATGTCCGCCGTCTGTCTGCTCGATACGCTGATCGAGCAGTCAGACAGCGGCGACTCGAGTATAAGCCGAGGGGGCACTTTCAGCCTCAAAAAAGAGGCTGAAAATCTCGGCTTATACTCGAGTATATACGGTAAGTTTGTTTGTGGCTAGGTGCTAGAATGGACAAAGGCCATATATTGTTTATATTCCACTATGCTATATCTGGCTAAATTCTGTCTATTTGCATTTAGAATATAATGCTTTCATACATCTCTGAAGAAGGAAGTAATTTCTGAAATGCGTTGGTTGTGGAGCCTGCGCTCTATATGGTGTCCTTTGATGCCCTACAGCATCTAACCAATGTATCACATTGATGTGTAACTGTATCAGCCACGTTTCTCTTATCAATTATTCATTGTTTGCTATTCTTGAACTATATGTACTATAATAAATTACATTTTTTATATTTATATTTATTATTGTCTTTTGGTGTTATATCACCATTTGGGCCTCTAAAATCCCACAAGGGGGAACCTTTCTGTACAATGCACATAGGGATGCTGGCCCACTTTTAATGCCGCGTACACACGACTGGATTTTCCAGCAGATTAAGTCTGACGGAATCATTCCATTGGATAGTCTGATTGTGTGTGGGATAGTCCGATCGTTTTTCTTTAAAAAAATCAGATGGAGCTAGAAATAGAACATGTTTCAAATCTGTACAACGGACTTAATCCCTATAGGGAAAACCGTTCATCTGTATGCTGGTCCGACAGACCAAATACGACGCAAAGGCGGCTATTGGCTACTTGCTATTGAACTTTCTTTCCGAGTCCTGTTGTACGTCATCACGTTCAAAACGAATGGACTTTCAAATGGACTTTAGTCTGCTTACATGTGGGCAAGTCCGTTCGTTTGGAAGTCCGTTGTAACTCAGTCGAAAGTCCATCTTGATGCCCGTCGGACCTTTTCTGCCGGAAAGTCATGTGTACGCGGCATTAGTCCTCTTTATCTCAACTTCTTTTTGTAATCGTTCTATCTGAATACCTTACCCCTTTTACCTTACCTTTTTTTTTCCCCCACTAAGGCCACTTTCACACTGAGGCCGACCGAGCATTAGGGGTAAAGCGGCTCTCCTTTTACGGCTGTTTAAGCGGCACTTTTCAGCCACTTGCGGGGCGCTTTAAACCCCCGCTAGTGGCTGAAGAAGGGGTTAAAAGCAAAAAGCACCCATGTTGCGGCGCTTCCGAAACACTTTTCAGACGCTGGAAGTGCTGCCCATTCATTTCAATGGGCAGGACAGTTTGGAAGCACTGTATACAGCACTCCCAAACCACCCCAAAGATGCTACTTGCAGGACTTTTCCTAATGTCCCGCAAGCGCACAGGTTTCGGGCTTTCACAATCGGACAGCATGGGAGGCAGGTTTCAGGTGCTTTACAGACGCTATTTCTAGCACTAAAATGCCTGAAGACTGCCTCAGTGTGAAAGGGGTCTTATTTACCACAATGTTTTTTTATTTCTGAAGATCGGATGCTTTACCTTGCATCTTAAAAATGTTACAAGATGTTTTATTATATTAGGTTAATGCCCAGCTTAGATTTACTGGTACATTAATGAACTGCAATTCGCAGCGTGAAAGTGAGCCTTAATCATTTATTTAACAGCAAAACGCTAAACATTATGAAAAGACTTTTCCCTGGGTGATAGTAATTTATTTCTGCAGAAAATGACACTCTCCCCTTAGATTTCCCTTCAGTTTACACACTGTCCAGACATGCCTCTTATTGTAGGAATTTTCCATAAGCCCCGAATGAGAACCATGTCACCAAAATTCTGCTCCTGGCAGCTCCTCAGACAAATACATTCTTTAATTAAAGCAATACTTTGCATGTAGATACGCTGGGCCTCGTGTGTAAAAGTGTCTGAGTCAGGAGCCAGTTTTGTTGCTCAGAGCAACCTGTCCGAATCATCGCTTTATTCTTCCATGGGTGCACCAAAGGAAAAAAGGGCGACTTGGGGTTGCCATAGGCAGGGCCGTATTGGAAGGAGCACACTGCTAACAAGAGCAAAAAGGGTGCTGCTCACCCCTATGAATCAGAAAAATAAAACGAATTCCCCCACCAACGGGATTTTTAGGCAGCAATAAACAGTAAGCGTAGCATACTATATAAAAAAGATTACTTTATTGTGTGGTAAAAACATGAGCTTCACCCAGATATTTAAAATAAAAAGATATAAATAGAACCAAGCTTGTACATACAAAAATTGCAATGACAATTGGGCATACACTAAGCAGACCTAACTATAAATATACTGTATAAGATTAGTAACAGCAAAAATAAATTTATAGTTCTAACGCGTTTCAACCACTAGGGTCTTCTTCAGAGAAAGTCTGTTGATAGAGAGACAAGATACAACTTAATAAATCTATCGAATAGGATTAGTATTAAACATATTCTAGATTTGTCAGTGTAATTACCCAGTATGGTATTGCCGAGAGGTTCATACAAATTATAGTGCTTAATGGTGGAGTTTACCCAGGTTCATGCTTAGACGTCCTTCACAGGTTACAAAAGATATATGGTCCATACATCTCGCCACAGAATCCAGCAGTGGGGTGAGGGTCGGAAGCCCAGAGGCGCGGCTCACGAGCGGTCACACGACAAAACCCTATGCCCCACAAAGGTTGTAGGGAATAGGTGCAAGCGTAGGCAGCCTGCCTGTATGGTAAGTCACGCCTGTGATGAAAATCCCAACATAGTCGCAATTAGACATATATATTTATATATTTGTTTTTTATATTCTATATTATATATATATAGACCCACATATGGGGTATGGAGATATCTTATATATGCTTTGTGTGCATATAAAGGGAATATCCCCAGATATCTGTATTCACATCCAAAAAAAAAAAAAAAAAAAAAAAAAAAAAAAAGGGGGGGGGGGGGGGGCTAAAGGGGAGGGAAGGGGGGGAAAGAAAAACAAAACTCAAAAGGCAAACACGTATTAAAAAGAAGGAACAAAAACAGCAAACGTGGTTGAAATCAAAAGAAAACAAACGTGAGATGACATGTGGTGGGAACAGTGTGTGTGATGACAACCCGATATTGGGTGACTGTAGTGAATAAGTGAGTGAATGATGTGCAGGTGAAGTGAATAATGAGGTGAGAAGTGTGGGTGTTGGTGTGATGAAAAAAAATTAGAGGGATAACATGTTAGGAAATCAGAGTGACAATGGGAGGAGTGCATAGGGGTGCTAGTGACGGATAGAGGTAAAAATGAATGAAAATGCATGGAAATGCTAATGTTGAACTGGTGAAAGGTGACAGAAAAGAAAGAAAAAAAAAAAGCATTCAGATGTGATAAACCATGTTTATACTGAAAGTGATAACAGTTACCTGGATAGCTGGGCTGAACAAAAGATTCCCAAAATGGAAAAGGAGAGACAGTAGCTGGGAAACTATCCCGGGAAGAGTGCCAGATACGGTCAATGACTCCTAGTCCATAGGGGCACCCCCATCTAAGAATAAATAGAATGATAAGGCGAGCTAGCTGTTAGAAAATCTAGTTTTTCAGAAGTTTATTTAAGTAAAATGGGGGCATGTCAGCCAGGTTAGCAAATAGTCAAACTTACCAACCAGGGATTCAAAGGTACGAGAGTCCTTGTTTGTGTACAGGAGCTGATGTTTGCTGCCAAGTGTACTGTGTTATATAGTGCCCCGGGATTGCATCACAGGCATGGCCGCCCACCCATTGGCTGGAACCGCCTATTGTTGCTTGGCCGCCTAAACAGGTCGACCTCGTGTGAACGCCCCGGCGTCCCGGAAGGTCGTAAAGCGACCCCGAAACGACGTCACTTCCGACGCAAATGCACGACGTGATTGCGTCACGTCCGTCCGTACGAAGGGTCAGACGAACGTGAGGCACGTCCGGAAGTGTTCAGGGACGCCACCGACAAGGAAATACGTGTCTCCAATGGCTGGGCGGGACCAGCCCGCACCAGTCATATAGGGAGACATCTGTGGAGAGAGCCCTGCATGTGCACAGACAGGGGTCCCTCCTACCCTTGTCGGGGAGTCGCGCAAAAGAGGCAAACAGCCCCCCACACACCACCTCCTCCACATAAAAGCGGAAGGGCATTGGAAGCAATGTGCGGAGGGACCATAAAAGTGGGGGACAAGCATAAACCCGGGTCAGGTCAATGTGGGGATATGTCGCTACTGTCCAATACCTCCCCTGACCCCCAGAACGGGGATGGGGTGAAGGTGTGTGGGTAGAAGGCGGGGAGGGAAAAAAAAAAAAAAAAAAAAAAAGGGGGGGGGGGGGGGGGAAAGGGACAGGCGACCGATCCCAACACACCATTAGCTAAAAGAAGCCATTTGCTTAACCAAAGACAAGAATAAAATAACATCTTTTTCAGATTATTACATATACACATATAGCATGCATGTCCCGACGTGCAAACGCACGTCTTTATTCAAGGACAGACAGAGTAAATATATAGCTAAGAGAATATATACAAACAGCAAAAATGAAGTGATGACATAATTATACAATGAATCACAGAAAAATATGGTGTTCAATTGCGAACACTATACCATGGTACCCTGTTTGGTTGTAATCATAATAATTAGAGATTATCAACAATTTATGAGAGGGGCATGGTCAGGGGGTGTTCCTAGACACTTACTAAAGAGTTAGAGAGGAGAAAATAGGCAGGGCCGGGACAAGGGGTGGGCAGGAGAGCCGACTGTCCCTGGCGCAATGGTTTATTGCAGGGGTAGGGGGCACTCTGACCCTAACCCTAAGGGAAAGGGGGGCGCAGTTTGGCATCTTTGCCCTGGGTGCTGGATGACCTTGTCCTGGCACTAGCCATAGGCAACACAGGTTCTTCTATAGGGTAGGGATCAACAAAATTAAAAATGTTCATTTCAGGGAAACTTTACCACTTCACCCAAATGCATTGATGGGAAAGCGGAGCTAAATCCTCCGATCATTTTCAGCCAAGGAAGCTGCCATCTTGGCCTCTGTTTGAATTTCAACTGCCATAATGCTACACATGTGATCAGTTATGATGCCAGCCATTTGATAGTTTGACCGTTTGCAATGTTACAGTTAGCAATCCCAGCACGTGCTGGGAATGAAACTGTTAAATCGATGGGATTAGTTGCGCTTTAACCGCTTCCCGACCACCTCACGCAGATATACTGCGGCAGAAGGGCACATACAGACAGATTAACGTACCTGTGTGTTGCCCTTTAAGAGGCGGGAGCTACGTGACCGCAGGTCCCGTGGACCCGATGTCCATGGGGATACCCGCTTGTCCCACGGTGAGGAAGAATGGGGAGAGATGCTAATGTAAACAAGCATCTCCCCGTTCTGCTTAGTGACACTGTCACTGATTAGCTCTCCCTGTAATCTGGAGCACTGATCAGTGACATGTCACACAGCCCCTCCCCCTCACAGTTAGAATCACTCCCTAGGACACACTTAACCCCTACAGCACCACCTAGTGGTTAACCCCTTCACTGTCAGTAAAATTTTTACAGTAATCAATGCAATTATTTAGCATTGATCGCTGTATTAATGCCATTGGTCCCAAAAATTTGTCAAAATTGTCTGATGTGTTCGCCATAATGTCGCAGTCACGATAAACAAAATTGCTAATCGCTGTCATTACTAGTAAAAAATAAATTATCAATAAAAATGCCATAAAACTATCCAATGTTTTGTAGACACTATAACTTTTGTGCAAACCAATACATTTTTTTTATACCAAAAATATGTAAAAGAATACATATTGGTCTAAACTGAGGAAAAAAATGTTTTTTTTAAATATTTTTTGGGGATATTTATTATAGCAAAAAGTAAAAAGTAATGCATTTTTTTCAAAATTGTCACATTTTTTGTTTATAGCACAAAAAATAAAAACAGCAGAGGTGATCAAATACCACCAAAAGAAATCTCTATTTGTGGGGGAAAAGAAGATGTCAATTTTGACCGTGCAATTGTCATTTAAAGCGACGCAGTGGCAAGTCGCAAAAAGTGCTCTGGTCAGGAAGGATTTACCCCCTTCATTACCAGGCCATTTTTTGCGATACCTTACTGTGTCGCTTTAAATGACAATTGCACGGTCATGCGCTGTTGTAACCAAACAAAATTGATGTCCTTTTTTTCCCACAAATAGAGCTTTCTTTTAGTGGTATTTTATCACAACAAAAATAAAACAAAATTTTTTTCAAAAAAGAAAAACAATATTTTTTACTTCCTGCTATAATACATACCCCAAAAATATATTTAAAAAATAGTTCATTCATCAGTTTAGGCCAATATGTATTCTGCTACATATTTTTGGTTAAAAAAAAAATCGGAATAAGCATATATTGATTGGTTTTCGCAAAAGTTAAAGCGCTTACAAAATAAGGGAAATATTAGGGACTTTTTAATTTTTTTTATTGATTTTACTAGTAATGGCGGTGATCTGCAAATTTTAGCGGGACTGCGACATTGCAGTGGACACATCTGACCCTAAGTATCACTTTTTGGTGACCAGTGACTGTATAAATGATACTGGCAGGGAAAAGGGTAACACTAGGGGGCAATCAAGGGGTCAAGTGCTCCCTTTCTAACTGTATGGGGGACGGACTGTCAGAACAGGAATCCACCTTGCTTCCAGCGTTCGCAGGTGGCTGGCGGACACCGAGCTCCCGCAGCACACGGTGGGCATGTGCCCGCAGAAGCTAGTGCACGAACCAACGTACAGGTACGTTGATTCGCGCAGGGGAGCCAACCTACTGCAGCATATCTGGGGCAGCTGATCGGTGAACCGGTTAAAGGAGAAGTAAGGCCAAAGCTGCACTCCTGCCACCCAGATTTAGCCAACAGTAAAGGCTCTGCAGGGTTCCCCACAATAATGCCAGGATCCACCCAGATGACTGACCACCAGCCACTCCCACCTTCTCCACAGCCCGCACTCCCGTGAGCCCTGGAGGGGCAGGCAGTAAAAACAGGTGGCTGAGCCATGGTTTTACCACCTCCCTGCCCGTCCACCAATATTGTGACATTACAGCCTGATAGAGCTGTACACACGCTATGGCTGGGGTGTTTTGCTTTGCATTTTTACTTGGCCTGCAGAGTGTGACAGACGGCACTGCTTGTCAATATAGTGGGGTTTTCTCACATTTGACCCCAAAGTGAACACCAGAACTCATGGCAGGATAAAAAGCTGCTTAAAAAAATGATAAAATACGCATATTGCACAAGCGTTTAGATGCATTTAGGCTCAAGTTTCAAGCATTAATGGATTCCATCAGTCAGAATCTTATATTATTCTGGCCTTTGGAATACATTAGAGTAAAAAAGAAGAGGGTTGGGACTTTAAATGAAGCACCCTAGAGTGCCTCCATCCCGGTAATGGATAAAAGGAAAAAAGGGAATTGGGACTTTGAATGAAGCAATTAAATAGTGGAGGTAAGTTACAATATAATGTATTTTATTTATAAATACTCTCAAAGCATTAAATCATAGTTCATATCGTATATATATATATACACACATATAGTGTGCACAAAAACTGAACATAGTAAACAAAATACACACATACAACACATGATCAGAGTAATAAATGTACAGATTGATACAAAAGGGCATGTATATGCCAGTAGTACCATGCCCAATGCTGGTATGTACACCTACATGGTATATGTACATCTGTCAAAAAATATATATAAGAACATCATCAAGTCTAGTGGTAATGAATAAATATCAGTTCGTATGAGATGTAACTGCAGCATCAAGTAAAGCTCTACGCGTTTCATGGGTGTTCCCAATCGTCAGGAGCAGATGCGGCGGACATTCCTATGGAATATATATAAAAAAAGGGATATAAAGAACTGAATTCTAAGTAAAAAAATACTCAAAATAATTATACAAATATAGATGGTTGACCAGCAACACTCACCAAACCTGTCCACAACCGCAGCTAGGAGTGGCCAGCCAAAGGTCAGGCAAGAATACAAACCCCACCACGGGAGCTGAGGCGGCATAGAAACAAGAATGCAGCATAGGATGGTATCAGGGCATAAGCAGTATGAATAGAATCTCCATGTGGCAAAAAATTGTGTCTATTGCGTGGAGCGAGGATATCTAAAAATAAAATGTAAAATGTTTAAAGGATATGTGTAATTGGAACAGTGACATGTACTAAATAATAATTTTGTAAGAGTGAGAGTGTCAGATTATGAACGTGTAAGAATGTGAAAGGAAGCCACAAGGGGTGAGGACAATATAAAGAGAAGTGCGAGAGAGATGTAAGAGTATCAGTGTAAAAAAGTAATAGACAAGTATGTGAATCAAACAAGCAAGAAAAAAACGAAAAATCTAAAAAATCCAAAACAGGTGGAAAGGTGATGGGGAATAAAACCTAAAAATAAATAAAAGAAAGGGGGAGGCAAGAAAAAGAGAGGATCGAGTCCACAAGAAAAGCTGACCCTGATGCTGCATAGAAGCACCACCAGCAAACAACGTAGCCGGTGTGCAGTCCCCCAGCGGCAGACCAGTCAAATGAACAGCCTACTACACTGGGGGATATGAATATATGCCGCCAACGCCACATCAGTGGACCAATAGGGGAGAACCAACCGCACCTGAACCAAGTAACCACTCAGTAACAGGCGCGCAAGCTCCCCACATCGGAGCACATGATGTCAGAGGCAGGCGTCGGCGCAATGGCGCCAAAACTGACGTCATGCGCACGGTGCACCCGCCGTCATGCCCACAGCATGACAGACGTGGCGCCGATGCGCAGAAGGGCAAACGCCCGCCCCTCCCAAACGTAATACGTGTAAGGGGAGGAGAGGGAGGGCCCGTTGAGCGCATCGCAGCTCCCGCGGTGAGGAAGGACCATAGCCACACCCCCAAGCTAACCAATCCCCACATAGCGGATAGCTAACAAGGCCAAGGCAGTGTATTGGGCATCTGAATAGAGACGCTTCATGTGGGTACTTTGAACCAGCATAAGGAATGTTGCATGTAAGATAATACCATGTACAGTAATAACAATATAGGTGGTCAATGAAAAATGATAGTAGTAATTTTAATACTTTTGATATGTAAGACCTTAACAGAAGGTACCCTATAAATGAGGGCAACCTCACACAGGGATGGCAGGGGAACACTGCCAATCCCAGATATTCAATTGCTTCCATCCCGGTATTTGAGTAAAAAAGAAGAGGGTTGGGACTTTAAATGAAGCACCCTAGAGTGCCTCCATCCCGGTAATGGATAAAAGGAAAAAAGGGAATTGGGACTTTGAATGAAGCAATTAAATAGTGGAGGTAAGTTACAATATAATGTATTTTATTTATAAATACTCTCAAAGCATTAAATCATAGTTCATATCGTATATATATATATACACACATATAGTGTGCACAAAAACTGAACATAGTAAACAAAATACACACATACAACACATGATCAGAGTAATAAATGTACAGATTGATACAAAAGGGCATGTATATGCCAGTAGTACCATGCCCAATGCTGGTATGTACACCTACATGGTATATGTACATCTGTCAAAAAATATATATAAGAACATCATCAAGTCTAGTGGTAATGAATAAATATCAGTTCGTATGAGATGTAACTGCAGCATCAAGTAAAGCTCTACGCGTTTCATGGGTGTTCCCAATCGTCAGGAGCAGATGCGGCGGACATTCCTATGGAATATATATTGTATTCTTGCCTGACCTTTGGCTGGCCACTCCTAGCTGCGGTTGTGGACAGGTTTGGTGAGTGTTGCTGGTCAACCATCTATATTTGTATAATTATTTTGAGTATTTTTTTACTTAGAATTCAGTTCTTTATATCCCTTTTTTTATATATATTCCATAGGAATGTCCGCCGCATCTGCTCCTGACGATTGGGAACACCCATGAAACGCGTAGAGCTTTACTTGATGCTGCAGTTACATCTCATACGAACTGATATTTATTCATTACCACTAGACTTGATGATGTTCTTATATATATTTTTTGACAGATGTACATATACCATGTAGGTGTACATACCAGCATTGGGCATGGTACTACTGGCATATACATGCCCTTTTGTATCAATCTGTACATTTATTACTCTGATCATGTGTTGTATGTGTGTATTTTGTTTACTATGTTCAGTTTTTGTGCACACTATATGTGTGTATATATATATATACGATATGAACTATGATTTAATGCTTTGAGAGTATTTATAAATAAAATACATTATATTGTAACTTACCTCCACTATTTAATTGCTTCATTCAAAGTCCCAATTCCCTTTTTTCCTTTTGGAATACATTAAACCTCAAATACGCCTAAATGCTCCTCTCCTAAACATGCTTTTGATGGGGGTTTTTTTGGCCTGTAAATGTGATTCTTCCACTAAGCCTGTAAACACCTACAGTATGTGTGCATGGACACCGGAGCTAACATAAAGGTGCTTTTCCAGGCTAAAAAATAAAAATAAAAGGCCTGTAAAAGCAAACATTTTTAAAGCCTAGTGTGCATGAGGCCTAAAGGTACCGTATATACTCGAGTATAAGCCGAGATTTTCAGCCTCTTTTTTGAGGCTGAAAGTGCCCCCCTCGGCTTATACTCGAGTCATCGCTGTCTGCCCGCTCGATCAGCGTGTCGAGCAGACAGACAGCGGCCATTCTATTCAAAAGCCGCGCCTCCGGCTCCGCCTTCGCCTGTGATAGGCGGAACACTGAATTTCCCAGCAGCCTGTGTTCCGCCTATCACGGACATCGTATCATCCTCGTACTACGGACGAGGATGATACGAAGGCAGTGATAGGCGGAACACAGGCTGCTGGGAAATTCAGTGTTCCGCCTATCACAGGCGAAGGAGGAGGCGCGGCTTTTGAATTTTACAATGGCCGCCGAAGAGGGCACGGGACGGAGGCAAGGCAAGGCAAGGCAAGGCACGGCACGGCACGGGACGGGACGGGACGGGACAGGACGGGACGGAGGCAAGGCAAGGCACGACACGACGGCAAGGCACGGCACGGCACGGGACGGAACGGAGGCAAGGCAAGGCACGACACGACGGCAAGGCACGGCACGGCACGGGACGGAACGGAGGCAAGGAGGCAAGGCACGGGACGGAGGCTCGGGACAAAGGTAGGCTGGACACACACACACACACACACACACACACACACACACACACACATACACACACACACACACACACACACACACACACACAGGGATGGGTGGATGGATGGAGACACACACAGGGATGGGTGGATGGATGGAGACACACACACACAGGGATGGATGGATGGATGGATGGAGACACACACACACAGGGATGGATGGATGGATGGACACACACACACACAGGGATGGATGGACGGACACACAGGGATGGACGGACACACAGGGATGGACGGACACACAGGGATGGACGGACACACACACAGGGATGGACAGGCATGTCTCACCCTCGGCTTATACACGAGTCAATAAGTTTGCCAGTTTTTTTGGGGGTAAATTGGGGGCCTCGGCTTATATTCGGGTCGGCCTATACTCGAGTATATACGGTATTTTATGTTTGATTTTAACCACTTAAGGACCGGGAGAGTTTCCCTCTCAATGACCATTTTTTGCGATACGGCACTGCATCAGTTTAACTGACAATTGCGTGTTCGTGTGATGCGATACCCAAACAAAACTGCCCTTTTTTTTTTCCTCCACAAATAGAGCTTTCCTTTGGTGCCATTTGATTACCTCTCCGTTTTTTATTTTTTGCACTATAAACAAAATAAAACAACAATTTTTAAAAAAAGAAAAACAATATTTTTTACTTTTTGCTATAATAAATATCCAAAAATAAATAAATAAAATGCCTTCATCAGTTTAGGCCAATATGTATTCTTCTACATATGTTTGGTAACAAAAAAAAAAAAAAAATCGCAATAAGTGTATATTGATGGGTTGCACAAAAGTTATAGAGTCTACAAAATAGGGGATAGCTTTATGCCATTTTTATTATTATTATTATTATTATTTTTTTTTTTTTTTTTACTAGTAATGGTGGTGATCAGTGATTTTTAGTGGGACTGTGACATTGCAGCAGACAGATCGGTCACTTTGAAACTTTTTTGGGGCCATTGACTTTTATACAGCGATCAGGGCTAAAAATAGCCATTGCTTACTGTATAAATGTCACTGACAAGGAAGGGGTTAACACTAGTGGGTGGTCAAGGGGTTAAGTGTTCCCTAGAGAAGGTGTTTCTAACTGTGGGGGGAGGGGACTGCCTGGGACTACAGAGAGATCGCTGTTCTTGATCACTAGGAACGGCAGAGCTCTCTCTACTTCCTTGTCAGAACGGGGATCTGTCTGTTTACATACACAGATCCCAGTTCTGGCTCTCTGAGGAGTGATCACGGGTGGGTGGTAGACATCAGGGCCGCCGGCCACAGGTTTTGGCTCCAGGGTCACGGGGTGCACGTGCGCGCACGCCCCCTATACCCCTGAAAGAAACACATGTTTTCATTTTGCACATGTCTACTGTCTTCAATACTCTCTGAGTCACTGTATTCTTCCCATGGTTTAGCTCCTGAAGCTGGAAAGTCAGCATGGCAGCCAGGAAATCAGCATTTTCAGAAGGCAGTAAGGAAAAAGCAGCCTCCTTGTATCTGTGATTTCAGGTCTCCTTTAATTTTGATTGGTTACTATATGATAACAAAAACAGTTCTTTGTTCAACAACCACAGTGCTTTATGTTTTACTTCCACAAAAAAAAATAAAAAAATCATGGGAGAAAATTCTCGGAATATCGTTTTACCTTCAGTAAGGGCGTGCAGGATATTGCAGGAGAGTAGAACGTCCCATGTGCCTTTGACGGCAAGATGCAGGAAATGAGGTGGGATGAAATTACCAGAAGAGGCTTTGATGGTCCGGCACGCAGTACTGTGAGCACCATATACAGCGATTTTTATAAACTGTACAAGGGGAAAACACTCCAATATAATAAAGCGAACAGAAAATGAATACACGTGTATGTATTACTTAAACATATGTAGGCTCACTCATATGTGACTTCTGTGGCCTTTTTAACTTTTTTTTTTAAAATGAATACATGTAGATGTAATCTGCAGATCAGTATTGCGTCTTAAAGGGTCAGTCCACCCGAAGTAATGTCGTTTGGGTTGGACGTCCTGAATGACTTCTTGTGTGTCGCCAACAGCGAGACCTCCTGTGTAGAATTCCTGTCTACCTGGGAGTTTTAGGTGTTCCCACTCACCTTTTTGTGGTCTGGCTCCTCCAACATTCTCCAGAATTTAAACTAAAAAAAAAAAAAAAAAAAAAGTCAGAAAACATGAGAAACCCTCCTAATGGACGCAGCAGATGTGAAATGTTGGGAAATAGATGCAGAATTTTCATTGATACGATCCCAGAGACGTATAAGATATTGATGGGTTATTTAACTCTGTATCATCTTCCAAATACTTATGCCCAGTGGCGTCGCTAGGGGGTGGCTTTTGCGACTACAGCCCTGAATCTGGGGTCCATAGCCCCGAGTCTCTGTAGGAGGATATTTATTATAGCAAAAAGTTTTAAAAAAATGTGTTTTTTTTTCAAAATTGTCGCTCTTTTTTTGTTTATAGCGCAAAAAATAAAAACCGCAGAGGTGATCAAATACCACCAAAAGAAAGCTCTATCGACGCAGTGCCGAAACGCAAAAAGTACTCTGGTCAGGAAGGGGTTAAAATCTACAGGAGCTACAGTGTATAAAAGAGAGGCCTCTAAGTGTAGCAATATGGTTACATTTAGGCCCCTTTCACACTGGGGCGGGAGATGCGTCGGCGGTTAAGTGCTGTTATTTTTAGCTGCGCTTTACCGTCGGATCTTACCTCCCGCTAGTGGCTGAGAAAGGGTTAAAAACCACCACAAAGCTCCTCTGCAGAGGCGCTTTGCCAGTGGGAGCTTTGCCGTATACACCGCTCATTCACTGCTCTAAAGATGTTGCTAGCAGGACTTTTTTTACCGTCCTGCTAGCGCCCCCTCTGGGCTTTCACATTGGAGAGACAGCAGCGGCTGTTTCAGGTCGCTTTGCAGGCGCTATTTTTAGTGCAATAGCACCTGCAAAATGACCCAGTGTGAAAGGGGTCTAAATGAAGTCGGACAATTCGATCTTGTGTGGGCTCCATCGAACCTTTGCTTGCCAAAAATGCAGCGGACTTTAGAAATAGAACATGTTTTAAATTTTAGAAAAAGAACATGTTTTAAATTTTCCAGCCGGAACTCCACCAGACCGAGAAAACCGTTCGTGTGTATGCTAGTCCGACAGACAAAAACCGACGCTAGGGCAGCTATTGGCTACTGGCTTCCTTATTCTAGTCCAGTCGTACGTCATCACATTCTAATCTGTCTGACTTTGGTGTGATTGTGTGTGTCCAAGTCCGTTCATTCAGAAAGTCTGCCGGAACTCCGCCGAAAGTCTGTCGGGAAGACTGTCGGACCTAGTCTGTCGAAAAGCATAATAGTGAGAGTGCCTGTCACTATGCAAAGGGATGGGAAATGGACACGGAGTCTGCATGTCGGTGGACTGAAGAGCTACAGAGCATAGCTTTGAATTGGAGAAAACAGTTTTGCAGCTTTCTCCAGGTTTTGCTATGGTCGGATGGGGTTCTGTAGTTTGGAGATCCTTCAGTCTTGGGTGGGACGGGATCTCCAACCCTGTGTCCAGGTCTTATGAATAGCCAGCAGGTTGTGTGCCCAGGTGCACACAGCCCATATAACGAGGGGCTAATGAGAGCAGAGAGTGGAGGAAGGTGGAGTGTGTGCAGCTTGTTGTTACTGCTGTTGCATCAAGACAGACCCATGTCTGAAAAGCTGTCTGCCCTGTGTGAGACTACATCCCTGGTGAGGGGGGACTTCGTGTCTGAAGGACTAGGAAGGTTGGGGCGGCTACAAGGGCCTGCGAGACCAGAGAAGGGTCTGGGAGGCTGGGAGAGCTGAGGCGACTAGCAAGTCCAAGGGGGACCAGGGGCGGACTGACCATTTGGGCACTCGGGCACTGCCCGAGGGCCCCATGCCTCCAAGGGGCCCCATCAGGGTTGCCAACCTCAATAAAACCAGTGACAGTATGTGGGTTTGTGTTTTTTTTTAAATCCCAAGATTATAGCTGCCCCGCCTCTCCAGTACCTTTTCAGTGTGTGTATGTGTATTCTGTGTGTGTATATTGTGCGTCTGTGTGTGTATACTGTATGTGAATGGGTGTATACTGTGTGGCACCATAATCTATTGCCTGGGGGCCCCCTGATCTTCTATTGCCCGAGGGCCCCATAATCTTCTCCTATTGCCCCATGGGGGCCCCATGAGTTGTCAGTCCGCCCCTGTGGGGGACTGAAGGAAGTTTTGAAGTCTGGGGGACATTAAACAAACCCAGGGGTCTGGAGAATCCTGTTGAGGCCAGGAGTAGGCCAGTTCAGCAGGGAACTGCAAGGCAAAGTAAGCCTAGGAGTCAGGAGGCTTGGCATTTTCAGTTGTATGAATTTACTGGAGAATAGGGATGAGCCGAACACCCCCCGGTTCGGTTCGCACCAGAACTTGCGAACGACCCCCGCGTTCGGTACGAACGTTAGAACCCCATTGAAGTCTATGGGACTCGAACGTTCGAATTGGAAAGTGCTAATTTTAATGGCTAATATGCAAGATAGTGTCCTAAAAAGGGTTTGGCGACCTGCCTCCTGCCTCAGGGGACATGGGTCACTGCAAAAAAAAGTTTTAAAAACTACCGTTTTGGCGGGAGCACTGATTTTAATGACGATTAAAGTGAAAAAAAAAAGTGAAATATTCCTTTAAATATGGTGCCTGGTGGGTGTCTGTAGTATGCCTGTGAAGTGCCACGTGTTTCTCGTGTTTAGAACAGTCCCTGCACAAAATGACATTAAGCGGAAATAACACCATTTAAAACTGCTTACGGTTTTAATGTTATATCTGGTTCCTGCAATATGGTTGAAAATCATTCAGAAAAATGGCATGGGTAGCCCTCCCTGCCCATTACCAGCCTATTTGGGTCTTGTACGCATATTAAGGGGAACCCTGTACCCATATTAAAAAAAGGAAATGCGTGTGGCCCCCAGGCCCTATATACTCAGAACAGAAGTATACAGGCGGTGCAAACAAGACAGGGACTGTGTAGGTTTGTTGTGTTAAGTTGAATCTGTTTGTCATTTTCAACCGGTACATTTTTAAAGTGTAGCTCCAGTCAAAAAAAATATTTTTAAGCTTTTTGGAAAACATAGGGAAGGGTTATCACCCCTGTATAATTTGTTTTGTCGTCCATCTTTTTTCATCTCACTTGCTGTTGTCTCCTTCCGTTTGCAAGTAGGAGATGTTTGTAAATTGGATGTTTGAAAGTAGGGGCCTGCCCTATATGCTCTGCAGAAATGGCAGAACAAGGTGTTGGTTTTGCAACAACATTGTAAGCCCTCAAAGTGACTCTTGGTGGGCGCTGGAGCGCCCTGCTGTGAACGATTATATCAAGAATTGTAATTACATGCCATTGTTGAACAGTGGTAGAAAAATTGACCTTTGGTGGTTGTGGTGCTGGTGCCACAACACTATAAGTCCTCACAGTTACTCTGGGTGGGCACAGGAAGGGGCCCTCCTGTGAAATATTATATCAAGAATTGTAATTACATGTCCCTGTTAAACAGGGGCAGAAAAATTGGGCCTTAGGCACTGGTGCCATCACACTGCAACCTCTGCCATACACTCTAGTTTTATTGCAGGAATTAGCCCTGCTGCAAAGCATTGCATCAAAAATTGTACTTAAACGCCCCTGTTAAACAGGGGCAGAAAAATTGGGCCTTAGGCACTGGTGCCATCACACTGCAACCTCTGCCATATACTCTAGTTTTATTGCAGGAATTAGCCCTGCTGCAAAGCATTGCATCAAAAATTGTACTTAAACGCCCCTGTTAAACCGGGGCAGAAAAATTGGGCCTTAGGCACTGGTGCCATCACACTGCAACCTCTGCCATATACTCTAGTTTTATTGCAGGAATTAGCCCTGCTGCAAAGCATTGCATCAAAAATTGTACTTAAACGCCCCTGTTAAACAGGGGCAGAAAAATTGGGCCTTAGGCACTGGTGCCATCACACTGCAACCTCTGCCATATACTCTAGTTTTATTGCAGGAATTAGCCCTGCTGCAAAGCATTGCATCAAAAATTGTACTTAAACGCCCCTGTTAAACAGGGGCAGAAAAATTGGGCCTTAGGCACTGGTGCCATCACACTGCAACCTCTGCCATACACTCTAGTTTTATTGCAGGAATTAGCCCTGCTGCAAAGCATTGCATCAAAAATTGTACTTAAACGCCCCTGTTAAACAGGGGCAGAAAAATTGGGCCTTAGGCACTGGTGCCATCACACTGCAACCTCTGCCATATACTCTAGTTTTATTGCAGGAATTAGCCCTGCTGCAAAGCATTGCATCAAAAATTGTACTTAAACGCCCCTGTTAAACAGGGGCAGAAAAATTGGGCTGCTGGCATCACCCAGAACCAAAAATGTTCTTCCAACATATCAGCGGAGGAGGAAGAGGATAGACAATCAACATAACAGGACAGTCACTCAGCATCAGCATAGGCAGTCTTGAAGGGATGTGGTATTTCAAAAAAAATTATTCGGTTACATCAGCTTCAGGTGCTTGGTAGCTGTGGGTGATCCAAGACTGATTCATCTTGATGAAGGTCAGTCGATCAACTGATTCAGTGGACAGGCGCACCCTGTGATCGGTAACGAAGCCACCAGCAGCACTGAAGGTGCGTTCCGAAAGAACGCTGGATGCAGGACAGGCCAGTAGCTCAATTGCATACTGTGCAAGCTCTGGCCAGTGATCCATCCTCAAGACCCAGTAAGCCAGAGGATTTTCAGTGGGAAAGGTGTCCAAGTCTGACCTTGCCCCTAGGTATTCCTGCACCATGTAAATTAGACGCTGGCGATGGGTGCTGGAACCAATCATACCTTGGGGCTGCGGACTAAAAAATTGTCTGAAAGCATCAGTCAGACGGCCACCTTCTCCACCGCTCCTTCTGACTGATGCCTCAGCAACACGTTGTCCAGGACCAGGAGTTTGTGACCTCCCAGTCTCTGGGAACGCGTTGCACAGAGCTTTCTGCAAGGCCTCCCGGAGATGTCTCATCCTCTGCTCCCTCTGCGATGGCAAGATAAGGTCGGCAACCTTAACCTTGTACCGTGGATCAAGGAGAGTGGCCAGCCAGTAATGGTCCCTCTCCTTGATCCGAAGAATACGAGGATCCTTCCGCAGGCTTTGCAGGATCAGGGAGGCCATGCAGCGTAGGTTAGCTGAGGCATTCGGTCCGGAGTCCTCTGGGTCACTAAGGACAACATGATCCGCAGCTACCTCCTCCCAGCCACGTACAAGTCCACGTGTTTCTTGGGACTGTAAATCATCCCTATAAGACTGCTGCTGCTGATGCTGAGTGCCAGCCTCCACCTCCATGCTGACACAATCATCCTCCTCCTCCTCTTCCTCCTCCTCACCCTCTTCCTGTGTGATGGGTGGCACAGCAGGAACACTGTCTGGATAAAGGGGGCCTTGAGAGGCAAGGAAGTCCTCCTCTTCCTGCCTCTGTTCTGCCTCAAGTGCCCTGTCCATTATTCCACGCAGCGTATGCTCCAAGAGGTGGACAAGAGGTATAGTGTCACTGATGCATGCACTGTCACTGCTCACCATCCTTGTGGCCTCCTCAAACGGTGACAGGACAGTGCATGCATCCCTGATCATGCCCCACTGGCGTGGTGAGAAAAAACCAAGCTCCCTTGACCCTGTCCTGGTGCCGTAGTCACACAGGTACTCATTGATGGCCCTCTGCTGCGTGTGCAGCCGCTGCAGCATGGCCAATGTTGAGTTCCATCTGGTGGGCATGTCACATATAAGGCGGTTCTTGGGCAGGTTCAACTCCTTTTGGAGCTCAGCCAGCCGAGCACAGGCATTAAATGATCGGCGGAAATGCACACAGACTCTCCTGGCCTGTTTCAGGACATCCTGTAAGCCGGGGTACCTGCCCAAGAACCGCTGCACCACCAGGTTAAGGACGTGAGCTACACAGGGCACATGGGTCAGTTGTCCCTGTCGGAGGGCGGAGAGGAGGTTGGTGCCATTGTCGCAAACCACCATTCCTGGCTTAAGCTGGCGTGGTGTCAACCACCTCTCGGCCTGCCCCTGCAGAGCTGACAAAACATCCGCCCCAGTGTGGCTCCTGTCCCCCAAACAAACCAGCGCAAGCACGGCATGGCATCGTTTTGCCTGCGTACTTGCGTAGCCCCTGCAACGCCTACGGAGCACCGCTGGTTCTGAGGACAGAGCACTGGAAGAGGCCATGGAGGAAGAAGAAGAGGAGGGGGTGGAGGAGAGAGGTGTGTCACAACCAATAGTAGCATTTTGGAGGCGTGGTGGCGGAACAACCTCCAACACTACTGCACCTTGTCCTGCATCCTTCCCAGCAGCCAGGAGAGTGACCCAATGGGCCGTGAAAGACAGGTAACGTCCCTGTCCATGCCTGCTGGACCATGAGTCAGCGGTAATATGCACCTTACCGCTGACCGCCCTGTCCAGCGAGGCAAGGACATTGCCTTCCACATGCCGGTAGAGAGCCGGAATCGCCTTCCGTGAGAAAAAGTGGCGTTTGGGGACCTGCCACTGAGGAACCGCACATTGTACAAACTCACGGAAGGGGGCCGAGTCTACCAACTGAAAAGGCAGCAGTTGAAGTGCTAGCAATTTAGCCAAGCTAGCATTCAACCGCTGGGCATGTGGATGGCTGGGAGTAAATTTCTTCCGCCGGTCCAGCAGCTGGGGCAGGGACATTTGTCTGCTATAATCGGACGTGGATGTACCACTAGCAGAGTTCCCGGAAGCACTTGGCTGTGACACACCTAATTCTACACCTTCATTCCTCTCAGAGCAGGTTTCAGAGAGGACTGAAGGTCTAGTGGGGTTGGAGATGCCAGCTGATGAGGAGCAAGGAGAGGTCCGCTTTGTTCTTTGGTGTGGGTCTTTGAGGTATGCTTGCCAACGAGCTGCATGGCAGGTCAACATATGTCTGGTCAAGCATGTGGTGCCCAAGCGGCTGATGTTTTGGCCACGTGAGATACGCTTGAGACATATGTTGCAAATAGCAGCGGTGCGATCTGATGCACTCGTCTCAAAAAAGGCCCACACCAAAGAACTTTTAGAATAACGCGCAGAGGAAGCGCTCTGCGCAGAGGAAGCGCTCTGCGCAGGCGGAGCTCTGCGGTGTGATTCAGTCGGTGTGCTGCCCCTAAGCTGGCCCCCGGAGGGCATCCTGCCTCGTTGGACATGTGCCTCCTCCTCCTCCTCCTCCCTCCTTCCAGGCACCCACGTGGAGTCAGTGCCCTCATCATCCCCTCCCTCTTCATCGCTGTAGCAAACCTGGCAGTATGCTGCAGCTTGTGGAACATGACTGCCAGATTGCTGTCCTTCTTGAGCATCCCCTCTCTCTGTGCTCACGCTACTGCCTTCCTCTAGCTGAGTGTCATCATCAGAGCCCACCAAACACTGGGCATCCTCCTGGAGCATGTACCCAACACTGTGCTCAAAGAGTTCAGGAGACTCCTCAGGAGGACGTGGTGGGTCTAGGGAAGGAGTCACTGATGATGACATTGAGAGGAGGGACGACGATGTGTTGGCAGCTGCTTTTCTACTACCCTGAGACTGGGTGAGACAGGATGAGGAGGATGAAGAGGGCTTGGTCATCCACTCTACCAAGTCGTTGGCATGTTGCGGTTCAACATGTCCAGCTGCAGAAAAGAAGGACAAGCATGTCCCATGGCCACGTGCTGATGACAATGCACCGCGTCCACGACCAGCACTGTTGTCTCTAGACACAGAGCCTGCTTGCCCTCTTTTATCGGCTCGCGCCTGTCTGCCTCTCCTTGCTGGCCTTCCAGACATGGTAATGGCCTGAAGGGAGTTGGGTAAAACAGTAGTTGGGTAGTTTATATTGTGCTGGAGGCACACAACACCCACTAACTCCTGCAGATGCCTTTTTTATAGAACAGCAGAGTTAAAGGGGTATATACAGATGTATACTGTGCTGTGCTGGAGGCACACACAACTTCCAATAACTCCCGCAGATGCCAATCGGGCCCAAATAGAGAACAGCTATGTAGGTGGATAATAGCGGTATGTACTGGGTACAGAGCAGGCACACAGCACGCACTATCTCCTGAGTGACACTACTGACTGCAAGCTCTATTGTTAAAGATGGACCACTAGCTATATAGGTGAGGTGAATATCACGGTGTATACTGCGGTCAGGGCACGCAGACAATAACCAGAAAACAGCAGAGTTAAAGGGGTATATACAGATGTATACTGTGCTGTGCTGGAGGCACACACAACTTCCAATAACTCCCGCAGATGCCAATCGGGCCCAAATAGAGAACAGCTATGTAGGTGGATAATAGCGGTATGTACTGGGTACAGAGCAGGCACACAGCACGCACTATCTCCTGAGTGACACTACTGACTGCAAGCTCTATTGTTAAAGATGGACCACTAGCTATATAGGTGAGGTGAATATCACGGTGTATACTGCGGTCAGGGCACGCAGACAATAACAAGAAAACAGCAGAGTTAAAGGGGTATATACAGATGTATACTGTGCTGTGCTGGAAGCACACACAACTTCCAATAACTCCCGCAGATGCCAATCGGGCCCAAATAGAGAACAGCTATGTAGGTGGATAATAGCGGTATGTACTGGGTACAGAGCAGGCACACAGCACGCACTATCTCCTGAGTGACACTACTGACTGCAAGCTCTATTGTTAAAGATGGACCACTAGCTATATAGGTGAGGTGAATATCACGGTGTATACTGCGGTCAGGGCACGCAGACAATAACAAGAAAACAGCAGAGTTAAAGGGGTATATACAGATGTATACTGTGCTGTGCTGGAGGCACACACAACTTCCAATAACTCCCGCAGATGCCAATCGGGCCCAAATAGAGAACAGCTATGTAGGTGGATAATAGCGGTATGTACTGGGTACAGAGCAGGCACACAGCACGCACTATCTCCTGAGTGACACTACTGACTGCAAGCTCTATTGTTAAAGATGGACCACTAGCTATATAGGTGAGGTGAATATCACGGTGTATACTGCGGTCAGGGCACGCAGACAATAACCAGAAAACAGCAGAGTTAAAGGGGTATATACAGATGTATACTGTGCTGTGCTGGAGGCACACACAACTTCCAATAACTCCAGCAAATGACAATCGGGCTCAAATAGAGAACAGCTATGTAGGTGTATATAGTGGTATGTACTGGGTACAGAGCACGCAGACAGCACGCACTAACACTACTGACTGCAAGCTCTATTATTAAAGCTAGATCACTAGCTATATAGGTGAGGTGAATATAGTGGTGTATACTGCGGTCAGGGCACAGACAGTAACCACTACACAAGAGCAAAATAGTAAATCAGCCAAAAACGATTGGTGTGTAACTGTGTTGAAGGTACACAGAACACCCACTGCTTCAGATGCTAACAAACACTACACGAGGCCGCCTGAAAGGCAGCTTTATATAGTGTGGGGCGTGCACTACACAGCCTGAGCTATGATTGGCCACAGGCAGGATGCCTGTGGCCAACCATTGCTCTCCTCGCTACTGGCGCTGCGATTGGCCAAGCATGCGGGGTCACAGTGCATGCTTGGCCAATCGTGAGACAGCAATGCATTGCGCCATCGCAATGCATTGTGGGCCACACGAATTTTGCCGCGAACGGCCCAAACGTTCGGAATTCGGCGAACGCACGAACGACCGATGTTCGAGTCGAACATGCGTTCGACTCGAACACGAAGCTCATCCCTACTGGAGAAGAACCCCTGTGTTGGAAATCCCTGTGTATAAACTTTTATTTTGTTCCTGTTAATAAAAATGGGCTGATAACTGACTGCTGTGGACTCACTACGTGAAGACGGGTCTACCACTGAGCTAAACACCCCAATATCACAGAAGATACAGCATTTAGCAACTCACATGGTTGATAATTAAAAGAGGCACATCTAAGTGTACAGGCATCCGGGGTAAAGGTGTCTGCAATCGTGACCAGGAAGGCTACCCTGCAGTAGAGCGATCTGAAAGCAAGACTTGAAGCGCTCGTGGTGCGCAGAGTGGAAGGAAGAAAATCAATGGCGGTGCGGAGGACGGTCTATGTGGACATCTTTACCCCGGATGCCTGAATACTTAGATGTGCCTGTTTTAATCATCAAGCATGTGAGTTGCTAAATGCTGTACCTTCTTTAAATGTAACCATATTACTACACTTAGAGGAGCCCCTCTTCTCTTTTATACTCAGTGGTGACATGACACTACTTGTATATCAAGACATCGCTTGTATATCAAGTCAAAATGTATTAAAAAATTGTGCTTGTCTTGCAAAACGCTCTCAAACCGAGTTACTCTCAAGCCAGGGTTTTACTGTATAAGTGAGACAGAACGCTCTGCATGCGCAAATCACAGGTTCACTTTAAGGGCTGAGACAGTGACTTTTTTTTTTACACTGGCCTAGTTGCTGTTGTTAATCTGCTCACAAGCAGAAGCAAATGACTTTTGCATTTCTATGCTAGCTCTTTTACATTACTCGCAGTAAATCCTTGCCAGTTTCCCGGCTCCACTGAGAAACAGATTGTTGTATATTGGATAGAACACAAAGAAAACAGAAAAGGTTTGTTCATTGTATGAGAAAACTCTTGTTATTACACTGTGCATGTGTTTGTGTATTGATCTGTTTATCCCAGCATTACCCTGATGGATTTCAACATTAACCATTTAAGAACATTTTAGGGTTTAATGATTTCCTTATGGAAATGTGAGTGTCTCGCCGTGGAATGAATTATGCCATCAGCTCAAAGGCTAAATATAGATAAGTTATTTTAATGAGAAGTATTAAGATGGCTCTGTGCTCAACCTTTGAACGCAGTGAAGCCGTCGTGAGACGGGCCCGAATCCAGGCTGCATTTATTTCAGCGTGGGGTAGATGCCGACAGCTTGAATCAGTCTCTGCTTTTGTATAGACCTCTGATACGATGGTGGTGAGATATCTGTCTTAGTGCACATTGCATTACAAAATCACCAGCACACATCCTATCTATCAGAAATGAAATCTGTTTCTAGTTTACAGAGGTCTAAATTGCATACATATGGAAATATGCACTGTATTGTCAAAAGTATTGGGACACCTGCCTTTACATGCACATGAGCTTTAATGGCATCCCAGTCTTAGCCCTTGTACACACGGTTGGACATTCCGACGGAAAATGTCCAATCGGACCGTATTGCCGGATAATCCGACTGTGTGTGGGCTCCATCAGACTGTTTCCGTCGGAATATCCAACGGACAAAGTTTTAGAGCTGGGCTATAACACTTTCCAACAACATGATCTGATCAGACTTTGTCCGATTGTGTGTAGAAAATTCCGATCGGACAAAGTGCCACGCATGCTCAGATCAAATTCCTAGACCAAAGCCAAAGACCAAAGGCCAAAGACAAAGACCAAAGAACCTATTGGCTACTAGCCTGAAGGTAGTCCCGTCCTAACGAAATAACGTCATCACGTTGCGTACGATCGGATTTTCCGACAACTTTGTCCGACCGTGTGTATGCACAAGTTTTGGACAAAATCCGTCGGACAAAATCCGACGGATTTTGTTGTCGGAATGTCCAACCGTGTGTACAAGGGCTAAGTTTGTAGGCTTCAGTATTGAGTTGGCCCGCCCTTTGCAGCTATAACAGCTTCAACTCTTCTGGGAAGGCTGTCCACAAGGTTTAGGAGCGAGTCTGGCTCGCAGCCTACACTCTAATTCACCCCAAAGGTGCGCTATCAGGTTCAGGTCAAGACTCTGTGCCGTCCAGTCAAGTTCCTCCACCCCAAACTCACTTGTCCATGGGACTCTTTATATTTCAATGATGTTTATTAAAGGTTTTTAGTACAGTACAATAGAATCTTTGTGCATTTTGTACAGCATTCAAAGCCTTATCCACATTCCCTAATGAATCCTTAAAGTGGGGTGCCCCCTAAAAAAAAAAAAAAAAAGTCAGCAGCTACAAATACTGCAGCTGCTGACTTTTAATAATCGGACACTTACCTGTCCTAGGGTCTAGCGATGCGGGGTAACGAAGCCCCCCTCTTTCCCCACTCTGTTTGCGGCGCCTGCATTGTTACTGTGGGCACCCGGCTGTAGCTTCACAGCCGGGCACCCACTGCGCATGCGCCGTGATACGCTGCACAGTCATCTGGGACACGTGACAGGTCCCAGATGACTGTGCGCCGCCGAGGGGAAGTGATGTCACCAGCCCGGGCAATGAAGGAGGTAGACTACGAGGTGTGCCATATAGTCAATGTATCAGTATAATCAATGCACAAGTCTCCCAAGATAGGGGCCCATTAGTCTTTGTATGTTTCCAGCCTGTCTGGTACCCCCCCCCCCCCCCCCCCCACGGGGAAGAGCCCACCCCCCATCCTGCTAACGGGGAGGGCCAAGTTTCCCCCCTGTGTGGGCGGACCCCCAGAGGGCCAGTCCATCTTTCGTCCTCTATATATGAGCCCGTATAACCTTTAAGGCTGCAATATTGAAATGAATCACTTAAGAGTGAGAACTTTAGAAGAAATGACAGAAGAGTTAGGAGGGTGAAATAGGGTTAGTTAGGGTTAATAAGGGAAGGTTGGAGAGGGGGGATACGGAGGAGCTATGGTCCTGCGCCCAGATGTCCATTGCATATATAAGTACCTATGTGGCAAGTGTTCTGGGGTCGTTGGCAAGATAATCCAGCCATGGAACCCAGACTTTGTGGAACAACCTAATTTTATCCTGAATATCCATGTCTTTATGGACCTTCCTTTGTGCACTGGTACGCAGTCATGTTGGAACAGGAAGGGGCCATCCCAACACTGTTCCCACAAAGTTGGGAGCATGAAATTGTCCAAAATGTATACCGACTCCTTAAGACTGGCCAAGTCCAACCTCTGAAAAATCACCCCACACCATAATCCCCCCTCCACAAAATGATTTGGACCAGTGCACAAAGCAAGGTCCATAAAGACATGAATGAGCAAGTTTGGAGTGGAGGAACTTGACTGGCCTGCACAGAGTCCTGATCTCAACCCAATGTTACAGTTTGCATTGTTTAGGATAATGTTATCAAGCACTTACCTGATTTTGTGTGGTATATATTCTGTGAGAAATTACAATAAAGGCAGTTCCAGTTTGAACCCAAGCTGGAGTTGTCTTGGGCTATAATACCTGGTTCTTTGTTCCATAGTGGAGGAAGCTGTATTTTGGCGGAATCACCCAAGCAGGGTGCTAGGTTGTCCGTCACAAGTAGTGATGGACGAACTTCCGACGGGACGTTTCGCGAACGCGGACCGCGAACGAGACCGACCGTTCGCGAAACCGAACGTTCGGCGCGGGCCCCATTGACTTCAATGGGAGGCGAACTTCGCAAACCTTTAGGTCAAATTTGCAGCCACAAGATAATTATTAGCTGGGCAAACATAGTCCCACCACATGGCCAATGACATAATACATGTATGAGGTGAATTTGGGATCGATAACTACAAGCATTCTTTTTTTATATGGGAAATTGTTCTGACAATTCAGGACTGTGGAGCGCATGAAGGCAATGGAGGAGAGGGAAGGTCAGGGACCAGGGTAGGCAAAGAAGAGGGTGCAGGAGATGATCACCAGCAGCGTGACATACAGCAATGACACATGCACCGTGATAGAGGCATCTGACAACAGCACCGTGATAGAGGGCACTGACATCAGCAGCGTGACATAAAGCACTGACATCAGCACCGTGATATGCAGCACTGAGAGCAGCACCGTGATAGAGAGTACTGACATCAGAAGCGTGACATTAAGCACTGACATCAGCACCGTGATATACAGCACTGACAGCAGCACCGTGATAGAGGGCACTGACATCAGAAGCGTGACATACAGCACTGACATCAGCACCGTGATATACAGCACTGACAGCAGCACCGTGATAGAGAGCACTGACATCAGCAGCGTGACATACAGCACTGACATCAGCACCATGATATACAGCACTGACAGCAGCACTGTGATAGAGAGCACTGACATCAGAAGCGTGACATACAGCACTGACATCAGCACAGTGATATACAGCACTGACAGCAGCACCGTGATAGAGAGTACTGACATCAGAAGCGTGACATTAAGCACTGACATCAGCACCGTGATATACAGCACTGACAGCAGCACCGTGACATTAAGCACTCACACCAGCACCGTGATATACAGCACTGACAGCAGCACCGTAAGCAGCCCCAGGAGGAAGTCAGCACAGCACAGGGATGGTGTGATCCCCTCATAATAAGCAGGCCCAGGAGAAGCTCAGCACAGAACAGGGATGGTGTGATCCCCTCATAATAAGCAGGCCCAGGAGAAGCTCAGCACAGCACAGGGATGGTGTGATCCCCTCATAATAAGCAGGCCCAGGAGAAACTCAGCACAGCACAGGGATGGTGTGATCCCCTCATAATAAGAACCCCCAGGAGGAAGTCAGCACAGCACAGGGATAGTGTGATCCCCTCATAATAAGAACCCCTAGGAGGAAGTCAGCACAGCCCAGGGATATCATAAGCAGCCCCAGTAGAAATATGACACCGCTCAACCTCTTCAAAGAGGAGGGTAGGGGCATATAGTACGGTGTGCTTTTTTGGGACAAGGAAGTGAGCCAAATGAAGAAAGAAGGTAGTGCACCTCAACCCTATGTATTGTGGACCGATAACAGTCCTTATAGAATAGCAGACTGTACCTCACTCAACCCTATGTACTGTAGCACCCTAGACCAAGTTACCAGTCCTTATAAGAACTTTTGTGGACCAAGCAGGTTGTGTGTTAGTGATTAGCAGACTGTACGTCAGTCCCTATACCAATGAAGGACTGCTACAGTATAGGGCAGCAGTCAGCAGTGGTGCACCTCAACCCTATGTATTGTGGACCGATAACAGTCCTTATAGAATAGCAGACTGTACCTCACTCAACCCTATGTACTGTAGCACCCTAGACCAAGTTACCAGTCCTTATAAGAACTTTTGTGGACCAAGCAGGTTGTGTGTTAGTGATTAGCAGACTGTACGTCAGTCCCTATACCAATGAAGGACTGCTGCAGTATAGGGCAGCGGTCAGCAGTGGTGCACCTCAACCCTATCTATTGTGGACCGATAGCGGTCCTTACAGAACAGCAGACTGTACCGCACTCAACCCTATGTACTGTAGCACCCTAGACCAAGTTACCAGTCCTTATAAGAACTTTTGTGGACCAAGCAGGTTGTGTGTTAGTGATTAGCAGACTGTACTTCAGTCCCTATACCAATGAAGGACTGCTGCAGTATAGGGCAGCGGTCAGCAGTGGTGCACCTCAACCCTATCTATTGTGGACCGATAGCGGTCCTTACAGAACAGCAGACTGTACCGCACTCAACCCTATGTACTGTAGCACCCTAGACCAAGTTACCAGTCCTTATAAGAACTTTTGTGGACCAAGCAGGTTGTGTGTTAGTGATTAGCAGACTGTACGTCAGTCCCTATACCAATGAAGGACTGCTGCAGTATAAGGCAGCAGTCAGCAGTGGTGCACCTCAACCCTATGTATTGTGGACCGATAACAGTCCTTATAGAATAGCAGACTGTACCTCACTCAACCCTATGTACTGTAGCACCCTAGACCAAGTTACCAGTCCTTATAAGAACTTTTGTGGACCAAGCAGGTTGTGTGTTAGTGATTAGCAGACTGTACGTCAGTCCCTATACCAATGAAGGACTGCTGCAGTATAGGGCAGCGGTCAGCAGTGGTGCACCTCAACCCTATCTATTGTGGACCGATAGCAGTCCTTACAGAACAGCAGACTGTACCGCACTCAACCCTATGTACTGTAGCACCCTAGACCAAGTTACCAGTCCTTATAAGAACTTTTGTGGACCAAGCAGGTTGTGTGTTAGTGATTAGCAGACTGTACTTCAGTCCCTATACCAATGAAGGACTGCTGCAGTATAGGGCAGCGGTCAGCAGTGGTGCACCTCAACCCTATCTATTGTGGACCGAAAGCGGTCCTTATAGAACAGCAGACTGTACCTCACTCAACCCTATGTACTGTAGCACCCTACACAGACCAAGTTACCAGTCCTGATAAAGAGCTTTGTGGAAGAAGTGAGTTGTGAATGATTAGCAGACTGCAGCAGAAGGGCAGCAGTCAAGTATAATATTCTTTCTATATTTGGAAGAAAGAATATTATACGTGTACAAGCCTATTACCATACCACTGATACAAGTCCTGAAAAGAACCTTTGTGGAACTAATAGTAACAGCAACTCTTTAAACTGACCCTCACTGCCTGACACACTGCTTCCTTCCTGTCCCTATACAAAGTGGCAAAAAAGAGGAGACTGGAACGATTAGTGGTTACTGGAATAGCTCTTTTGTGGACCTGATAGTAACAGCTAATGATGATGATGATGATGACGACTAAACTGACTCTCCCTGTAGCACACACCGTCCTGTCCCTCTCTCTAAACTGACAAAAGACACTCAGGCTGCTGCAACAATCAGTAGCACAGCAAACCTATATACACCTAACACCTATACCAGTCCTGAAAAGAACTTTTGTGTACCAAATAGCTAGCGATTTATCTCTCCCTACTCCACACAGCAACCTTTCCCTATAGTGACAGAAGAAAGAATGTAAAATGGCCGCCGGATCGGGTGTATTTATAGGTTAGGGGGAATATCCAAGTGTCCATGTGCTGTCATGTCTCAATTGGCTGTCCTGTACCCCATGATGGATGTGTCATCATAGGTCAAAGTTCTTTTACACATTAAACACGTAAGTCCGCCGGGGCGAACGACGCCAATAGGCGAGCGAACGAGCGGACCGCGAACGTCCGAAATTCGCCGCGAAACGACCGCCGGGCGAACCGTTCGGCCATCACTAGTCACAAGGAGACTATAGCGCTGAGTGAGCTATGACTCCAGCAACTCATAGATTACACAAGACTTTTATTCCCAATAAATAAACAGAGGAGCAAAAAAAAGGTAAGTATATACTGCTGGGGTGGGCTAAACTAAAATTAACCTGCTGATTTCCCTGGGTGGGCAAAGTACAGGTGCACTTTAAAGGGAATGCACAGTACTTTAGGGGTATTATTTCTTTCCTTATTTATTATGAACAGACCTAAATAATAATAATGTCAGTCGGGTAAAAGTGAAGAGCTATGTATAATAATATTTGAATAATATTTTGTATTCATGGCATTTGAGCCGTCATGTGCAGCTTTAGGCTCTTTACCTGGCTCTGTTGTTTACAGAATTAAACAGCGTAAGCTAAGTTTTACACACAGGTTTATATCAGCTGTGACTCCTTCCTTTTTTGAGGGCTCAGTCCAAAGTTTGAGTCAGGCAAGTCTCAAGGTAGGTTGCTTCTACTGTGCTGTGTCTTTAGCTTACCCACAGTGCTCTGTAAATACTTGGTCATTTGTGATATTTTTTACATGAGTCGTTTCCCATTTATCAAAATAAACAATATGGTTAATTTAATAAAGGCAAATAGGCTATTCACTTTGCAATGGCATTTTTCGCAGTGATAGTTCACTTTGCAAAGAATACCCAATCACGTGCAAGGAAAATAAAAAAAACAACAACATTTTTGCTTACACATGGTTGATTGAAGAAAGTTAGCAGAGACTCACCTTATTCACTAAGCTCTGGGGAAAGTTCTCTTAAAAAAGTGCAACTTCCCTTGGAAAGTGAGAAGTCTATTTGCCTTTGGAAAATCAACCCTAATGTCCCTATTTCCAGTACCGCAGACACATTCCATACTGTAGAAAAAGCAATAAGGCATTTACTTATGCTGCCTGTTTTTTAGGCAATAATTACCCCAATTTTAGATCTGCTTCGTTGTCTTGTTGAACCTTGGACACTGCTCAGTGTGTTGTAGGCTCATTTGGCTATTCCTGCCTGGGATTCTATGTTGATACAAGTTATTATTGTTGCTGAAGGAAGAGCTTTGCTTGATCTGGAAGTACTGTTTAAAGCTCCAAAAATGTAGTCAATATTTGCAAAATGGTAGACCCCCTCCCTAAACTTGACATTGGTCAGGCCTCAAAATTAGTCACCAAAAGCTTTGTAAGAGTGCCCTGTGTAAACTCTCAAATGTATCAAGTTTTTTTCTGACGGCATTGAAAGTTGAAATAGGCAGCAAGAGTGTGGAATTGGTAGGCATGTTTTTGTGTTTGCTGAAAGCCTAAGGGTTAAAATCCTGACTGCTGGCAAAACAAGAATATACGCCAGGATTTTTTAGCCACATCAATATATATATATATATATATATATATATATATATATATATATATATATATATATATATATAATTTTTTATTTTTTTTTCACCATAACCTGTTTTTTAAGCCTTACAGCAGAGTTCTCCAAACTGTAGCCCGCAGGCCAGATGTGGCAATTTGCTTGCTTTTATCTGGCACTTGGGGTATTGTTCCACCCACTGATAAGAGGCACTATTTCTTCGACTGACATCAAGAATGGGGCACTATTTTTTCCACTGACACCAACAATGGGGCAGTATTCCTTCTACTGACACCAACAATGGGGCAGTATTCCTTCCACTGACACCAACAATGGGGCATTATTTCTCCCACTGACATCAACAATGGGGAACTTTTCCTTCTCCTGCTGACCACAGGTGCTATATCATTTGTTTCTCTCCCATTGACCACCAAGCCTGGGACTTTGTCTACTCCCACTGAAGTTGTGGTATTTTCTACTCCCATTGGCCCCAGTCTGGCCCCCCTAAAGTCTGAAGGACAGTAAACTGGCCTTTTGTTTGTAGACCCCTGCCCATGGTAGGGTGCACTGCCTACCATGTAGACAATTAGACTCATATAGACTGGGCAGAAAATGCCCAGTACACCAAGGAGCCAGTTTAGAATTTTACTGAGGTGTCATGTGAAACACAGAAAGAAAAAAGTCCACTAATGTTTCAGGGAAGCAGAAGTCCACTTTATCAAGGAAACCAATGCAGCTGACACATCCAAGGACTGGTAATCTGTATTATATTCCATATTTGGTTTTGGTTTCAGATATGCTTTAAGTAGGCAGTCTATTAAGCTTTAATGCTGTGTCTTTCTATCCCGGAGACCCTGTTCCCTTCATTTTTTGTTCTGGGGTCACAAGGAAAAAGAATTGATAAGATATATATGTCCTCAATTGTTTCATAAACAGCATTGAAAACCTGACAATTCCTTTCCCCACTCTATTCATGGTAAAAAAAAAATTATTTACCTTAGAGATCTCTATAGCATGATGTAACAATGCTGAACAAGAGTTAAAGGAAGTGCATGTAGGTGCCCAGCAGGGGGAGACTGTTAATTTCCAAATTGATAAGGGACACATTGGTCATTTGTTGTATTTGTGGTGTAAATCAGTTCCTGTATATAACTCAAACGACGGTGGAGATTTCCACCTCCTCAGTAGCAACCGGACAGATGTGTCATCACATCTAATCCTCTTAATCCCTAAAGCTCTTCTATAATGGATATTTTAAAAGACCAGATTGGAAAACATGCTGTCTTTTTATTGAGCTTTTCCGAATGCTCCAGCTTCCTTTGCTATTATTTCCCTGTGCCAAGCTCACCCTTCTGGACACGGAATGGATTTGTTCCTTGCAAACCAGATGAAAACGCCTAATGAGTTAAACTGTTTATGGCTCTTTTAACTACATAATTCTGGCAGACTTAGCAGACTTTCAACACTTTTCATCTGTCTAGGAACGATTTTATGGACGGAATGATGGGGAAATCTTTCACAGTGCGCAGGTGGTTCCTCTCCCGTATGTAGATTACCTCTTCTCATTGACTAAGCATTTGGGTTTTAGTCCTATTTCCGCTTTAAGAGCCATCAGAAACAAGCTGCTTCAATAAAAATTGCAGGCCTGTGTTTGCGGAAAGAGTATTCAAGTTCAGACCTAGGGCAGCAAAGGCCCACGGGGGCGGCAGCATGCTCCCATCTCATTATCTCGCTATGCGTCTTTTAAATGCATACTTGCAAGAATGAAAATGGGTTTAATACTCATATATGTATTCCGTAAAAGGTGCATTCTTCCCTGTAGGTATCCTTAGCGAGCTGTATTGGTGAAGCTATTGTATGGGGTGGAGCAGCCTTTCACAGCCTTTTCTTTAACAATTTATATTTGTAGTGTTGGTCAGATCATCACAATAGACTAATTTAGTCTGTCTCATCCTCATTACTCCAGAGGAACCCTTGAAATTATTTTCAGATCTCTGTGAACTCTTGCTAAAACCAATTTGGGAGGTCAAAAGGATTGATGGCCACTGGGAAGAGTGCCCCAATTACAATAATGACTAGAATGCCATGCTTACAGATAAATAGATCATTGGTGTCATGAAGCTGACTCTGCCAAGTGGTGTTGGCCCTGGAACTGTGCAGGCATCATCAAGTGGGAGCTTCATCAGCTACAGCTCAAGGAACTCCTAGATAACGCTGAAGGAACCAAAGGGTTCTACAGAGCCCAGGATGAGAATGGCTGCTCCAATCTGAAGATGAACCTTATGATATGAAGTTGCCAACCTTCATGATCCAGAGAACCATAGAGTAACCCTTGAAATAATTTTCAGGTCTCAGGAAACCCTTGCTTCCAATCACTACATCTATACCTCACTGGGCATTTGCTTGAACAGTAAGGTGTTGATATGAGAATAAATAACAGAATAAGTATTGTTGCATATTTGACACTCAGGGCTGCCCTATATGACAAAATAATTTACAAAAAATGATAAAAGAAACAGACCACAAAAACTATAGGGCTCCTGCACATTGGTGGTCAGTCTGTATATGCCCCCCTATATTGGTGATGAGTGAAGTGCTATATTGGCAGACAGTGAAGAAGGACCCCCTTAGATTGGTAATCAGTGGGGAAGGGTCCTATTATTCTGGTGGTCACTAAGAAGAATCCTCCTTACATCTTATGTAGGAGGATTTGTTTTATTTTTGTGTATCACCTGAGGCTAGTCACTTTACTGGGTATATGTATGAGTTTACAAAAACTTTAATGTTAGCTAGAAAGATCATTGGTGTCAGGGGTAACTTATCTGAGATGTAGAAAGTGTTCATTGCTCAAGGAACCTGCAGCAAGCTCTGGATGAACCTTAGTTGAAAAAATCTATGATAGAGTTTTTTAAAAAGTCCTAGTATTTTATAGAGAAGTAACCTTTTAAGCCAGGGGTGCCCAACCTTTCTAAGAGCGAGGGCCACTTAAGCAACTTGGTAACCAGAAGCGGGCCACAATGGGCAGATGACAGGTCACGGCTACTCTATATCCAATCCAATCCACCTAGATGGAAGGGGACAAACTCCCTTCTAGTTTTTTTATCGGATTTTTAAGACCGGATTGGAGGCATTCGGGAGTAAACGGACAAAAGTCTGTTTACATCTGCTGCTCTGTAGAGGTGAATTGAGGGTCCTATTGGGTAGGGTCGATCGTGTTAAAAGGGCCTAAACTGCTTTCACACTGATGATTACCCACACCGCAAGTGCAGCGTAGTGCACCTGTGTCTATCCTGTGGATTAACTGAACTTTGCCATAGACTGCCTGTGGCAAAAGCCGGCGCTGTACAGGAAGCATCGGCTTATGGGCTCTGCAGCCGCTTTCTTCCTCTACCACAAGCTTCATTCACAACACCGATGATGTGGTATGACGGGTCGGCAACCTGCACTTTCTCTAAGAATGAGAATTATTTTAGCCTTTTCTCACACTTTTTCTATTGCAACAAGACTGTTAACATATCTATACGTTGGATACTAACCAAATCAAAAAAATCTTATATAAACTTGAATGTGTTAAAGTCATTCAAAAAGCCATCGTCAAATTGTATAAATCTTCAGCTTTCATTAAAATAATATCTGGTGATCTTGCTTTGAAGGTCTGTGTTTTAGGTACTTCCTGTTATAGGGTGAAAACACTCCGTCCCTGTCTCCCAAGTGTGCTCCTGCATTGTCCCCCTGCCACACATGCATTCAGTGGAAAATATAAAGCCATAACTTTATCACCATCCATCTAATATTAAGTAGGTCCCCCTTTTGCCACCAAAACAGCCCTGACCTCTGGAGGCATGGACTTCGCTAGATCTCTGAAGGTATGCTGTGGTATCTGGCATCAAGCCCTCAGTATCAAATCCTGTAAGATGTGAGGTGGGGCCTCCATGGATCGGACTTGTTTTTCCACCACATCCCATAGATGCTCATTTATATAGGAATCTGGAGAATTTGGTAGCCGAGTCAACACTTAAAACTTGTTGTGTTCCTCAAACCATTCTTGAACCATCTTTGCAGTGTATCAGGGTACATTATCCTGCTGAAAGAGGTCACTGCCATCAGGAAATACCCTTTCCATGAAGGTGTGTATTTGGTCAGCAACAATGCTTAGGTAGGTGGTACATGTCAAGTAACATCCACTTGAATGGAAAGACCCAAGGTTTCCCAACAGAACATTGCCCAAAGCATCTCACTGCCTCCGTGTGCCTTCTTTTTATACTGCATCCTGGTGCCATCTCTTCCCCAGGTAAGTGACACACATGTAATCAGCCATCCACATGATGTAGAAAAAAACGTGATTCATCAGACCAGGTCACCTTCTTACATTGCTCCTGTAGTCCAGTTCTGATGCTCACGTGCCCATTGTAGTAGCTTTTGACTGCGGACACAAGTTGGCACAGGCACCCTGACCAACTATTGAGTGTGGAGAATAGGGCGCTGTGGATAACAAGGAGACTTTAACAAACAGTATATGACTGGCTCTTGAAATGTGATTAATGCACCACAGCAGAACTTCAGAAGAGGAAAGCACTCTATAGCAGTGAAGGTGAACCTTGGCACCCCAGATGTTTTGGAACTACATTTCCCATGATGCTCATGCACTCTACAGTGTGGTTGAGCATCAAGGGAAATGTAGTTCCAAAACATCTGGGGTGGCAAGGTTTGTCATCACTGCTCAATAGGAAAAACAAGGCAGAGAAAAGGGCGCTTCTTCTGGTTTGAAGAAGGAACGACTGGGCATGCTCTGAAACATGTCCTGCCCACTCTGACATTACTTCCGGTTGCCTGTATTTCATGCTGGCCCTGACAGCATGGCTCTCCAACTTGGATCAGAGACACAGTGTTTCCCACCGCTGGTCGGCTGGAACTCCCACCAGCAGCTGTCTTTATTCCCAGGAGGCATCCCGCTGGACATTATGGATTAATTGATATGCCTGTTTTTCACTCAGTGTTTTTAACCCTTCCTTGTCATTAAAGTGTTTTATTACTGCACTTTAAGTGCCTTCTTCTCTGCTTTGTTTTTCAGTCTACAACTATGCAGCCCCATACACAAGAAACCACCAATACCCATTTTTTCTGCTTTCAACACATCAACTTCAGGGATAACATATTTACTTGTTACCTAATATAGTTCATCACCTTTCAGATGCCATTGTAATGAGATAACCTTTGTTATTCACTTAACTGGTCCGTGGTTATAATGTAATGGCTGATCAGTGCAAGTGGCATTTTCAAACACACATTACACAGACATGGTACACTGTTGTCACTATTAACAAACCCGCCATTCAAGGGCAAGGTGGCTACAGGAGATCAGCAGTAATCAGATGCAACAGAGGGTAAAAAAAAGGGGTAAAACACATATTTTATATTAAAAAAGGGCATTTGTTTATGATTACAGTGCTTTAGCAAACTAGATGGCATTCAGTTCGAGTTTACACAGAGTATAGGCAGGTCTACTTCTCAAGGGGCACCTTCACGGTATCAAATCCATCTGAAAGATGGGCCTACAGTTTGTTTGCTGTTCAAAATGGCTGCTTCGCTTATGTCTTGTGCATATGACAGGTTCTCTTTCATTTGTGCCAACTCCGTTGAGGAGAGGACAAAGGCCATATCGGATACAAGACATTTTTCTTTCTTACAGAGAAACAATAAAGAAACAATAACAAAGTCTGTGTGAGACTGACATTTCTGATGGCCTCTGAGCTCTTGTACAGGCACAGCACACATTGCCAGCGATAACCTCTACTCATGACTGGATAGCTGTAATATAGCCACTATAAGCTCCTGGTCCCTGGTGTAATTAAACAGTAAGCTTGGTTAAATCTGAGTAAATATGCTAAATGAATGAGTTACAGAGACATGAAACTAGGGCACCGTGGAGCTTGTCTGACATAGAAAAATTAATGCTGACAGGAATTTTAAAGAGGACCCAGCAGAGAAAGAGCTTAAAGTGCACCAGTACAATACTAATGTAATAATGTTTTTGGAGGAGAACATGGTAAGCTTGGGTAGGCAAGTAAGGTAAGTGCTGGTTTGTCTCTGAAGGTTCTCATTTATATAGGTTATCATATAACTAGTAGTAGTTAGTTCAACTGGATTGCTTCTGTAATGTTGAAGGCATTTCGTATCTTATTCAAGACACTTCTTCTGTTCCATTGAAAACAGGAAGATATTCCAAAATTAATATATCCACACCTTAATCCAATCACCATGGAATATGTACATGTAGATTGTCCAAGAATCGGATGGGGGTGTGAAGATTGTGGCAGTTTCTAGCTATATAATTCCATTGTTGGTGTTGGGAAACCTGCATAGGTGTTAGTTCTTCAATTTATCCAGGTTATGGTATAGCTAGTAGTAGTTAGACACATTCAACTGGACTGGAGTTCTGTAATGTTGAAGGAATTTCATATCTTTTCCAAACCACTTCTTCAGTTCATATTAGTACATGAAGATACCCCAAAATGAATATATCCACACCTTAATCCAATCACAATGGAATGTGTAGATGTTGATTGTCCAAGAAACGGATTGGGGGTGTGAAGGTTGTACATCTTCTAGCTATATAATCGCATTGTTGGTGTTGGGAAACCTCCATAGGTGTTAGTTCCTGTTTTGGGTTATGGTACAGCTAATATTAGTTTGTAACATTCAACTGGGTTTCTTCTGTTATGTTAAAGGAATTTCATATTTCATCCAAGCCACTTCTTCGGTCCCAATGAGTACAGGAAGATACCCCAAAATGAATATATCCACACCTTAATCCAACCACCATGGAATGATTGTTTAAGAACAGGATGGGAGGTGTGAAGGTTGTGGCAGTTTCTAGCTATATAATCACATTGTTGGTGTCGGGAAACTTTCATAGGTGTTAGTTCCTCAATTTATCCCAGTTATGGTGTAGCTAGTAGTAGTTAGCCACATTTAACTGGACTCGTTCTGTAATGTTGAAGACAATTTGAAGCAGGGCTAGCGGGAAATTTCCTGGTAGGCCACCTGCCCTGGGGCTGCTTTGAGCTGTGGCTGCTGCGGTGCCCAGGGCCGATCCTGGGCAGGTGCACAGGGTGCACCACACCTGGGCGCCGAAGCCCAACTGTCCTCCCCTCCCTGTGTATGTCACTGTGTATGTCACACACAACAGGGATCTATCACTGTGTCACGGAGCTTGGGTATGAAATGTTCAGCGGCCAATGCTGGGAAATTTAATCAGTGCGACGTGTATCTGAGGACCCGGTCTAGGAGGTGGGACATTTGATGGGCACTGGGGAGGCTGCATTGATCTCTTGTGTTATGTTTGCAGTCTCTGACCATCTCTTGTCTTTTATCATGTCTGCAGTCTCTGAGGGAATGTCTAGAGACTGGTAGTGCCGTCAGGATGGGGGTCATGGGAGAAGTCAGATGTGTGTGTGGACTGTGGAGAGGAGACTATAGGCTAAAACCTGAGCCACTAAGCTGGAGCTGAATGACTGAGCCCTGCGTGGTGCATCTGAGAGGAGGTCAATATAGCAGGATCATGTGAAGGAATAAAAATATCCACATAGTGTAATCCAATTTATGAACATTTATTGTTGCCAATGCCCCCCTTTACAAGATATACGTACTAGCTTAAAATATAAAAAGAGAAAATATAAAGTGAACTGAAAGCGTAGTCACCAGTTGCCGGTCACCTGATGCGTTTCGTCACTTCCGACTTCAACGAAGTCGCCCTCCGTTGAAGTCGGAAGTGACAAAACGCGTCTGGTGCATGTTCTCTATGACAAACCGGAAGTGATGTCTGCGTGTCATAGCCAGCTGGAATACCAGGAAGAGGACGCAGTGACTACAGCTACAGGCATCTTCCTCAATAACATGACCGGCGACTGGTGACTACCCTTTCAATTCACTTTATATTTGCTCTTTTGATATTTTAATCTAGTACGTATATCTTGTAAAGGGGGGCATTGGCAACAATAAATGTTCATAAACTGGATTACGCTATGTGCATATTTTTATTCCTTCACATGACCATGCTATATTGAAGCCATGTATACCCAGTAAGAATTTTAGCAGAGCTGATGGATGTACTTTTGAAGCCGCAACTAAAGATTACTATAAAAGGCGTTTCAAGTTTGGCCATCTGGTGAGTTCATCCCCAAAGGGGAGAGGCTTTCTTACACGTGGTGGTATCTGAGGTGTGTGGTGCACGTGTGACAACAATTAGGATCACCGCTACATCAATCAGAATTTTTCAGAGGAATTATTTAATTGCGTTATCTTCTCTTGAACTATTTTATCGCTTCGTTCTTATGTGTTGAAATTATCTAAAATCTTGTCATAATCGGACTATTTGACATGAGCATTGCTATGACATTTTAAGGACACAAAATGTGTGGGACTTTTATTGTCATTATTTTATATAAAATGCACTAGTTATCTTTTAAAAAGTGTTTTACAGGGCGAAACCTTCCATCCAATTTCTAAGTTGCTGCATTTGTATATACCAAAAGCCAGCATAAAGGAATAGTAGTGTTAAAAAAGCACTTGTGGGTTTAACCAATTTGACAATTCTCCTTAAAGGGGGCGGGGCAAGGGGTGTGTCCCATGCCTACATACTTTTGCGAGTAGGAGTCCCTCATTCCCATCTCAGAAAGTTGGGAGGTATGATTACAGCAGAGGTCGTAGGTTCAGACCCAGGGCCTGACAGTACCACTATATTTACAAGGTAGTATTTAAATTTCCAAAGGTATTTGGTGCACACTAAGTGGATTTCCATTGATGAATATATTCATGAATTGATGAATATAGCTAAATAAAAGTTTTGCTGTGCCCAGTTCAGATTCTCCATCCAAAATCTTAATGAAAACAGAGTGTCAGATTTGCATGTTTGTGATGATGTAGAAGCCACATGCCACTATAAAGTGGCCCCTGCAAGCGTATTCTGACTCTACACAATGCATGGGATGTTGGCATATAAAGAGAAATCACTATTTTTTCTTACTAGGTGAATCATACTCCACTTGTTATATATCAGATAAAAGTGTTCACAAACCGAGAAAGGCTGGGGACCTCTGAACTGATACCGTAAACCTGCAATTTCCCCAAGATATACAGCTTTATTCAAGTGTCTGCATCGCCTTTCAAATCTCTCCTGTTGAGCTCCTGTAAGTCATCTGTAACAAATTCTCAACGTGACCTAGAAACAGTTTGACCAGACTGACTTTCCAGCTCGATGCCCCATTGTAAATTTGACAAGTTCCTGTTATGGAAGGTGGGAATATACTAAATGCCTCGGTCTGCACTTCAACTGATAAAATTTCTTTCTGCACTGCAGAGATGAAAGAATGTCATTGAAAATGAACCTTCAAGGAACTTTTCAAGTCAGTAAATAAATTGTGTAAGTAAAATGTGACAATATGCAGCAATAATATGTGTACTGTGTATATGTATATACTGTATTTATTGGCGTATAACACTCACCTTTTCACCCTGAAAATTGGGTGCAGATAGCATGTGCGTGTTATACCCCAATACTTCAATTTTAGCTGTCTCGGAGGGGACAGGGAGGGGGCAGGACAAGCGCCGTCAGATTACATACAGTGAGAATCTCCTGTTTAGTTGGTGGCCTCTGTAATAGGAAGTCCCGTCTCCTGGGCCACCATTGGACCACTGTTCTGTCTATCATAGGAGATTCTCACTGTATGTAATCTGTTGGCGCTCGTCCCACCCCCCTCCCTGTCCCCTCTAGGCTGCAGATGGGCATTGATCAGGCTGCATTGATGTCAATGGTGAGGCTGCTGCATTGATGGCAATGGTGAGGCTGCTGCCTTGATGGCAATGGTAAGGCTGCTGCATTGATGCCACTTGTGAGGCTGCAGAGCTCTGACTCTTATTTTGCTTCAAAGTTCCTTATTTAATAATTATTTTTTTCCTGAAACTTCCCTCTCAAAATAAATGTGCATGTTATACGCCTGTGCATGTTATACGCCACCAAATACAGTGTATATATATATATATATACCGTATATACTCGAGTATAAGCCGAGATTTTCAGCCTCTTTTTTGAGGCTGAAAGTGCCCCCCTCGGCTTATACTCGAGTCATCGCTGTCTGCCCGCTCGATCAGCGTGTCGAGCAGACAGACAGCGGCCATTCTATAATTCAAAAGCCGCGCCTCCGGCTCCGCCTTCGCCTGTGATAGGCGGAACACTGAATTTCCCAGCAGCCTGTGTTCCGCCTATCACGGACATCGTATCATCCTCGTACTACGGACGAGGATGATACGATGTCCGTGATAGGCGGAACACAGGCTGCTGGGAAATTCAGTGTTCCGCCTATCACAGGCGAAGGCGGAGGCGCGGCTTTTGAATTTTACAATGGCCGCCGAGGCGCCGACGAAGAGGGCACGGGACGGAGGCAAGGCAAGGCAAGGCACGGCACGGGACGGGACGGAGGCAAGGCAAGGCACGACACGGGACGGAGGCAAGGCACGGCACGGGACGGAGGCTCGGGACAAAGGCTCGGGACACAGGTGGACACACACACACACACACACACACACACACACACACACACACACACACACACACACACACACACACACACACGGATGGATGGATACACACACACACAGGGATGGATGGATGGATGGAGACACACACACACAGGGATGGATGGATGGAGACACACACACACAGGGATGGATGGATGGATGGATGGAGACACACACACACAGGGATGGATGGATGGATGGACACACACACACACAGGGATGGATGGACGGACACACAGGGATGGACGGACACACAGGGATGGACGGACACACAGGGATGGACGGACACACACACAGGGATGGACAGGCATGTCTCACCCTCGGCTTATACACGAGTCAATAAGTTTGCCAGTTTTTTTGGGGGTAAATTGGGGGCCTCGGCTTATATTCGGGTCGGCCTATACTCGAGTATATACGGTATATATATATATATATATATATATATATATACATACATGCACACACACATATATACATATACATGCAGTCTCTCACAAAAGTGAGTACACCCCTCACATTTTTGTAAAAAATGTATTATATCTTTTTATGTGACAAGAAATTACACTTTGCTACAATGTAAAGTAATGAGTGTAAAGCTTGTATAACAGTGTAAATTTGCTGTCCGCACAAAATAACTCAACACACTAATAAATTAATCTCTAATTCGTTGGCAACAAAAGTGAGTACATCCCTAAGTGTAAACGGGTGACCCCGCCCCCTCTGACATCACGGGGAAAGCCATAGGGAAGTCCCCGTGCGTCAGAGGAGGGCGGGGTCACCAGATGGCCCCGCCCTCTGTTATTTAAGAAGTGTCAGAAGAATCGAAGCGTCACACAGCTGAAAACTCCCATATAGGCGGATCGTGCGGACGGCGCGGAGAAGAAGCCGGAGCAAGATGCAGGACGAGAAGAGCGGAGGAAGAAGATGAAGAAGAAGATGGAGAAGAAGAAGATGGAGGAACAAGATGAACATGGAAGGAAGACCAGAAGAAAAAACATGAAAGAAGAAGTATTTAATAAAGGAATATCTCTTGTCTTTTTTAACCTTTTTGTCACTTTTTTTGTGAAGTGGTAGGGGTACATATGTATATACCCCATTACCAATTCACATGGGGTGGGCTGGGATCTGGGGGTCCCCTTGTTAAAGGGGGCTTCCAGATTCCTATAAGCCCCCTGCCCACAGACCCCCACAACCACCGGGGAAGGGTTGTGGGGATGAGGCCCTTCTCCCCATCAACATGTGGACAAGGTGCTTTGAGGGGTTACCTCAAAGCACCCTCCCAATGTTTAGGGCATGTGGCCTGGTACGGTTCAGGAGGGTGGGGGGCACTCTCTCACCCCCCTCTTTTCCTGCAGCCTGCCAGGTTGCCAGGTTGCATGCTCGGCTAAGGGTCTGGAATGGATTTTTGGGGGGAGCCCATGCCATTTTTATAAAAATTCCGACTAATTTCCAGGACAGTCCCGGCGAATCAGGGATGGTTGGGAAGGATGCAAATGCATAGATATGCCCCTTGTGAAAGAGGCCTAAGGTTGGATTCACACCTATGAATTTTTTGTGCTTTTTGCATTTTGCAGATTTCACTATGTGTCCCATAGGATACCATGGTAAATGGATTGTACTGCAAATCTGCAAAATGAAAAAAAGTACTAAAAATGCATAGATGTGAATCCAGCCTAAGTGTGAGACATTTGTGAACAAAGCCAAGGACTGCACAGGCACTAGGGCTCATATGACTATTTCATCTCTGAGCCATAAACTCAGACCAGGAAGTAAATGGTGACCCTGGATGAGGTCCTGACAAAGATGGCACCTTCTGGAGACATAAGCATGTAAAGGTATTGTTAGAGAAAGGAATGTGATCTTTGAGAGGCAATAAATACCTATAAGTATTACACTTATACATTGTTAAAGTACTTGCATGACCCTTGCCAGGACTTCCAGGATTCCTCACAAGATATTGGGGGTGGGAGTTTGCCCCTAGAGGGTAGGTTAGAAACCGCCAGACATTCAAAGTTATTGTAAACTATCACCTTGTAAAACAAAAAGATCAGGAATATAAAATGTTGGGTTTACATATTCTTAAGTAATTCTTCAGACTTCAGTTCTCAAGCATTTGCCTCATACCAACATACACTCAGAGACTACTTTATGATTCTCATCATTTAGCTTTTTAGGATGGAGATGTAGAACACGATCCACTCCTCACCAGACTCTTGTGCCCTCCCTGGGCACCTAACACTTAGTGTCATCTGTATTCACTTGGCTGTATAGGCTCACATCATAGGAATACTAATATATCTGTCTACTCTTCACCTCTCTCCTTCAGTCTACTTTCGTATTACTACCTGACATATCAGCATGGATGTCACACTACTCCTTAAAATCTCTCTAAAACCGAGCTGGTAATATTCCCCCCCACCCATGCCCCCCTCCAAGACTTTTCTCATCAAAATCAATAATTCAACCATCAATCCCTCCCCTCATGCCAGGGTACTAGGTGTAATCCTAGATTCTGACCTGTCCTTTCAGCCCCAAATCCATTCGTTGTCAAAAGCTTGTAGTCTTCACCTCCGTAACATCTCTAAAATACTCCCCTTTTTAATAAATAAAACCACCAAGGTACTCAATCACTCCCTTGTTATCTCTTGCCTTGACTATTGCAACTCCCTTTCAGTCTATCATGAATGCTGCTGCCAGACTTATCCACCTTACCAACCAATCAATGTCTGCCACCCCTCTCCACCATTCCCTACACTGGCTCCCGATCGCCCAGCGATTTAAATTCAAAATACTAACCACAACATACAAAGCCATTCACAACTCTGCCCCAAGCTACATCACCAATCTTGTCTCCAAATATCACCCAAACCGTCCTCTCCACTCCTCTCAAGACCTCCTACTTTCAAGTCTCCTTCTCCCATGCTCATCTTCAGGATTTCTCCAGAGCCTCTCTCATTCTATGGAACTCTATACCTCAACCTGTCTGGATATCTACTACTCTAGCTGCCTTCAGGCAATCCCTAAAAACTCATTTCTTCAGGGAAGCCTATCATGCTTTAGAGGTAGCCGACGGAAGAGCAGAAATCAGATTGTAGTAGTAGATCCTAACAGACATATTCCAGTGGGACAACAACCCAGGCCGTTCCTCTACAGATGTATATATACCCAAACACACAAGGTGTGACACATCTGCTGAGAAAGAAGTCACACACCACCCAAACCCAGCAGCAATCAGCCAAAATATTCAAAGTAACACAGAATCACAATACAATGTCAAACACAATAAAATAACAGCATATAATAGGCACCTGTCTACAAGATGCCTTCTAGGTCTTCTAGGATTCCTGCTGGGATTTACAGGATTCCTAGGACCTTCACTACCTTCAGAGCTTCCAGTAATGACACTGGGTGTATCCTTTGACCAGAAGCAGGGGCGATGCTGGGTGGGTGCGTGGGGTGCACCGCAACCAGGTGCCACAGAGGAGGGGGCGCTGATATGCCAGATTTCCCCCCTCCCTCCTCCTCTCCAGGCCCGTCTTTATCGCGGGACAGTGTGAGTGCAGCGGATCCCCGTCCCCTTACTCTCCATTTAGTACCAAGGCCACACTGAGTCTGTAACAAGGAAGAGCGGTTGGCTGCTTGCCGCATTTCCTTCTCTGTCAGAGCGGCTGTGATAGGGAGTGTGGGCAACAGAGCGTCTCTGTGTTCCCCCACTCGCCCCCCTCCGCGCTCCTATTCTGGTCAGCAGCACTGCACGGAGTGTGTGTGGGGAGGGGCACTGTTATGATCACATGCACTCTCCCAAGAAAAAAGAAAAAACTCTCTAGCAATACACACCACACTGAGCATGTGCAGCTTGCCCAGAGGCTCTGTTCTATCAGGAGATGGTTTAGGGACTGTGGAGGAATGGGAGGATCAGAGAAGACAGGATAAAACAGCCTTTTTACACAATGCGGAGGATTAACCCCTTAGGTTCCACAGTGAGTATAACGAGCATGCTTTACAGCATATGCAGACAGATTTTACTGTTGTGGGTTTAGTAACACTTTAAGCTCCAGCCTTTGAAGTCACTGGTGCTGTGTCTTATCACTAGCTATCTGAGAGCTAAAGACCTATAGTACTTACCTGTCACTTGCCTGTTTGTTGCCAACCTGGATTGACCTAACTACTCTCTTATCTGCTGCCTGCAACAATCCCTGCATAGACCTGGCTACTCTTTCGGCTGCCATCTGCCATGACTCCTGCCTGGTCCTGACTACTCTTTTGCCTGCTGCAGCCTCTGCCAAACTACTCTCTTTTGCATTGTGAGCAGTCTCTGCACGGCAGTGCTTCCATTCCAGCAACCCCTTGGTGGGGTGATCCCATGGGCCATGACTCGGTGACAGCTTGTAGAAAAGACAACTTGTAGGCAGGTGCAGTCTACTTTCTCCACTGCAGGTGGTGCTCTTCTGCAGTGGCACTGCAGCTGGAGAGGAAGTCAAGAAGAACAGGGTTCCTATATGGTTTCCTGGGTCACTGGGGAGGAGATCCCATTGGATGCTGCTGCCTCATGTGCAGAATCTAGGGTCAGGCAGATCCTTTTTTAAGGCCTTGGCTCCCAGGTTTTGGGCGGATTTTGCAAGTTAGCAGAGTAGGCACAGGTACCTGCCTGGTAGGGACAGACAGGGAAAGGTTCCTGATGAGGATGGAAAGCTTAGGAATTGCAACTTCCTTAGACATCTTCTGGCTTGAGCACAAGAAGGCCAGGCCACATTCTGCCCTTCTCAACAGGTGCTCTCAGTTTGACTGAATCTTGGACTCTACATGCTGTTGGAACTGTGAGTGTTCCCCGCTGGGCTGCCTTTCCCATTGGTGCTTGTCAACTGTCTCCATATTATCTGCAATAAAAGGTCTTTTGTCCCACTGGGACTGTGCATGTTATTGCTGCCGCACCATGCTACACCCCACCTACAAACTGGAAGTTTCCAGCCCATCTCCACTATCAGAAGCCCTGGTGAAGACCAACTGCTAGTTAGACTGTACACCTTGGGTGAGCCCGTACCATCTACCAAGTATCACCATAACACATGTTACTGAGCATACATGCACGTAACAAGAAAAAATGCATCTGTTTTAGTCTAAGAGACTCAGACCAGTGGAAATAAGAACATGGGGGAAGTGAAGAGTGGAAGTATACACTATATTGCCAAAAGTAATGGGACACCTGTGTTTACACACACATGAATTTTAATGGCATCCTAGTCTTAGTCCATAGGATTCAATATCGAGTTGGCTCACCCTTTGCAGCTATAACAGCTTCAACTCTTCTGGGAAGGCTGTCCAAAAAGTTCATGTGCGTGTGAAGGGAGGTGTCACAATACTTTTGACAATATAGTGTATATTAAGGGGAATGACTGGACCAGGAGAGTGTAGTTGGGAATTCAAGTGCAGAGATTTTTCTGTCTCGTTCCCACAAAGCTTATAAGCTGCTGGGTCATTCAACTTGCCAGATTTTGCCTAGACCTCATACATAAATTATGAATTGAAGTCAATTAAATAAATAAATGTATCTATAAACAGATGAAAACACCACAGGACAAAAAAACTGTAACCCATCTAGTTAATAATGTGCCTTTTTGCTGCATGTCAGAAAGGGCGGTTTATGAAGCGTGCCATTGGCAGCAAATTTATATACATCGGTGAACGGTGACTATTCTCCAAGAGAGAAACATGACTTAGAACAATAGCAAATGAATGAATCCACAAAGTTAATTACAGGTTTTGTTATAATTTTCCATGCAGTATTCGGGAAAACTGTGCCAGCTGTTTACAGTGTTTTGAGATGGCAATGTGAACAATTTCTGCCTTTGTCATGTTGTTTGCACACTAAATCTGCTGATTTCATTGTATCAGCTGTCTAAAAATTGAGATAACTGTCCTTCGACAACAAAATATCAACTTGCCTAAAAAAATAAGTCAGGCCGCGTACACACGCGCGGACTGTTCGCCCAACTTTGTCCGTCAAACAGTTTCGGCAAACAGTCCGCTCAAAATTAGCATGGACGGACATGGCCACACACGACGGACGAACAGTTTGCTGAAACCGTGCGCGATGACGTGAACGGCACGTACGACGGGACGAAAAATACGACGTCCTATACACTGCATTATAACTTTCGGCGTGAAAATCCTTTCTGAGCATGCGCGGAACTTTGTTTGACGAACAAGCCTACACACGAGCGGACTGTTCGCTGAAACAAGGTTTCAGCGGACAGTTTTTCGGAAATTCCGAAAAACCTTGTCCGTCAAACTGTCCGCTGAAACTGTCCGCTGAAAGCCCACACACGAGCGGACTGTCCGCCCAAACACTGTTCAGCGGACAAAGTTGGGCGAACAGTCCGCCCGTGTGTACGCGGCCTCAGACATATTTTTAATTCTCCTTTAATACACAAATATAATCTCTGATTCTTCTGAAGGTTTACACCAGGCATGTCCAAAGTCCGGCCCGCGTTCCAGTCTAATGCGGCCCCACTGGTAATTCGGATATAATTATCTTTTGTGGCCCCCAACGAATCCCAGAGTGCCACAAAAGATATATACTGTTGTAGCGGTAGGGCTGCTGAGTTTGTTCATTACCTTTTGTCAGATGGCTCCGCTACCGATCCCCCCATGCAGTTACATGACACCAAACAGTCAGAACTCTGGATTTTATAATGTTTTATTCTGGGTATAAATCGGTGGGCTGTTCAATAGGGTATATGAGATGCCCCATCCGACCCCAGTTTTAGGTCAAAAAGGGTACTAATCTGTAACTGTAAGTCCCTTGGAGTGATCCTTTCCTGGTTCCAATTCTCTCTTATGTTTCACTTCCAATATGGACAGATAAGCATCACTCTGAATAATGCTGTGGATGTTGACCCTGAAGTCACAGGCCACATTGCCTATTTCCTTGACTTGTGTTATCAGACTTCCCTCAGTCCTGGAAAGTGCTTGTTACTGAGTAGTTCTACTAGGTTGCACTCCCGTTGCTCTCTCCCAATCAACAGTCCATGTTCTACTCACAGAAAGTCAATTCCCAGTTTCCTCCTTCCGCTTAGTTCCTACTTCCTCCTCCACACGGTCCAGTACATCTCCACATGGGACGCCTGGTCTTCCTCCAGCGCTACATGGCCTCCCTGGACTCGTCTCTGGCTTTTCTGGCTGAACTCCCGGGCCTTCGGACCTCCACCTCCAACTTCCACTACGCTCTTACCCCCTTTTTATGAGAGATCTTCCATTGACCATAGAAATTAACCATTGGTTAATTCTTTCACATGGGTTTCCTGCCACTCAGGACTCAGCCCATCCTCTCTTTCCAGCAGAATCCACTGTCAAGCAAAGGAGGTTTTCCTGAGCCCAAGTGTAGGCGGCCACACCCCCTTTTACTCTGACACTCCCATCCCCAAATAAACAACCAGTCCTAGTAAAGCATAGGACCCTGGCTAAATTTACCTGTCTCTAGATCCTATACTGTAAAAAAAAATCACTAAGCACCTACCTAAAAGTAGAGGGCGCTACACTGCATTTATCATTCCTCGGAGGGGAGGGGGGCGGGACTGGATGGGATGGGTGCCGTCAGATTACATACAGGAGAATCTCCTGTTTACTTGGCGGCCTCTGTAATATGAAGTCCCGTCTCTTGGGTTGGCATTGGACAACTGTTCTGTCTATCTTAGGAGGCCTCCAAGTAAACAGGATATTATCCTGTAAGTAACCTGTTGGCACTCATCCCGTCCCCCCTCCCTGTCCCCTCTGTGGCTGCAAATGGGCATTGATCAGGCTGCACTGCCACTGATGGCAATGGTGAGGCTGCATTCGGAGGGTGCATTCATGGCAATCGTGAGGCTGCATTCATGGCAATCGTGAGGCTGCATTCATGGCAATGGCGAGGCTGCAGATGGGCACTGACTAGACTGCGTTGATAGGCACTGACCCTTATTTTGTTTCACAGAGTTCTTTATTCAAAGTTTACTTTTTTTCCTGAAACTTCCCTCTTATGCCCTGTACAGACGTCGGATTTTTCTGACGGATTTTGGCCCAAACTTGTCTTGCATACACATGGTCACACAAAGTTGTCGGAAAATCCTATCGTTCAGAACGAGGTGACGTACAACACGGGACTATAAAAAGGCCAGTAGCCAATCGCTTTTGTCTTGTAATTTATTCTGAGCATGCTTGGCACTTTGTCCGTCGGAATTGTCTACACACAATCGGAATTTAACCACTTCAGCTCCGGACCAATAAACACCTTAAGGACCAGAGGTCTTTTTGCAATTTCGCACTGCGCTGCTTTAACTGGTAATTGCGCGGTCATGCAATATTGCACCCAAACGAAATTTGCGTCCTTTTCTTCCCACAAATAGAGCTTTCTTTTGATGGTATTTGATTGCCTCTGCGATTTTTTTTTTTGCGATATAAATGGAAAAAGAGCGAAAATTTTGAAAAAAAAAGATATTTTCTTCTTTTTGTTATAAGAAAAATCGAATAAACTAAATTTTAGTCATACATTGAGGGCAAAATTTATTCAGCCACATGTCTTTAGTAAAAAAAATGTCAATAAGCGTATATTTTTTGGTTTGCGCAAAAGTTATAGCGTCTACAAATTAGAGTACATTTTCTGGAATTTACACAGCTTTTAATTTATGACTGCCGATCTCATTTCTTGAGGTGCTAAAATGGCAGGGCAGTACAAATCCCCCCCAAATGACCCCATTTTGGAAAGTAGACACCCCAAGGAAATTGCTGATGGGTATGTTGAGCCCATTGAATATTTTTTTTTTTTGTCCTAAGGGATTGAATAATGACAAAAAAAAAAAAAAATTTTTTTTACAAAAAGTTGTCACTAAATGATATATTGCTCACACATGCCATGGTTATATGTGGAATTGCACCCCAAAATATATTCCGCTACTTCTCCCGAGTATGGGGATACCACATGTGTGGGACTTTTTGGGAGTCTAGTCGCGCACGGCACCCCGAAAACCAATCACCACCTTCAGGATTTCTAAGGGTGCAAATTTTTGATTTAACTCCTCACTACCTATCACAGTTTCGAAGGCCATAAAATGCCAAAATAGCACAAAACCCCCCAAAATGACCCCATTTTGGAAAGTAGACACCCCAAGCTATTTACTGAGAGGCATGTTGAGTCCATGGAATATTTTATATTTTGCCACAAGTTGCGGGAATATTACAAACTTTTTTTTTTTTGCACCAAGTTGTCACTAAATGATATATTGCTCACACATGCTATGGGCATATGTGAAATGACACCCCAAAATACATTCTGCTGCTTCTCCTGAGTACGGGGATACCACATGTGTGGGACTTTTTGGGAGTCTAGTCGCGCACGGCACCCTGAAAACCAATCACCACCTTCAGGATTTCTAAGGGTGCAAATTTTTGATTTAACTCCTCACTACCTATCACAGTTTCGAAGGCCATAAAATGCCAAAATAGCACAAAACCCCCCCAAATGACCCCATTTTGGAAAGTAGACACCCCAAGCTATTTACTGAGAGGCATGTTGAGTCCATGGAATATTTTATATTTTGCCAAAAGTTGCGGGAATATTACAAACTTTTTTTTTTTTTGCACAAAGTTGTCACTAAATGATATATTGCTCACACATGCTAGGGGCAGAAGTCAAATTACACCCCAAAATAAATTCTGCTGCTTCTCCCGAGTACGGGGATACCACATGTGGGGGACTTTTTGGGAGCCTAGCCACGTACGGGACCCCGAAAACCAAGCACTGCCTTCCGGATTTGAATATAAAATGCTACCAAAAAACCTGTTAGCGATGGCAGGGATCAGGCCTGACTCTGCGATCGCTGCAGTTATGTGTTTAGTGTTTTGTAAGTGACAGTGATCGATCGATACTGCACTTGGGTGGGCTGGGCAGAGGGGCAAAACGCAGGTGCTAGCAGGTATTTGGGCTGATCCCGCTAACAATGCGTTTTTTTGGAACCCTAAACTGCTGGGGACGCTAGTATAGATCAGATCAGATCAGATATTGATCTGTTCAGATTCTATACCACTACGGGAGGTGTATGCTTTGCGTGTGGGTGTTAGCGGTACTGGCACTAACCTAGCGCTGCCTGGGGCGACGCAGACCCTGACCCTAAAACCTAATTGATATCACCCGCAGGGTGATCAGGGGGTTAAACCTTTATTGGGTAATAAATGGTGGGTGCCCTGATGCTATAAAAAACAAACTAACCAGAGTCACCCGTAACACTTATACGGTGATCAGTGGTGAAAGGGTTAACTAGGGGCAATCAGGGGGTTCAAATTTTTATTAGGTAGTATATGGGGGTCCCTGGCGCTATATAAAAACCTGACGGGGAACCTAAATAACTAACTGGCTAACCAGCGTCACCAGTGACACTTATACTGTGATCGCTGGTGAAAGGGGGTGAAAGGGTTAACTAGCAGCAATCAGGGGGTTAAAACCATTATTGGGTAGTATATCGGGGTACCTAGCGCTATAAAAACCTGGCGGTGAACCTAAAAAAATAACTAGCTACCTAGCGACACTAGCGACACTGATGCAGCGTTCAGAAAAATTATCGATTAGTGACACTGGCAAAAGGGGGTGAAAGGGTTAACTAGCGGAAATCAGGGGGTTAAAACCATTATTGGGTAGTATATGGGGGTACCTAGCGCTATAAAAACCTGGCGGTGAACCTAAAAAAATAACTAGCTACCTAGCGACTGTAGCGACACTAATGCAGCGATCAGAAAAACGATCGCTTAGTGACACTGGCAAAAGGGGGTGAAAGGGTTAACTAGCGGCAATCAGGGGGTTAAAACCATTATTGGGTAGTATATCGGGGTACCTAGCGATATAAAAACCTGGCGGTGAACCTAAAAAAATAACTAGCTACCTAGCGACACATGCAGCGATCAGAAAAATGATCGCTTAGTGACACTGGCAAAAGGGGGTGAAAGGGTTAACTCTAGGGGCAATCAGGGGGTTAAATCTTTATTGGGGGGTGATAGGGGGCTACCCTGGACCTAACACTAACTGTCCTGACAGTTTTTACTGTCACAACTGACACTGAATGCATTGATCAGTAAAGAAATGATCAATGCAATCAGTGACACTGTGACTGGGGGGGGAGGGGGGCGGGGGGATCGGGGGGCGATCGGGGGGGGGATCGGGGGGGGGGGGTTTGTGTGCCTGTGTGTACCTACATGTCAGTGTAGTGTTGGTGCACACTTACTATTAGTCTTCTCCTCGTAGTCCGGTCAAAAAGACCGCCCCGAGGAGAATGACATCACTTCCTCCTTCCTGTGTAAACAATACACAGTGGGAGGAAGCTTCTCATTGGCCAGGAGCGATCCAGAGGGGGTGGCCGAAAACCAACGGCCATCCCCTCATCACGGAGCGCTCCTGGAACGAACCGGACCGCCGTAACCAGCGGGAGGGGGTCCGATCGGACCCCCCACCCGCTGGAAGGCAGGCACGTACATCTACGTGATTGTGCCTGCCTGTGCCATTGTGTTGACGTACATTGGCAATACGGCGGTCCTGAAGTGGTTAAACTATCAGATTTTGTTGTCGGAAAATTTTAACGACAGCTCTCAAACTTTGTGTGTCGGAAATTCCGATGGAAAAAGTACGATGGAGCCCACACACGATAAGATTTTCCGATAACGCGATTCGATCACACATTTTGCATCGGAAAGTCTGACCGTGTGCACAGGGCATTGAAGTGAAGGTGCGTGTTATACGCCGATAAATACGGTATATCCAAATAACAAACCCGAGCTCATCCTTGGACTCTTTACCACACACAGCCACAAAGGCAAGATAATTCTTGTTTGGCAGTATATTAGTTAATTTGCAATTAATTTTAATGGTTCAAAGAATGTCAGGCAAAATGGTCTGCCCTCACTTTATCAAATCTGGCCCTCTTTGAAAAAAGTTTGGACTCCCCTGGTTTACACAGTCCAACATTGATATTTCTGTTACAATGAATGATGATTAAACTTAAAAACTTAAAAATAAGGTCTTCCTCTAAAAAAACAAAAAACAAAAAAAAACTGAAAACGAAAACCCTAAAGTTATTTACCACTTGCCATCCAGAATATTTACCCCCCTTCATGACCATGCCATTTTTTTCGATACAGCACTGCCTTAATTTAACTGACAATTACGTGGTTGTACGACGCTGTACTTAAACAAAATGTATGTTCTTTTTGACCCACAAATAGAGCTTTCATTTGCTGGTATCTGATCACCTCTGCTGTTTTTATTTTTTGCACTATAAACAATAAAGACCAACAATTTAAAAAATTTTCAATTAAAAAAAAATTGAAAAAAATCTAGTTTCTTCATAAATTTAGGCCAATATGTATTCTGCTACATGTTTTTGGTAAAAAGAAATCCCAAAAAGGTATATTGATTGGTTTGCACAAAAGTTATAGCGCCTACAAATTATGGGATATTTTAACCACTTAAAGCAGAAGTAAACCCATCCATAAAACAATTTCATTTCCGGCACGTGCCGGAAATCTAATACTCCCATTGGTTGTGCTCTCAACCAAATTGTCAAATCATCCAATGGCTGGTGTCATAACTGATCACATGTGCAGCACATGGCAGTTGAAGATTAAACAGAGGCAAAGATAGCAGCTTTCTTGGCTGAAAACAATAGGAGGGTTTACTTACACTTTAAGGACTGGAAGGATTTACCTCCTTAATGACCAGGCCATTTTTATTTTTTTACTTTCAATAGATTTTTATTGAAATAACAATGAAATACAGAACAACAGCAGATCTGTGCTCAAGGTGATAGCTTACAACAATGAGTTTCACATAGATAGAGAGCAAAGCATAAGGTTTGCTAAAACAAGTCTAGTATAATTGAGATGACTAAAGTAGGCATACAGACTAGTATACAAAAAGAATATCACGAGAGATACCTGCAGGGGTACATAACAACACTTGGGTTTAAGAACCCATAATTCTAGCAGCTAAACAGTAGTGGAAGACCACTCGTGTCCGACACCCCAAATGGGATCACACTGTGTCGGACACCTGAAGGTTCAGACCCAATAAAAACAAAGAAAAAAGAATACCATAAGCCTGCAAATAACCTATCAACTGGTCTAGGTAGGGAAAAAGAAAAAAAAAACCTTTACCTAAGCGAGTGAAAATATCTCGTATCAGGTAATTAAAGAGCTATTTGAGCGAAAGAAAGGCAATTGCCATGAGAAAGTCCTTAAACACATTTAGCATTGTAATGTTGTACTCTTATAGAGTATAGAAACCCATTGTTGAACCTAGATACGGTAGCAAAGAGAGCACTTGATATAGAAAAATAGTAAAGAGAGAGAAAAGATGAAGAATAGAGAGGAAAAGGAAAAGTAGAGATAGTAAGGAACAGTTGAGATAGAAGATACTATCGAAATGGACCGCTCTCACCTGGCTCATGGTCATTGCTCAGGAGTATGAAGATATTTGGTGGTGTATCTGATCCACGGATCCCATGTCGCTGAGTGTTTATCTACCTTGTCAAGGAAGATGCTCACTATCTTTTCTTGAACCATAATCCATGATATTTTCCTTTTTACCAATCCCAAGGAAACAGTGGGCTGCTTCCAGGCCCTGGCAATGGTAAGTTTGGTACCAATGAGAATAAATCTAATGAGATGTTGTGTTAATTTTGGAACACCCTGTAGAGGGAAATTTAGAAGGGCTATTTGAGGCGTTTTGTGGATAGGCAAGGTTGTGATCTTCCGGATAATATGGAATACATTATTCCATAGATTTCTAATTTTGGGGCACTCCCACCAAATGTGTACCATAGAGCCAATGTGACCACATTCGCGAAAACAGAGGGGAGAAGCGTTCGGGTATATTTTGGCTAGTCTCAGAGGAACCATATACCACCTCATAAGAACCTTTAAGTTAGCTTCAATAAGAGTTGTATTGAGTAAGCCTTTAGCTGCCGCACGAGTTGCCATGTGCCAATCGCCTAAAGACCATTGCTGATGGAGATCATTTTCCCATTCCCGCATAAAAAGCGTTTTAGATTCTGTTTGGGCAAGCGCACGATAAATCACAGAAATCCCCCCTCTCTGCTCCATGGCCTGGCCACCCCAAAGTTCATATTCAGTAATTGAGAGAGGAGAGCCTGAGGACAATCCTAGAGATTTGAGGAAATGAGAGATTTGTTGGAATCTGAATTTTTCCGAGACTGGCATGTGCAGTTTCCTCAGACAATGACTTAGAGAAAAAGGACCTGAGGGGGAGACTAGGTGGCCAATCCTATAAATGCCCTTATCGAGCCACCAATGAAATGCCTTAATGTCCTGGCCCGGAGGAAATAGAGGGTTCCTGAAAACGTGAGAGAGGGGCTTCCAGTTGGAGGTAATATGTGGATTTGCTTTCATGGAGTCCCAGAGAGCAATTGAGTGTGAGAGTGTAGGTGCTAGTATGGCTGGTCTGATCTTAGGTGCACACCAAAGAAGATAGTCAAGTGTAAAGTTGGGTACTGCCTGTCTTTCCATATTTACCCAATCCGGGTGAGCGGTCTTTAAATAAACCGTAGATAATTGGGAGAATTGTGCCGCCTTATAATACCAGAGAATGTTGGGGACCCCAAGACCCCCTTGATTTTTCATACGGAACATAGTTTCCTTTGATAATCTGTGGCTTTTGGATCCCCAAATAAATTTCATAATTCTGGACTGAAAGATACGGATACGGTCCTTAGGTACCAGGATAGGTAGAGACCGAAAAAGATACAGAATACGTGGGAGAAGTGTCATTTTAACTGAATTCACCCTGCCTAACCAAGATAATTTAAGTGAGTCCCAAAAGACGAGATCTTCCTCCAATTTGCGAAAAGTCGAGGGAAAGTTAGCATTGTATAATTTGTCAATGGAGGCCGTCAGGTGTATTCCTAAGTAAGGGAGGGAAGAGTCTGACCATGTGAACTTGAAGCTAGATTTTAGTCGGGAGACAAGTGATAATGGAAGGTTAATGTTAAGCGCGGAGGATTTAGCATAATTGACCTTAAGGCCCGAGATTTCACCAAAATCATTGAGAAGTCTGCAGAGAACTGGGAGCGATGTGGTTGGATAAGTAATAAAAAGCAGAACGTCATCCGCAAACAAGGCACATTTATGAGTTTGTGGGCCACACCGTACACCTGTAATGTCTGGGTTCGCTCTAATCGCTACTGCCAGAGTCTCAATGATCATGGCAAAGAGCAGGGACGATAAGGGGCATCCTTGTCTCGTGCCCCTGAGAATCGGGAAAGGGCTGGAATAGTAACCCTGCATCTTAATTTGGGCTTCTGGGTTTGAGTAGAGGGCGTGAATGATATTCATAAATTACTTACCAAATCCCCATCTTTCCAGGGTAGAAAACAGGAAAGACCAGGATACCGAGTCAAACGCTTTCATAAGATCAAGAGAAAGGAGACAACCCTGTTGGGGGGGTCCCCCATCCCACTTTGAACCCAGGAGCGAAATTACGTCCACTGCCCTCCTAATCTGATCCGGTCCCTGTCTTCCCGGGATAAAGCCCACTTGATCAGCATGAATATAAAGACTGATGAAGTTAGAGAGTCGATTAGCTAGGAGTTTCGTTAGGATTTTAAGATCATTATTGATCAAGGATATCGGTCTATAATTAGAAACACAACTGGGATCTTTTCCCGGTTTAGGGATGACCGTAACGAAAGCTGAGTTCAGGGCTTTATCCAGGGAAGAACCAGACCGGAGGTGATTAAAGAAGCGTGCTAAGTAAGGGGCCAGGACATGAGAAAAGTGTTTATAGTAATGAACAGAGAACCCATCCGGCCCAGGAGCGGAGTTGGTCTTTAGATTTTTGATGACCCCTTCTATTTCCTCAGCCGAAATCGGCGCATCCATTTCATCCCTATGGTGACCTTTTAAATTAGGGATTTGTATCGATTGTAGAAAAGAGTGGACATCATCAGGAGATGAGCAGGCTACCTTTCTACCGTAAAGAGAGAGATAAAAGTCGTGGAAAGAGGCCAATATTTTAAGGGGATTCTGAGAGGGAGAACCGTCTTTCAATCTTATCTTGGGAAGAGAAAACAGTCTGGTTTTGGGGGTTAGTCTTTTAGCCAGTAATGTGCCTAATCTGTTACTTTGATGATAGAAGCGTCCCCCTTCCCATCTGAGATCTTTTTCCGCTACAGCTGTTAGTGCAAGGTTTAGATTTGTGCGGGTAGCATTAAGCTGGTCAGCAGTGAGTTTAGAGGGATGAGCTTTGTTTAATTTGCTTAGGGAGGAGAATTCCCTCTCAAGCCTGTCTATGTCTACTTTGCGAGCCTTGCGAAGTCTAGAGGAGATTTGAATAAAGGTACCCCTAATGGTGGCCTTATGAGCCGCCCAGAGCGACGAAGGGGAGATGTCGTCCACGTCATTGAGGTGGAAATAATCCTGTATGTGTTTCTCTATCTCAGTCACATGAACCGGGTTACTAAGTATGGAAGCATTCAGTCGCCAATGAAATTCAGATCGCGGGAGTGAGCCACCCTGGAGAGAGAGAAGAACCGCGGAGTGATCCGACAAAGCAGAGTCTTTAATAATTGTCCTTTGAACCAGCGGAATATGTTGTTGGAGGACAAAAAAGTGATCAATTCTAGCGAAGGTTTGGTGAGGACTAGAATAATGAGTATAGTCCCGAGTTCTAGGATTAAGTTCCCTCCATATATCGACTAGACCATAATGAAACAGTTGTCTAGCAACTTTCAGACTCTGCTTGGTCGGACGGACCCTATCCTTTCCTGGGGGACGTGATTTGTCAACACCACAGTCGAACGCAAGGTTAGAGTCCCCACCATAAATGACAATACCTTCTGTTATTGGAGCTAGGGTATTGAACATGGATTGAAAAAACTGCGCTTGTCCTTTATTCGGTGCATAGTAGGAAATAAGAGAATAAATTTGATCATCTATGAGAACCTTAACAAGTAGGAATCTGCCTCCAGGGTCTCTAAAAATAGAGACCTCCGAAAACTGAACCCCACGTGCAAAGAAAATACCCACCCCTTTCGTTTTATTGTCAGCGTTGGCTAAGAAAAATTTGGGAAATTTGGCATGAAGGAAAGATGGTTGGTACGATTTAGGGAAGTGTGTTTCTTGAAGGAATAAGATATCAATTTTTTGGCCGTGATATTGTTGACATTTTTTTTTACGTTTGACCGGGGAATTAAGGCCTTGGGCGTTATGAGAAGCTAGGCGTAAGGAAGGGCCATCACTGGGGGGATTAGCCATGGAGCAGAGAGGTACCGAAGGCAGGAAATCTCTGTAAGCCTACCTTTGCGCTAAATACCAGGTGCGAGTTCCAGAGAATCCATGAAATCCACCAAGCGTCATTTCGTGTGTCACAGGTGAGAGGGTCCACTTCTAGAGCTGCAGAAAGGGAAGAAGAGAAGGGGTAAAGAGAGAGAAAATAGAAAGAAGAGATAAAAATAAAAGAAAAACAGTGGACCCCAGACGGTGGAAAGGACAGAATCCCTCCGCCCGAGGCCACCAACCACATAGTCCCCCCAAAGGAGGAATATCCCATCCTAGGTAAGAACACTCCACTAGGGAATTCCTCACCCGGGATAGAGTGAGTGCGCAGGAGGTACGCCCCAACCCCCACAACACCAATGAATAAGCATGCATTAAAATAGAGAAAAACTGAACACCAATATTCAACATTTTAAAGACTAAAGACCAAATAATGCAAATTAAAGGCCTGAGATAAGGCCTGAACTGAGGTGTAATAATGTCCAATGGGCAAAAAACCCATAATAAAAAAAAAAGAAAAAAAAAAAGGAGAATTTTTCAAAAAGTTTTCAACTGGCCCTAAGGCCCATGGTCAGAGTGAACTCTGCCCAAAAAATCGTGTTACAAAAATAGGAACCCGGGAGAGGAGAGTCTCAAATTCATGGAGGAAGTCCATCCTTCGCTTTCTTGTGCTTGGGCGAGATCCAGAGGGAGGTGAGCGGGCTAGATGGTGGTGGTCGCTTGGACATCCCAGAAGAGGAGGTCTGCATGGGTGAAGGAGGATCCGTGGGAAGAAGACCCAGCTTTCGTAGCAAATGTTCCCCGTCCTGCAGTGAAGAGAAGCGATAAGGTTTACCATTAAAGTCAAATTTCAGACCAAACGGGAACATCCACCAGTATATGATATTCTTCTGCGTCAGGATCGTTAGCAATGGCTTGAGGGAACGCCGCTTTTGAATGGTGGAGGGAGAGATATCTGCATAAATTTGTATTTGATGACCCATTAACAGAATTTGAGGCGAGGACCGGGCCCTCTTCATAACCTCTTCCTTAACGCTGAAGTAGTGAGGTTTGACTACAATATCGCGCGGGAGTCCATCCTTGCGGGGAGGACCCAGAGCTCTATGTGCACGGTCTAATTCCAATCTGTGTGATCTTATGTCAGGTATAAGGGACTTGATAAGAGAATGCACTGCTTCATGCACATCAGTGACGGACTCAGGTAGTCCTCTGACGCGAAAGTTCAGTCTGCGCGACCTATTTTCCAAATCATCAATTTTGGCGTACGCCCCTTCGAGTTGCTCATGTAATTCTTGAAATCGATCAGTATTCTGGTTCACCCGATCAACTGTGGCATCCAATTTGAGTTCAATATTTTCAATTCGGTTCCCCAGCATATGAAGATCAGCTTTGATATCAGAAGTGATTACAGATGCAGTCTGTGCTAGCCCCCTGTCAAGCATTTCAGCAAATTTAGAAAAGAGCACTGACATGTCCTGTGCCTGAGGAGACTGGGATGGCTGAGGGATGAGCAGGGCTGCCTCCTTGTAAGACAGTGTATTCTGAATCCTGCCTGTGTGTTCCCCTCCAGGGGAAAGCCCCTGAATTTCCTCCAGCGTCTGGTTAAGCAGGGAGACAGTGGTAGCAGGGGATAAAGGCCCTCCCTGGGATAGGTGTGAGAGACCCCCTCCGCATACCTCCTCATGCAGTCTGTCACGCCAGGGAGATGAGCCTGAGGAGCCTGTGTGAGCCTCGTGAGGCGGCCGCTCCGCCGCCATCTTGGATTTTTCGGCCGCTCCCGGGAGTCCCTCCTGGCGGCCCCTCCGTTCATTAAAAAGTGCCCCCGTGTCAGCGGGCACCTCCGCAAGCAATTTGGTCCCGGTCCGCTGCGGTGTTCGGCCGCTAAGTGTGCGGGCTGGCTGGGGCGGTGCGGAGCCCTGTGTTCAAGCGTCCATCACAGGGCGCCGCGCATGCGCACTCCGACCAGGCCATTTTTTGAGATACGGCACGGCGTTGTTTTAACTGACGATTGCACAGTCGTGCAAAGCTGTTCCCAAACAAAATTTATGTTCTTTTTTTTTTCCCACAAATAGAGATTTCTTTTGGTGGCATTTGATCACCTCTGCGGTTTTTATTTTTTGCACTATATGACAATGTTGAATACAAACAATATTTGTAACTTTTTGATATAATAAATAGCCCCAACAAAAATATATAAAAAACAAATTTCTTCCTCAGTTTAGGCCGATATATATATTCTTCTACATATTTTTGGTAAAAAAAATTTTTTTTTCCAATAAGCGTATATTGATTGGTTTGCGCAAAAGTTATAGTGCCTACAAAGTAAGGAACATATTTATGGCATTTTTATTAATAGCCCCTTTATATATATATATATATATATATATATATATATATATATATATATATAATCTCACAAAAGTGAGTACACCCTTCACATTTTTGTAAATATTTTATTATATCTTTTCATGTGACAACACTAAAGAAATGACACTTTTCTACAATGTAAAGTAGTGAGTGTACAGCTTGTATAACAAGTAAATTTGCTGTCCCCTCAAAATAACTCAACACACAGCCATTAATGTCTAAACCGCTGGCAACAAAAGTGAGTACACCCCCAAGTGTACGTAAGTTCTTGGGCATGGAGTTCACCAGAGCTTCACAGGTTGCCACTGGAGTCCTCTTCCACTTCTCCTGACAACATCACAGAGCTGGTGGATGTTAGAGACCTTGAGCTCATCCAACTTCCATTTGAGGATGCCCCACAGATGCTCAATGGGAGCCATCATCTTTACCCTCAGCTTCTTTAGCAAGGCAGTGGTCTTCTTGGAGGTGTGTTTGGGGTCATTATCATAATTGGAATACTGCCATGTGGCCCAGTCTCCGAAGGGAGGGGATCATGCTCTGCTTCAGTATGTCACAGTACATGTTGGCATTCATGGTTCCCTCAATGAACTGTAGCTCCCCAGTGTCGGCAGCAACCATGCAGCCCCAGACCATGACACTCCCACCACCTTGCTTGAGTGTAGGCAAGACCAGGGGCGTACCTAGAGCATTTGGCACCCGGGGCGGATCCTATATCTGGCACCCCCCCACCATAAAATGTAAAAACACCCACCGTGTAGCTTTTTGTCACTACTGTGTACCCCCCCTCTCCACAACTGCACCTCTGGACCCCTTTAAATTACACAGCACCCTGCACCTCTGGACCCCTTTACATTACACAGGACCTTGCACCTAAGGACCTCTTTACATTACACAGCAGCCTACACCTCTGGACCCCTTTACATTACACAGCAGCCTACACCTCTGGACCCCTTTACATTACACAGCAGCCTGCACCTCTGGACCCCTTTACATTACACAGCAGCCTACACCTCTGGACCCCTTTACATTACACAGCAGCCTGCACCTCTGGACCCCTTTACATTACACAGCTCTTGTACCTCTGGACCCCTTTACATAACATAGCACCCTGAACCTCCTGACCCCTTTACATTACACTGCGCCCTGCACCTCTGGACCCCTTTACATTACACAGCACCCTGTACCTCTGGACCCCTTTACATTACACAGGACCTTGCACCTAAGGACCTCTTTACATTACACAGCAGCCTGCACCTCTGGACCCCTTTACATTACACAGCTCTTGTACCTCTGGACCCCTTTACATAACATAGCACCCTGAACCTCCTGACCCCTTTACATTACACAGCCCTTGTACCTATGGATCCCTTTACATTACACAGCACCCTGCACCTCTGCACCCCTTTAAATTACACAGCCCCTCACAACTCTGGACCCTCTGCATGTTACACAGATCCCCTACAGTGCAGACCCCCCTCCCTACCATACAGACCCCCATCTACAGTGTAGACCCCCCTACAGTACAGAATCCTCCCCTACAGTGCAGACCCTCCTACAGTACAGACCCCTTCACCCTATAGCGCAGACCCCCCCCTTACAGTGCAGACCCTCCTACAGTACAGACCCCTCCCCCTACAGCGCAGACCCCCCTACAGTACAGACTCCCCTACAGTACAGAATCCTCACCTACAGTACAGACCCCCCTACAGTGACGAATCTTCCCCTACAGTACAGACCCCCCCCCCTACAGTGCAGGACCCCTTCTACAGTGCAGGACCCCTCTACAGTGCAGGACCCCCCTACAGTGCAGACCCCCTACAGTGCAGACCCCCTACAGTGCAGAACCCCCCTACAGTGCAGGACCCCTTCTACAGTGCAGGACCTCCCTACAGTGCAGGACCCCCCTACAGTGCAGGACCCCTTCTACAGTGCAGGACCCCCCCTACAGTGCAGGACCCCCCCTACAGTGCAGACCCCCTACAGTGCAGGACCCCCTACATTGCAGGACCCCCCTACAGTGCAGGACCCACCACAGTAAAGAACCCCCCTACAGTGCACAGCCTCCCCTAAGGACCCATAGTGTACCTCGAGCCCAAGGCAGCGGCATTGCAGGGGGGAGGTGTGGGCAGCACCCGAGTGGAGTATCACCTGTCGGCTCAGTGATCCGGGACCCGGCGCAAAAATCCCCTTCTCTCTGTGGTCACGTGACTCATGTCGCGCCGTTCTGATCAGTCTCGGGCAGCGGCTGTCACTCACAGCCGAGCAGAGTGAAGCCGCTTCACTCTGCTCGGCTGTGAGTGACAGCCGCTGCCCGAGACTGATCAGAACGGCCGCGCGACGCGACCACAGAGAGAAGGGGATTATTGCGCCGGGTCACTGAGCCGGCTGATGTCACTCTACTCGGGTGCTGCTCGCACCCCCCCCCCCTGCAATGCCGCTCAGTGCCTCGGGCTCTCTCTGTGTGGGCTGCGAACCCGAGGCACGGCGCTGTCTGACACTTCAGTTGCGGGGGGGGGCGCTGGCCTGACACCCCCCCAGTGTGTGGCACCCGGGGCGGCACGCCCCCCGCCCCCCCACTTAGTACGCCCCTGGGCAAGACACACTTGTCTTTGTACTCCTCACCTGGTTGCCGCCACACACGCTTTACACCATCTGAACCAAATACGTTTATCTTGGTCTCATCAGACCACAGGACATGGTTCCAGTAATCCATGTCCTTAGTCTGCTTATCTTCAGCAAACTGTTTGCGGGGCTTTCTTGTGCATCATCTTTAGAAGAGGCTTCCTTGTGGCACAATGGCATATGGTCTGAGCACTGACAGGCTGACCCGCACCCCTTCAACCTCTGCAGCAATACTGGCAGCAGTCACACATCTATTTCTCAAAGACAACCTCTAGATATGACGCTGAGCATGTGCACTCAACTTCTTTGGTCGACCACGGTGAGGCCTGTTCTGAGTGGAACCTGTCCTGTTATATCACTGTATGGTCTTGGTCACCGTGCTGCAGCTCCGTTCCAGTGTCTTGCCAATCTTCTTATAGCCTGGGCCATCTTTATGTAGAGCAATTCTTTTTTTCAGATACTCAGAGAGTTCTTTGCCATGAGGTGCCATGTTGAACTTACAGTGACCAGTATGAGAGAGTGAGAGTGATAACACCAAATTTAACACACCTGCTCCCCATTCACACCTGAGACCTTGTAACACTATGAATCACATGACACCAGGGAGGGAAAATGGCCAATTGGGCCCAATTTGGACATTTTTAATTAGGGGTGTACTCACTTTTGTTGCCAGCGGTTAAGACAATAATGGCTGTATGTTGAGTTATTTTGAGGGGACACTAAATTGACACTGTTATTCAAGCTGTACAATCACTACTTTACATTGTAGCAAAGTTTCATTTCTTTAACCACTTGGGATCCGCGCTATTGCCGAATGACGGCATTAGCGCGGACCTAGATTTCCGGGACTACGTCTATTGACGTCGTCCCGGTTACGAGTGGCCTGCGCGCCCCCTGAGGGGCGCGCGCGGCACGCTCTGTGATCGGCGAGTCCGTGAGACTCGCCTGATCACCGATCCGTGTAAGGGGTCGATCCCGACCCCTTATCACGTGATCAGCTGTCAGCCAATGACAGCTGATCATGTGATAGAACGGAGCCGGTAATCGGCTATTATTCCTCCTCGCGCTGACAGCGCGAGGAGAAAAAAAAAAAGCCGATCACCGGCGGCCGTGATCGGGACATCAGTCCCGATCACGGCCAGCAATGCAAGGCACCACATGCCACCTGCCAGTGCCCACCTGCCTCCCGCAGTGCCATCCTGAAGTAGAACTAAAAGTAAAAGTAAGTGCCCCCCGTCTGTGCCCATAGTGCCCACAGTGCCACCCACAGTGCCACCCCACAGTGCCACCCACAGTGCCACCCCACAGTGCCACCCACAGTGCCACCCACAGTGCCACCCACAGTGCCACCCAATCTGCCTCAAAGGTGCTGCACCCCAGTGCCGCCCATCAGTGCCCAGCAGTGCCGCCCATCAGTGCCCAGCAGTGCCGCCCATCAGTGCCCAGCAGTGCCACCTATCAGAGCCACCTATCAGTGCCACCTATCAGTGCCCATCAGTCCCATCTATCTGTGGTACCTATCAGTGCCCATCCATGCCACCCATCCGTGCCACTTATCCGTGCCACCCATCCGTGCCATCTTATCTGTGCCCATCTTTGCCCATCAGTGCCGCCTTATCTGTGCCCATCGGTGCCGCCTTATCTGTGCCTATTAGTGCCGCCTTAACTATGCCTATCAGTGCCCACCAGTGCAGCCTATCAGTGCCCACCAATGCAGCCTATCAGTGCCCACCAATGCAGCCCATCAGTGCCCACCAATGCAGCCTATCAGTGCCGCCTTATCAGCGCACTTCAATGAAGGAGAAAAATGACCCGTTTGCAAAATTTTATAACAAACTATTAAAACATGATTTTTTTTTTTTTTTTTTTTTTTTTTTGTTTGTTTAGCAAAAAATAAAACTCCGAGCTGTAACTAAATACCACCAAAAGAAAGCTCTATTTGTGGGAAAAAAATGATAAAAATTTAATTTGGGTACAGTGTTGTATGCCCGCGCAATTGTCATTCAAAGTGCATCAGCGCTGAAAGCTGAAAATTGGTCTGGGACTGAGGGGGGTTTAAGTGCCCAGTAAGCAAGTGGTTAATGTTGTCACATGAAAATAAAAAATATTTACAAAAATGTGAGGGGTGTACTCTATCTATCTATCTATCTATCTATCTATCTATCTATCTATCTATCTATCTATCTATCTATCTAGCTATCTATCTAGCTATCTAGCTATCTAGCTATCTATATATATATATATATATATATATATATATATATACATACACATACAGTTTATTTAAAAATAATATGCATAAATCAAATAAAATAAATACATTCAAAGCCTATCTTGTAATGGCAGTTACTACAGTATATCAGTTTGCATGGATGGTGAATTACTTTAATGAACAGGGAACTCAGCAGACATGTATGTGCTCAATATACATGATCGCCGTAAAGTGAAAAATCCTTCCCATTCCAAAATACATTACAAAATAAAATAAAAAATCCTTCTTCCTTTTAAAAAATAGTTTTCTTTAAAACCACAGGTGCCCTTTAAATTAATCTAGCAGGGAGTCCAGATCACTAGTTTTATATTACATGAAAATTTCTCCATTTAAACTCTAAAGAATGACGAATTCTCTTGTTTAAAACACTTCCTTTGGCCCAGGCTTGCCTTAAACTATAAGTTCACAGATTCAATTAACTTCTAAGAAAGACCTATTCACCTAAGTTAATGTTTAATTTCACTGTCAGTGCTAAGCCTGATTTAAATGTTCCCAGCATCATTGAATTTGTGATATTAACGACTTATTGAATAATGTTGTTTAACAGCTATCTTACTTTTTTATTCCTTAGAAAAAAAAATAGTAAGGATTATTAATTGTAGGATTTGTTTAAAAATGAGTACTAAACCTGTTTCAATGGATGGGTAAAGCAATATTTCATATTAAAGGCTAAGTCCACCTTTTAAAAAAAGAAATAAACAAATAAATAAATAAATAAAATGTGCCTTTGTTATTATTATTATTATTAATATTATTATTATGTATTTTTTATTTTTTATAGTTAGAGACCTTAGACTGAGGGCAGGGGCTGATGTGAATGCACAATATACATATGTAAAGCAATATGTAAATTATTGCCACTAGATAAATACCCCAATTTAAATAAATAAATAACGTCCCAATGAGAACTACGAGTGCGTCTGCTGTGGTAGAAGATGAGACTTGTAGTTTGTCCATTTACAGATCTCTGTGAACTTTTTGTCCCCTATAAGATGAAAAATAAAGTTTAGTGTAAAAAGTCCCAAAAAAATTAAAGTTATTCCCAAGCACTTAAATCCCTCCATAAAAATGTTTAGCCACCCCCCACGCAGGTAAGGGAGGTGGCTTTCATGCCTACCCATGAAAATGTTGATTTTATTACATATGTCACATAGTGCTGCAAACGCCAGAATGAGAGTAAAGCCTCGTACACACAATCAGATTTTCTGACGGAAAATCTGTGATGACAGGCCGTTGGCGGAAAATCCAACCGAAAATCCAACCGTTTGTACACTCCATTGAACAATTGTTGTAGTATATTCCACGGACAAATGTTGGGTAGCAGGTTTTAAAATTTTTAGTGGACAAATGTTGGATTTTCTGAGCGTGTGTACACAAGTCCATCGGACAAAAGTACGCATGCAAGGACGAGCCGGAAGCGGTCGGTCTTGTAAACTAGCGTTTGTAATGGAGAATTAACATTCGTGACGTGGTAAATTATGAAATCTCGAAATGCAGCGCACAATTCTCTTCTTCTTTAATGGGATAATAATGAAGTTGCTTTGCTGGTGATACTGATGGAGTTATTGCAAATTCATTTTCAAAGGCTTTTACTTTCTAGTGATATAAAGAATAATATTATTATGCTTTTTTATTTTTATTTTTTTTATTTAGGCAAGTGACCACAACACCATTATCCCATAGCTTTTAAGATCAAAGAGCAACTAACTATGTTGGTGCCCCTTGTCAATTTTACATTGTATTTTATAAAATGTAACTGCCTACTCCCAAAATGTCATTTGAAGTAAAACACATAGCCAAGTATTATTCTCCACAATTTTTTTTATTGTGCATTAAAAAAAGAAAACAACTAAAATTAGACATGCTGTCTGCCAATAGAACGTAACCAAAAAGTGCATTCAATGCATCCAAAATTATAGAAAATATACCAAATCAAATCATTATTAGTGATGGCCGAACGGTTCGCCCGGCGGTCGTTTCGCGGCGAATTTCCGACTTTCGCCGTCCGCGGGTTCGAACGCCTTTTTCCGTCGTTCGCCCCGGCGGACTTACGTGTTTAATGTATACAAGAACTTTAACCTTTCGTGACACGTTTATCATGTGTTACAGGACAACCAATTGAGACATGACAGCTCATGGACACTTGGACATTCCCCCTAACCTATAAATACACCCGATCCGGTGGCCATTTTACATTCTTTCTTCTGTCACTGTAGGGAAAGGATCCTGTGTGGAGTAGGGACAGAGAAAACGCTAGCTATTTGGTACACAAAAGTTCTTTTCAGGACTGGTATAGGTGTTAGGTCAGCAGCCTGAGTTTCTTTTGTCAGTTTAGATAAAGGGACAGAGCGCTGTATGCTGCTATTTTAGGGACAGCTCAGCCAGATTAGTCTTTCTTCATCATCATCATCATCATCATCATTAGCTGTTACTATCAGGTCCACAAAAGAGCTGTTCCAGCTAATCGTTCCAGCCTACTCTTTTTTGCCAATTTGTATAGGGACAGGCAGGAAGCAGTGTGTCAGGCAGTGAGGATAATTTTAAAGACTTGCTGTTACTATTAGTTCCACAAAGGTTCTTTTCAGGACTGGTATCAGTGGTACGGTAATAGGCTTGTACACGTATAATATTCTTTCTTCCAAATATAGAAAGAATATTATACTTGACTGCTGCCCTTCTGCTGCAGTCTGCTAATCATTCACAACTCACTTGTTCCACAAAGCTCTTTATCAGGACTGGTAACTTGGTCTGTCTAGGGTGCTACGGTACATAGGCTTGGGTGCGGTACAGTCTGCTGTTCTGTAAGGACCGCTATCGGTCCACAATACATAGGGTTGCCGTGCACTACTGCTGACCGCTGCCCTATACTGCAGCAGTCCTTCATTGGTATAGGGACTGACGTACAGTCTGCTAATCACTAACACACAACCTGCTTGGTCCACAAAAGTTCTTATAAGGACTGGTAACTTGGTATAGGGTGCTACGGTACATAGGCCTGAGTGCGTTACAGTCTGCTGTTCTGTAAGGACCGCTATCGGTCCACAATACATAGGGTTGCCGTGCACTACTGCTGACCGCTGCCCTATACTGCAGCAGTCCTTCAGCGGTATAGGGACTGACGCACAGTCTGCTAAACACTAACACACAACCTGCTTGGTCCACAAAAGTTTTTATAAGGACTGGTAACTTGGTATAGGGTGCTACGGTACATAGGCCTGAGTGCAGTACAGTCTGCTGTTCTGTAAGGACCGCTATCGGTCCACAATACATAGGGTTGCCGTGCACTACTGCTGACCGCTGCCCTATACTGCAGCAGTCCTTCATTGGTATAGGGACTGACGTACAGTCTGCTAATCACTAACACACAACCTGCTTGGTCCACAAAAGTTCTTATAAGGACTGGTAACTTGGTATAGGGTGCTACGGTACATAGGCCTGAGTGCGTTACAGTCTGCTGTTCTGTAAGGACCGCTATCGGTCCACAATACATAGGGTTGACGTGCACCACTGCTGACCGCTGCCCTATACTGCAGCAGTCCTTCAGCGGTATAGGGACTGACGTACAGTCTGCTAAACACTAATACACAACCTGCTTGGTCCACAAAAGTTCTTATAAGGACTGGTAACTTGGTATAGGGTGCTACGGTACATAGGCTTGAGTGCGGTACAGTCTGCTGTTCTGTAAGGACCGCTATCGGTCCACAATAGATAGGGTTGACGTGCACCACTGCTGACCGCTGCCCTATACTGCAGCAGTCCTTCAGCGGTATAGGGACTGACGCACAGTCTGCTAAACACTAACACACAACCTGCTTGGTCCACAAAAGTTTTTATAAGGACTGGTAACTTGGTATAGGGTGCTACGGTACATAGGCCTGAGTGCGTTACAGTCTGCTGTTCTGTAAGGACCGCTATCGGTCCACAATACATAGGGTTGCCGTGCACTACTGCTGACCGCTGCCCTATACTGCAGCAGTCCTTCATTGGTATAGGGACTGACGTACAGTCTGCTAATCACTAACACACAACCTGCTTGGTCCACAAAAGTTCTTATAAGGACTGGTAACTTGGTATAGGGTGCTACGGTACATAGGCCTGAGTGCGTTACAGTCTGCTGTTCTGTAAGGACCGCTATCGGTCCACAATACATAGGGTTGACGTGCACCACTGCTGACCGCTGCCCTATACTGCAGCAGTCCTTCAGCGGTATAGGGACTGACGTACAGTCTGCTAAACACTAATACACAACCTGCTTGGTCCACAAAAGTTCTTATAAGGACTGGTAACTTGGTATAGGGTGCTACGGTACATAGGCTTGAGTGCGGTACAGTCTGCTGTTCTGTAAGGACCGCTATCGGTCCACAATAGATAGGGTTGACGTGCACCACTGCTGACCGCTGCCCTATACTGCAGCAGTCCTTCAGCGGTATAGGGACTGACGCACAGTCTGCTAAACACTAACACACAACCTGCTTGGTCCACAAAAGTTTTTATAAGGACTGGTAACTTGGTATAGGGTGCTACGGTACATAGGCCTGAGTGCGTTACAGTCTGCTGTTCTGTAAGGACCGCTATCGGTCCACAATACATAGGGTTGCCGTGCACTACTGCTGACCGCTGCCCTATACTGCAGCAGTCCTTCATTGGTATAGGGACTGACGTACAGTCTGCTAATCACTAACACACAACCTGCTTGGTCCACAAAAGTTCTTATAAGGACTGGTAACTTGGTATAGGGTGCTACGGTACATAGGCCTGAGTGCGTTACAGTCTGCTGTTCTGTAAGGACCGCTATCGGTCCACAATACATAGGGTTGACGTGCACCACTGCTGACCGCTGCCCTATACTGCAGCAGTCCTTCAGCGGTATAGGGACTGACGTACAGTCTGCTAAACACTAATACACAACCTGCTTGGTCCACAAAAGTTCTTATAAGGACTGGTAACTTGGTATAGGGTGCTACGGTACATAGGCTTGAGTGCGGTACAGTCTGCTGTTCTGTAAGGACCGCTATCGGTCCACAATACATAGGGTTGCCGTGCACTACTGCTGACCGCTGCCCTATACTGCAGCAGTCCTTCATTGGTATAGGGACTGACGTACAGTCTGCTAATCACTAACACACAACCTGCTTGTTCCACAAAAGTTCTTATAAGGACTGGTAACTTGGTATAGGGTGCTACGGTACATAGGCTTGAGTGCGGTACAGTCTGCTGTTCTGTAAGGACCGCTATCGGTCCACAATAGATAGGGTTGACGTGCACCACTGCTGACCGCTGCCCTATACTGCAGCAGTCCTTCAGCGGTATAGGGACTGACGTACAGTCTGCTAAACACTAATACACAACCTGCTTGGTCCACAAAAGTTCTTATAAGGACTGGTAACTTGGTATAGGGTGCTACGGTACATAGGCTTGAGTGCGGTACAGTCTGCTGTTCTGTAAGGACCGCTATCGGTCCACAATAGATAGGGTTGACGTGCACCACTGCTGACCGCTGCCCTATACTGCAGCAGTCCTTCAGCGGTATAGGGACTGACGTACAGTCTGCTAAACACTAATACACAACCTGCTTGGTCCACAAAAGTTCTTATAAGGACTGGTAACTTGGTATAGGGTGCTACGGTACATAGGCTTGAGTGCGGTACAGTCTGCTGTTCTGTAAGGACCGCTATCGGTCCACAATAGATAGGGTTGACGTGCACCACTGCTGACCGCTGCCCTATACTGCAGCAGTCCTTCAGCGGTATAGGGACTGACGTACAGTCTGCTAAACACTAATACACAACCTGCTTGGTCCACAAAAGTTCTTATAAGGACTGGTAACTTGGTATAGGGTGCTACGGTACATAGGCTTGAGTGCGGTACAGTCTGCTGTTCTGTAAGGACCGCTATCGGTCCACAATAGATAGGGTTGACGTGCACCACTGCTGACCGCTGCCCTATACTGCAGCAGTCCTTCAGCGGTATAGGGACTGACGTACAGTCTGCTAAACACTAATACACAACCTGCTTGGTCCACAAAAGTTCTTATAAGGACTGGTAACTTGGTATAGGGTGCTACGGTACATAGGCTTGAGTGCGGTACAGTCTGCTGTTCTGTAAGGACCGCTATAGGTCCACAATAGATAGGGTTGACGTGCACCACTGCTGACCGCTCACCTATACTGCAGCAGTCCTTCAGCGGTATAGGGACTAAGAGTTTTGTCACAGGGTCATTTAAAAAATGACATGCAGAGGAAGAGGCAGGCCCTTCCGCAGGGGTGGTAGGGGTAGGGCAGGAGCAACAGGCTTGAGCCAAAGTGGGAAGTTGCAGAAGGTGCGTTCAATTACTTTAAAGGATGCACCAGACTTGGTTGAGTGGCTCGCTCAGCCTTACTCTTCTGCACCCTCCTCATCCTCTCGATCTGCACCCTCTTCTTCACTCTCTGCTATGTGCACCCCCAAAGACACTACCACCAACAACACGACCACCACCACCACCACCACATACCTTCCGCTTGAGTCACTGGAATTATTTTCCGATCCATATCAAGAGGACATTTCTGATGCGCAGCCACTCTTGGTATTGGATCAGGAAGAGGAGGTAGCAACAAGCGCTACTCAGCAGTCTGACGCCAGTACCCAGATCAGCCCAAGGAGGAGGTTGGTCCCCGGTGTTGCTGCCTACTCTACTTATAGCGGTGGGGAAGGTGACGTTGATGATGACGTGTCTAGTGATGTCACGTGGGTGCCCACAAGAGAGGAAGAGGAGGGGAGTTCAGAGGGAGATATGGACCAGCAGATAGGGAGGAGAAGCAGCAATGACTTACATTGCACAGCAGGGACAAAGCAGACTGCAAATGTATCAGGAGCGAGTCATCGACCATGTACGGTCACATCTGGCGCTCCCAGGACACCGGCACATGGCTCCGCAGTGTGGGCTTTTTTTAACGTGTCCGCTGCTGACAATAGCGTTGCCATCTGCAATCTTTGCAGTCAACGCGTTAGTCGCGGTAAGCCCAATACTCACCTAGGGACGACCGCCTTAAGAAGGCACATGAGCAGCCATCACCGAGCCCAGTGGGAGCAACGGAACACACAAAGCCACACTGCAGGCTCTCACCGTCCAGCCTCGTCTTCTACTTCTCCTTCTCCTCTCTCCTCACAATTGTCCTCCACTCCACCTTCCATCACGCCAAGCTCACATTTTTCTGCAAAAAGGCAGGCTTCCGTGGGCCTAATGTTTGAGCGTAAAAAAATGATGACGCCGGATAACCCTCTTGCCCAACGGTTGGCGGCTGGCTTGTCAGAACTCATAGCCCGCCAACTACTGCCATATAAACTGGTGGACTCGGAGGCCTTTCGCAAATTTGTGGCCATTGGAACACCACAATGGAAGGTCCCAGGAAGGAAGTATTTCTCAGAGAAGGGCATCCCAGAGCTATATGGCCATGTTCAGCGGCAAGTGAATGTATCTCTGGCACACAGTGTCGGTGCCAAGATACATCTGACCACAGACACGTGGTCTAGCAAACACGGGCAGGGAAGGTATATCAGTTTTACTGCCCACTGGGTGAACCTTCTGACGGCCGTCAAGCATGTAACCCGTGGCACCCGTGTAGATTTGGTTTTACCGCCACGGATTGCATGCAGGCCTGACTCTTCTTCTCCTCCTCCTACTCCATCCTCCTCCCTCTCCTCCTCAGCTGCCTCCTCCTTTTCCGCTGCTAGCGTCTCTTCCACTGCACCGCCCAAGCTCCCCAGAACCTATTCCACATGCCAGGTGAGACGTTGCCATGCCGTGCTGCGTCTGTTGTGCCTGGAAGCAAAGAGCCACACTGGCCCGGCACTCCTTTCAGCTTTGCGTTCACAGGCAGATGAGTGGCTAACACCGCTCAATTTGACAGTTGGTAAAGTGGTGTGTGACAACGGTGCCAATCTGCTTAGCGCATTGAAACAGGGCAAAATCACGCACGTGCCGTGCATGGCACACGTCTTAAACTTGGTCGTGCAGCGATTCCTTGTCAAATACCCTGGGGTCCAGGACATCTTGCGGCAGGCAAGGAAAATCTCGGCCCATTTCAGAAGATCTTACACGGCCATGGCTCGCCTTGCTGACATTCAGCGGCGACACCATCTGCCGGTCAGACGTCTTATTTGCGATTGCCCGACGCGATGGAACTCAACCTTCTATATGCTTGATAGGCTGCTCCAGCAGAAACGTGCAGTTAACGTCTACCTGTATGAACTCTGCGAAAGAAACGGTTCTGGGGAGCTGGGTTTTTTTTCACCGCGCCAGTGGCTGCTCATGCGCGACACATGCAGACTTCTGCGGCCATTTGAGGAGATCACCAAACTGGTCAGTCGCAGCCATGGCGCCATCAGTGACATGGTACCTTATGCCTTCTTTCTGGAGCGTGCATTGCGTCGTGTCATTGATCAGGCTGTGGAGGAGCAGGAGCGGGAAGATGAGGAAGTCGCAATGCTGGATGAATTCCCAGGGGGGGCTACTCTATCTGAGACAAGTCAACAACAGGAGTCTGATGAGGAGTCAGAGGAGGATGGTGCCGGGGCGGATGAGCAGGAGCAAGAAGAGCATGCTTTAAACCTTTCTGGGATCCCTGTTGTGCGAGGATGGGGAGAGGAGAATGAAGAGGACGACATTATCCTGGATGATGAGCAGGAGCCAGGCCACCACACCGCTTCCACTTTAGTGCAAATGGGGGCCTTCATGCTCCAGTGTTTTAATAGGGACCCCCGTATAAAAAGCATGAGGGTCAAGGACCAGTACTGGGTGGCAACGTACTTAGACCCCCGGTACAAACACAAAATGGCGGAAATGTTACCGCCGTCGCAGAGGGCTGTCAGAATGCAGCACTTCCAGGCCTTGCTTCGAGAAATGCTGCATTCTGCTTTTGCGTGCGCTGGCAGAGGAGCAATTCCCACTCCCAGAGAAGGATTTGCGGGTACCAATCCAACAGCGCCTGCAAGAAGAGGCCGGTTTGAAGATGTGTTGGTGACTTCGGATATGAGGTCATTCTTTCAGCCGACCCATCGACAGGTGTCATCCGGATCCAGCATCAGGGAACGCCTAGACCGTCAGGTGTCCGACTACATTGGGTTAACGGCCGATGTGGACGCTCTGAGGAGTGATGAACCCCTAGACTACTGGGTGGGCAGGCTTGACCTCTGGCCAGAGCTTGCCCAATTTGCAATCGAACTGTTGGCTTGCCCCTCATCCAGTGTCCTGTCCGAAAGGACGTTCAGCGCAGCAGGGGGGATTGTGACCGATAAGCGTACTCGCCTAGCTCACCACAGTGTTAACTACCTCACATTTCTAAAAATGAATGAGGCATGGATCTCGGAGGAATTCAACACATGTGATCAGTAGACCATGTATATGTCTATAAACAATTTTTGGAATCAAGCACACAGACCTTCTTAATTCATTTGGCTCACTTCCCTGACCCAAAAAAGCACACCGTACTATATGCCCCTACCCTCCTCTTTGAAGAGGTTGAGCGGTGTCATATTTCTACTGGGGCTGCTTATTATGAGGGGTTCCCACCATCCCTGTGCTGTGCTGACTTCCTCCTGGGTGTTCTTATTATGAGGGGCTCCCACCATCCCTGTGCTGTGCTGACTTCCTCCTGGGGGTTCTTATTATGAGGGGATCACACCATCCCTGTGCTGTGCTGACTTCCTCCTGGGGCTGCTTACGGTGCTGCTGTCAGCGCTGTATGTCACGGAGCTGCTGTCAGCGCTGTATGTCACGGAGCTGCTGTCAGCGCTGTATGTCACGGAGCTGCTGTCAGCGCTGTATGTCACGGAGCTGCTGTCAGCGCTGTATGTCACGGAGCTGCTGTCAGCGCTGTATGTCACGGAGCTGCTGTCAGCGCTGTATGTCACGGAGCTGCTGTCAGCGCTGTATGTCACGGAGCTGCTGTCAGCGCTGTATGTCACGGAGCTGCTGTCAGCGCTGTATGTCACGGAGCTGCTGTCAGCGCTGTATGTCACGGAGCTGCTGTCAGCGCTGTATGTCACGGAGCTGCTGTCAGCGCTGTATGTCACGGAGCTGCTGTCAGCGCTGTATGTCACGGTGCTGCTGTCAGCGCTGTATGTCACGGAGCTGCTGTCAGCGCTGTATGTCACGGAGCTGCTGTCAGCGCTGTATGTCACGGTGCTGCTGTCAGCGCTGTATGTCACGGAGCTGCTGTCAGCGCTGTATGTCACGGAGCTGCTGTCAGCGCTGTATGTCACGGAGCTGCTGTCAGCGCTGTATGTCACGGAGCTGCTGTCAGCGCTGTATGTCACGGAGCTGCTGTCAGCGCTGTATGTCACGGAGCTGCTGTCAGCGCTGTATGTCACGGAGCTGCTGTCAGCGCTGTATGTCACGGTGCTGCTGTCAGCGCTGTATGTCACGGAGCTGCTGTCAGCGCTGTATGTCACGGAGCTGCTGTCAGTGCTGTATGTCACGGAGCTGCTGTCAGCGCTGTATGTCACGGAGCTGCTGTCAGCGCTGTATGTCACGGAGCTGCTGTCAGCGCTGTATGTCACGGTGCTGCTGTCAGCGCTGTATGTCACGGAGCTGCTGTCAGCGCTGTATGTCACGGAGCTGCTGTCAGCGCTGTATGTCACGGAGCTGCTGTCAGCGCTGTATGTCACGGAGCTGCTGTCAGCGCTGTATGTCACGGAGCTGCTGTCAGCGCTGTATGTCACGGTGCTGCTGTCAGCGCTGTATGTCACGGAGCTGCTGTCAGCGCTGTATGTCACGGAGCTGCTGTCAGTGCTGTATGTCACGGAGCTGCTGTCAGCGCTGTATGTCACGGAGCTGCTGTCAGCGCTGTATGTCACGGAGCTGCTGTCAGCGCTGTATGTCACGGTGCTGCTGTCAGCGCTGTATGTCACGGAGCTGCTGTCAGCGCTGTATGTCACGGAGCTGCTGTCAGCGCTGTATGTCACGGAGCTGCTGTCAGCGCTGTATGTCACGGAGCTGCTGTCAGCGCTGTATGTCACGGAGCTGCTGTCAGCGCTGTATGTCACGGTGCTGATGTCAGTGCTCTGTATTACGGTGCTGCTGTCAGTGCTCTGTATCTCCTGCACCCTCTTGTTTGCCTACCCTGGTCCCTGACCTTCCCTCTCCTCCATTGCCTTCATTAGCTCCATAGTCCTGAATTGTCAGAACAATTTCCCAAATAAAAAAAAAATGCTTGTAGTTATCGATCCCAAATTCACCTCATACATGTATTATGCTATTGTCCAGGTGGTGGGACTACGTGCTACCCCCTAATAATTACCCCGTGGCCGCAAATTCGACCTAAAGGTTTGCGAAATTCGCCTCCCATTGAAGTCAATGGAGCCCGCGGCGAACGGTCGTTTTCGCGAACGTTTGTGTCCGTTCGCGTTTCGCGTTCGCGAAACGTCCCGTCGGAAGTTCGTCCATCACTAATCATTATTATTCAACCACAAAATAAAATAAAAGTCTCATGCATGTGTCCTGCTTCTTAATATTAGGGGGTCAACAATGCCAAGAGTTGGTGAAAGCAGGGTTCCGTCATCTGGCGATAATTCCAAATATCATCCGGATTATTCTCCTGGAGCTCCTGCAGCAAAAGGCATATAACATAATTGGTCACGATTAATAAAACAACCAATTTTTGGTCCAGGTCAGCGGAAAATCCGATCATGTGTACGAGGCCTTAGGCTCCATTCACAACTATGCATGTTGCTTTTGAGGGTTTCTTTAGTGCTTTTTGCTGGGTTTTTTTTGGCACGATTTGCGTTTTTCATGCTTTTTAAAAAAAAAATTTATTAGACAAATTTGTTGTTGGGCAGATTTAAAAACGCAAAAGGCAAATTGTGGCAAAATGCTTTCTCTGCAGCTTCTTCATTGCAGTCTATTGAACCAAAAAAGCAAAAAAGCAGCTTATTGCATTTAGAAAACTCCCTGACCCTTTCCAAAAATGCAGAGGCACAAAAATACATTGATGTGAATGTGTTCCATAGGAACCCATGTTAAAAGTAATGTCCTGCGTTTCTTCAAAAAGCAGGCCAATTAGAGGGCTCCTAATGCCGTGTACACACGATTGGTCTATCCGGCGGACCAGAGTCCAACGGACAATCCGCCTATGTGTGGGCTCTGGCTGACTTTTTTTCCCCAAAAGTCCTTAGAAAGAAGTTTTGACTTAAAATTGTCCGCTGGACTCGGCAGTCCCTGTCATTGCGGCTGGAGAGAGCGTCGAGTCAACATCTCAAGGACGAAGAAGAGAAGAAGAGAAGGTGACGGCGACAGAAGACCAGGCCACACCGCTAGTAAAAGAGCTATAGGAAGATAGTGGATGCCCGGCAATACGAACCGAAGAACCCCTGAAGTCGGAAGAAGAAGCAGCGGCGACAGAAGACCGGGCCACCGCTATTAAAAGAGCTGGAAGAAGAAAGCGGAGGCCCGGCAAGAAGAACCGAAGAGGCGGACAAGACCCCCGAAGTCGGAAGAAGACCCCCAGACGGCGACGAAGAAGAAAGCCGAGCTCCTCCACTAGTAAAAGAGCTAGCAGAAGATAGCGGAGGAGTCCGGCGAGAAGACCCTCCAAGACGGAAGACCACTGGAGCTGTCTAATAAATTATTTTAAAAACATGTGTTGTGTTTTTTCTTTACGCTTTTTTTCACCAGGTGAATGGGTAGGGGTACATGGTACCCCAATACTCATTCACATAGGGTGGGGGGCCAGTGTCCAGGGGCCATCTTATTAAAGGGGGTTCCTGGATTCCGATAAGCCCCTCGCCCGAAGACCCCGCCAACCAACGGCCAGGGTTGTCGGGAAGAGGCCCTTGTCCTCATCAACATGGGGACAAGGTGCTTTGGGGTAGGGGGGCCACAGGGCCCCCCTTCCTCAAAGCACCCCCCATGTTGAGGGCACGTGGCTTGGTACGGCTCAGGAGGGGGGACGCTCGCTCGTCCCCACCACCTTACCTGACCGGCCGAGCTGCGTGCTCGGATAAGAGTCTGATATAGACCCTGGGGGGGCCCCCCACGCCGTTTTTTTGGCGTAGTGCTTCCCCTTTAAGTCCATAACAGGTGACGGAGCCAGCGAGGTGTCAATCTCACCGATGGAGGCGGTGACATTGACTTCCTTCGCTAGTCCCATCTACCTGGAGCCATGTTCAAAATGAACAGACTTTTCTCCGTGTGTGGGCAAGTCCATTCATTTCAAAAATCCATCGTGTGTGGGCAGGTCCATCATTCGGAAATTCCGGCGGACCTCCGCTGCAAAGTCCGGTGGGTGTTCTGCCAGACTAGGACCACCGTACTAAGTCCGCCGGAAAGTGCGATCGTGGGTAAGTGACATTAGTGGCTTTTAAACCATAGTTTGTCTATGGAAAATATAGGTTACCAATGTTTGTCACCATTTTACAAGCACACAGAATTTTAGCCTTGACATGTTGGGTATCTATTTACTTGATGCAACCTCATCTTTTTAACTTTAACTACTTGCCGACCACCCGCCACAGATGTACTGTGTCAAGGTGGCTCTGCTGCGAAATTGTCCGTACCGGTACGGCGATCCATGCACTAGGATTCGTGGGTGTGCACACTCCGCCGCTGGGGCACGCACGCTCCGATTTGCCAGTGGGGGAGCCAATCAGTGGGCCCAGCAGACTCAATGTCCGCCTGCTGCCCGCGATCGTTTCCCACAGAGACAGAATGGGGATCTGCCGAAGTAAACAAGGCATTCTAAACAACTCCATTCTGTCAGGGGATGACATTGAGATCTGTCTTCCTGCTAAGCAGGAAGATGGATCTGTGTGTTTCAGCAGCCACACAGTCCCCCATACAGTTAGTAAATACAAACAGGGAACACATTTAGCCACTTGATCGCCCCTGATGTTAACGCCTTCCCTGCCAGTGTCATTCGTGCAATGTCAGTGTATCTTTTTAGCACTGATCCCTGTAATAATGTCACTGGTTCCCCAAAAATGTCAGTTAAGTGTCCGATCTGTCCTCCGCAATGTCGCAGTCCCTCTAAAAATCATCGATCACAGCCATTACTAGTAAAAATTATTTTGTAGACACTATCATTTTTGTGCAAGCCAATCAATGTACATGTAGTATTTATTATTTTTTTTAACCAAAAATATGTAGCAGAATAAATATTGGCCCAAACTGATGAATACATTTGTTTTTTATATATTTTTTTGGATATGTATTATAGCAGAATGTAAAAAATATTGTTTTTTTTTTTTTCAAAATGGTCTGCCTTTTTTTGTTTATAGCGCAAAAAATAAAAACCGCAGAGGTGATCAAATACCACCAAAAGAAATCTCTATTTGTAGGAAAAAAAGTATGTCAATTTTGTTTGGGTCCACATTTTCACATTTACATACAGGGATGTTGATGCCTTTTATCTGTCATTGCCACCCACCCATATTACCACTTTTCTTTGTTTGGGTCCAACGCCGCATGACCGCGCAATAATCAGTTAAATTAACACAGTGCCGTATCGCAAAAAATGGCCTGCTCATTAAGGGGATAAATCCTTCCAGAGGGCCAAAGTGGTTAAAGGGGTTGTAAAGGTCCTATACATTAAGGTGAAAAAACATCCGACAATAACGGCCCCCTAATTACTTACCTGAGCCCGCACACTTGTTGCGCTCGCCCCCGATGTCCTCTTTGCCGCTCAGCCTGGCCGTTGATTGGCTAGAGTGGATGGATTGAAAGCAGCGCAGCCATTGGCTCGCACTGCTGTCAATCACATCCAATGACGCGGTGCGCCGGGGGGGGCGGTGCTGAGTGATACAGTGATCGGCTATAGCTGCCGGCCGTATCACGGTAGTGCGCCTGCAAGAACTAACCACCATGTGAGAGAGCTCGCATGAAGGTGGTTAGTTCTTGCGGGGAGGAGCTGAGGCAGCCGCCGAGGGACCCCAGAAGACCAGGTTCGGGCCACTCTGTGCAAAAACGAGCTGCATAGTGGAGGTAAGTATAACATGTTTTTTATTTTAAAAAAAAAAGTCTTTACAACCCCTTTAACAAGAAATGTGTGCACCCTAAAATTAACTTTAGTGTATTTTTTTTTTTTTTTTACTGAAATTTTTTTCTTAAATGATTGTGCTACTATCGTGTGAGATAAAAACTGGAACTACCACTATTTTATTCTGCTTTCAGAAGATATAAAATGTTTGGGGGGTTTTAACTAATCTTAAGGACACATTTTTTTAAATATGTGCAAAAAAAAATAAAAAATTGCAAAAATGGCATTGGCATGAAAGAGGGCTTTTTTTAATTTGCTCTCATTACAACTGTAAAATGTCATAAAGCACAATTATAGGAAAAAGCATAATTTAATGGTGTTCTTTTTTAACTCTGTAAGAACACTACTAACAATAACACTTGCTCCGTTGAACTTTTGCACCACGTGGGCTTGAGCCGTGATTGGTATTTGAAGTACGTGACCCAGGGAACAATAGCACTGATTCTCCAGACTCGTAGCAGCATTTTCATATGAGTCTGTTTTATAGAAACCATGGGCGGTTAAATCCTGCAATAACATCTATTTTAAAGATACAAACAAACAAGAAACAGATGTAGATTACCGATGAACTTTCCGCTCGGCTTCTCGCTTTATTGAAATTTATGTTACACGCACTCTGGACTGGGGATGAAGCGGAAGTTTATTAAAGATGTGATGGATGCCGCGCTGTTGATCTGAACTCTTCATGTGCGTCAGGTTAAAGGACGAATGACGAGCAGTGAAAAGCGGCGTTATTGATTCCGTCTGTGCTGCTTGCTATGAAGAACGACCCTTAGCTAATTTCACTGCTGATTTCATATAAACTGGACCTAGCATCAGATATTATTTTGGGTTAAGTGCATGCTAAGTATTGTGTATATAGAACGTTTCTGGTTACTTATTTCCTCTGGAAAACGAGTTGATTTACTAAAGGAAATAGACTGTGCATGTTGCAGTTGCTCCAGAGCTTAGGTAATGAGATAAAGCTTCACTTGGCAAATTATACCCAATCACGTGCAAGGAAAAAAAAACAGCATTTTTGCTTGCATGTGATTGGATGATGGAAGTCAGCAGAGCTTCTGCTCATTTACTAAGCTCTAGAGCAGGGATATGCAATTAGCGGACCTCCAGCGGTTTCAAAACTACAAGTCCCATCATGCCTCTGCCTCTGGGTGCCATGCTTGTGGCTGTCAGAGTCTTGCTATGCCTCATGGGATTTGTAGTTCTGCAACAGCTGGAGGTCCGCTAATTGCATATCCCTGCTCTAGAGCAACTGCACTTTGCACACCCCCCACCCCCTCCGGTTCGGTTTGCTGCAGAACATGTAAACAGGCAAAAAATTTGGCAGAACACACGAACACCGTTAATGTCTATGGGACACGAACATGAAAAATCAAAAGTGCTAATTTTAAAGGCTTATATGCAAGTTATTGTCATAAAAAGTATTTGGGGATTTGGGTCCTGTCACAGGGGACATGTATCAATGCAAAAAAAAGTTTTAAAGATGCCAGTTTTTTCTGGAGCAGTGATTTTAATAATGCTTTAAGAGAAACAATAAAAGGGGTGTCTATAGTATGCCTGTAAAGTGGCGCATGTTTCCCATGTTTAGAACAGTCCGAGAGAAAAATTACACTCAATCATCGGGCTCATCCCTACTGTGCAGTGTTAGGCGGCCTCAACCACCACTACTCTACTAACCACGACCTGACACGTTTCACTTTTCATGCGACAACACCGATGAAATGACACTTTGCTACAATGTAAAGTAGTGAGTGTACAGCTTATGTAACAGTGTAAATTGTCTGTCCCCTCAAAATAACTCACCATACAGCCTTTACTGTCTAAACCGCTGGCAACAAAAGTGAGCACACCCCTAAGTAAAAATGTCAAAATTGGGCCTAAAGTGTCAATATTTTTTGTGGCCACCATATTTTTCCAGCACTGCCTTAACCTTCTTGGGCATGGAGGTCACGAGAGCTTCACAGGTTGCCATTGGTTACCTTGCGCTCCTCCACCTTCCATTTGAGGATTACCCACAGATGCTCAATAGGGTTTAGGTCTGGAGACATGCTTGGCCAGTCCATCACCTTTACCCTCAGCTTCTTTATCAAGGCAGTGGTTGTCTTGGAGGTGTGTTTGGGGATCATGCTCTGCTTCAGTAGGTCACAGTACATGTTGGCATTCATGGTTCTCTCAATGAAGTGTAGCTCCCCAGTGCCGGCAGCCCCAGACCATGACACTCCCATCACCATGCTTGACTGTAGGCAAGACACACTTGTCTTTGTACTCCTCACTTGGTTGGTGCCACACTTGCTTGACACCATCTTCACCAAATAAGTTTATCTTGGTCTCATCAGACCACAGGACATGATTCCAGTTGATCGTGGTAAGGCCTGTTCCGAGTGTAAACTGTCCCGTTGAACCGCTTTATGTTCTTGGCCACCGTGCTGCAGCTCAGTTTCAGGGTCTTGCCAATCTTTTTATAACCTAGGCCATCTTTATGTAGAGCAGCAATTATTTTTTTCAGATCCTCAGAGAGTTCTTTGCCATGAGGTGCCATGTTGAACTTCCAGTGACCAGTATGAGAAAGTGAGAGCGATTAATGCCAAATTTAACACACCTGCTCCCCGTTCACACCTGAGACCTTGTAACACTGAGTCACATGACACTGGGAGAGAAAATGGCTAATTGGGCCCAAGTTGGACATTTTCACTTAGGGGTGTACTCACTTTTGTTGCCAGCGGTTGCAAAGTGTAATTTCTTCAGTGTTGATACATGAAAAGATATAATAAATGATTTACAAAAGTGTGAGGGGTGTACTCACTTTTGTGAGATAAATATATATATATTAGTGATACACCGAAATTTCGGCCGCCGAAACATATCGGCCGAAAATGCCCCTTTTGGCAATTTGCCGAAAGAGAAAAACGGCCGATAATGGACCCGAAAATGGGGCGTGGCCTGGGTGGGGGCGGGGCTCCACCCTCCGCCCCTGGTGACGCCCATCATGGGGGGTGTATAGCGCAGGAGAGCCGCCTCCGCCGCCTGTTTGATCACAGCGCCGGGAACATCACAGCTTTCATTTCAATAGCTGTGTGTTCCCGGCCGCGCGCCGTCACACGCAGCCCCTCCCCCTTGTCCGGGCACTTAGATAGACAGATCATCCGCAGGATTGGACAGATGATCTGTCTATAAAAGTGCCCGGACAAGGGGGAGGGGCTGCGTGTGACGGCGCGCGGCCGGGAACACACAGCTATTGAAATGAAAGCTGTGATGTTCCCGACGCTGTGATCAAACAGGCGGCGGAGGCGGCTCTCTTCCCTGCACAGGCTGGCTGCAAAATGGCATACAGCCTGCAATGGGACACACTGGCTGCAAAATGGCACACAGGCTGCAATGGGACACACTGGCTGCAATGGGCTGCAATGGGACACACTGGCTGCAATGGGACACACTGGCTGCAATGGGCTACAATGAGGCACACTGGCTGCAATGGGCTGCAATGAGGCACACTGGCTGCAATGGGGCACACTGGCTGCAATGGGGTACAGGCACACTGGCTGCAATGGGGGAGACTGGCCTGCAATGGGGGATGCCTCCTGTACCACGTCCTCTGTCTCTGACCATCTCCTGTACCATGTCCCCAGTCTGACCATCTTCTGTACCATATCCCCAGTCTCTGACCATCTCCTGTACCACGTCCTCTGTCTCTGACCATCTCCTATACCGTGTCCCCAGTCTGACCATCTCCTGTACCATGTCACCTGTCTCTGACCACCTCCTGTACCATGCATGCAGTCTCTGACCACCTCCTGTACCATGCATGCAGTCTCTGACCACCTCCTGTACCATGCATGCAGTCTCTGACCACCTCCTGTACCATGCATGCAGTCTCTGACCACTTCCTGTACCATGCATGCAGTCTCTGACCACCTCCTGTACCATGCATGCAGTCTCTGACCACCTCCTGTACCATGTCGCCAGTCTCTGACCACTTCCTGTACCATGTCGCCAGTCTCTGACCACCTCCTGTACCATGTCGCCAATCTCTGACCACCTCCTGTACCATGTCGTCAGTCTCTGACCACCTCCTGTACCATGTCGCCAGTCTTTGACCACCTCCTGTACCATGTCCTCAGTCTCTGACCACCTCCTGTACCATGTCCCCAGTCTCTGACCACCTCCTGTACCATGTCCCCAGTCTCCGACCACCTCCTGTACCATGTCCCCAGTCTCCGACCACCTCCTGTATCATGTCCCCAGTCTCCGACCACCTCCTGCACCATGTCCCCAGTCTCCGACCACCTCCTGTACCATGTCCCCAGTCTCCGACCACCTCCTGTACCATGTCCCCAGTCTCCGACCATCTCCTGTACCATGTCCACAGTCTCTGACCATCTCCTGTACCATGTCCCCAGTCTCTGACCATCTCCTGTACCATGTCCCCAGTCTCTGACCATCTCCTGTACCATGTCCCCAGTCTCTGACCATCTCCTGTACCATGTCCCCAGTCTCTGACCACCTCCTGTACCATGTCCCCAGTCTCTGACCACCTCCTGTACCATGTCCCCAGTCTCTGACCACCTCCTGTACCATGTCCCCAGTCTCTGACCACCCCCTGTACCATGTCCCCAGTCTCTGACCACCTCCTGTACCATGTCCCCAGTCTCTGACCATCTCCTGTACCATGTCCCCAGTCTCTGACCATCTCCTGTACCATGTCCCCAGTCTCTTACCATCTCCTGTACCATGTCCCCAGTCTCTGACCACCTCCTGTACCATGTCCCCAGTCTCTGACCACCTCCTGTACCATGTCCTCAGTCTCCGACCACCTCCTGTACCATGTCCCCAGTCTCCGACCACCTCCTGTATTATGTCCCCAGTCTCCGACCACCTCCTGTACCATGTCCCCAGTCTCTGACCACCTCCTGTACCATGTCCCCAGTCTCTGACCACCTCCTGTACCATGTCCCCAGTCTCCGACCATCTCCTGTACCATGTCCACAGTCTCTGACCATCTCCTGTACCATGTCCCCAGTCTCTGACCATCTCCTGTACCATGTCCCCAGTCTCTGACCAACTCCTGTACCATGTCCCCAGTCTCTGACTATCTCCTGTACCATGTCCCCAGTCTCTGACCACCTCCTGTACCATGTCCCCAGTCTCTGACCACCTCCTGTACCATGTCCCCAGTCTCTGACCACCTCCTGTACCATGTCCCCAGTCTCTGACCATCTCCTGTACCATGTCCCCAGTCTCTGACCATCTCCTGTACCATGTCCCCAGTCTCTGACCATCTCCTGTACCATGTCCCCAGTCTCTGACCATCTCCTGTACCATGTCCCCAGTCTCTGACCACCTCTTGTGCCATGTCCCCAGTCTCTGACCACCTCCTGTACCATGTCCCCAGTCTCTGACCACCTCCTGTACCATGTCCCCAATCTCTGACCACCTCCTGTACCATGTCCCCAGTCTCTGACCACCTCCTGTACCATGTCCCCAGTCTCTGACCACCTCCTGTAACATGTCCCCAGTCTCTGACCACCTCCTGTACCATGCCCCCAGTCTCTGACCATCTCCTGTACCATGCCCCCAGTCTCTGACCATCTCCTGTACCATGTCCCCAGTCTCTGACCATCTCCTGTACCATGTCCCCAGTCTCTGACCATCTCCTGTACCATGTCCCCAGTCTCTGACCATCTCCTGTAACATGTCCCCAGTCTCTGACCATCTCCTGTACCATGTCCCCAGTCTCTGACCATCTCCTGTACCATGTCCCCAGTCTCTGACCATCTCCTGTACCATGTCCCCAGTCTCTGACCATCTCCTGTACCATGTCCCCAGTCTCTGACCATCTCCTGTACCATGTCCCCAGTCTCTGACCATCTCCTGTACCATGTCCCCAGTCTCTGACCACCTCCTGTACCATGTCCCCAGTCTCTGACCACCTCCTGTACCATGTCCCCAGTCTCTGACCACCTCCTGTACCATGTCCCCAGTCTCTGACCACCTCCTGTACCATGTCCCCAGTCTCTGACCACCTCCTGTACCATGTCCCCAGTCTCTGACCACCTCCTGTATAAAAATATTTTTTTAAAACAGTCATTTTCGGTATCGGTGCTGTTTCGGTATCGGTTTTCGGCATCGGTTTTCGGCTTAGTGTATTTTTCATTTTCGGTATCGGTTTCGGCACCAAAAAACCCATTCGGTGCATCCCTAATATATATATATATATATATATATATATATATATAATTTTTTTTTAAATAACATTTTTTTAATTATTATTTTTAATAAATTAATAAATTACTACATTAAGAACTTCTCCTCGGTCTCTGTGTGGTAAGCACCCTTTGACCGGGTTTGATGCAAGAAATCGTTGCCTCTTCGGACGAACCACCAGATGATTGTGGGGAAAGGTTATTCTGATGCTATGTCATTTACCATGAAAGGTTGCTGGAATCCGCAAAGAGTGGTTTTGATATGTCATTTACCAATGGCATTCTGGTGAGTGTGCATTGGTGAAAGTGACTGCACTGAAGGCACCTTTCTCCATGGAAGCACTTTTGGCACTTTAGAGCAGTGATTCTCAACAGGGTTCCTCCAGAGGTTGCTAGGGGTTCCTTCAGCACTGGGCCATTTCTGCCTCTCGGATAAGTTTCCACCGACACCATTGATCTTTTCATCTCTCTGTAAGGGGGTAATTCTTCCCAATGATCACACGTGTAAGGACCATTCTTCCTACTGACCATCACACTAATGTATAATGAGTTGTTGATTTCTCATTTTTAGCAGGGGTTCCCCCGAGACTGCAGAACTATTTCAAGGGTTCCTCTGTCTGTGTTGAAAAGGTTGAGAAAGGCTGCTTTAGAGAGTGTATTAGCACTTGAGAACATATTTTCATTTAGAGTATATTAGCATTTGTGAACATACTTTTAGTGCATAATTTCAACATCTTTTGGACACTTATTACACTTTATGGACTATTTGGGGTTGTTATAAGGTCACATACTGCATTCATGAGATCTTGTTTTATAAATATTTATGTAACTTTGTTTATATATGGCACCTAAGAGCCGGTTCACACAGCGGGCGATGCGAGGCGGCACGACTCGCCTCGCCTCGCTCTCGCAAGTCGCCCCCGTTCTGTACAATGGAACCGTTCTGAGAGGAGCGACTCGAGTCGCTCCGACTCAGAAAAAAGGTTCCTGTACTACTATTGGGCGACCTCGGGGCGACTTGCATTGACTTCTATACAGAAGTCATCTGCAAGTTGCTGCCGAGGTCGCGGCAGGTCGCGGCGAGGCAAGTCGGAGTCGCCTCGCCTCGCCTGCAGTGTGAACCGGCCCTTAGGATTGATATATTGTAGCGCCAAGCTTTTTTACAACAGATTTGCATTTAGGGTTGGTCATCTTTGTTCAAGGGCTCAATGTGTTTACATTTGTTTGGCATGTCTAAGCATAATGTACATAAGCCATATACACAACACACTATGACATTTACATTCCAGAACCAATAGCTGCAATAATGTTGTTTGTGACCTTGATGAGAGCATGGTTATCGCTATTGGTTTTAGCAAGTGTATATGATAATGTGTTATGTGTACAGTATATGGCTTATGTACATTCAGTTATGCTTAGAAATGTGCAAACTACAATTGTGAGACCACTGCATTATTTTTAGTTTAATAATTTATATTTTCACATCATGTTTTAGCCTTGTGGTTCCAAAACATGTTGGCTCTAGCACCTGTTAAGCATTTAGAATAAAGCCTGATTTCGGACTGTAATGCTTCGGTGTGGCACTTCAATTTTAAGACTTAAATACTAAAGTGGAATTCCAGCTATACACCTAACTAAAAAGTGATTATAAAGCGTTAATATTTTTAAAATTAAAATAAACATGTTATACAGTACTTACCTGCTCCGTTCAATGGTTTTACATAGAGCAGCCCCAATCCTCCTCTTTTGGGGTCCCCGACTGGTGCTCCTGGCTCTCCCTCTTATGGGGAGTGCCCCCATAGAAAGCCGCTCGATCCTGAGCCACGTTGCCTGTGTCTACAGACACAGAAAGCGCAGCTTGGCCCCGCCCCCTTGTCACTGCATGTGTCTCCATTCTGAATGTTTTCTACACTTCCTGTCTCAGTAACAGAAGTGTACAGGATGTGAGGGCAAATTTCCCCAAGGGGGCACATGTAGCATTGCAACCTTTTTTTTTTTTTTTTTTTTTAGGGCAGTGAAGACATAAGAACCTCTGTTAGTTTTTTTATTGCTGTTTGTGTTCTTGTTAGGATGATTTTTTCACTTTCTCCTGTGGTCACTACAAATGTATTTGAGGGGAAAACCCCCCAACGGGGTCATAGACAGTATTAGAAGCCACAAAAGGGTTCAGCAAGTCTAGACACTATCCAGACCTAAAGAAAGTAACAGATTTTTTTTAGCTTTTTTTTTTTTTTTTTTAACCTAAGATTGACCATTAGTTGTCTCTAATGCATGACATGAAAATGTGTCTTATACTCACAATCTCTGCTTTCTGTGAGAAATGATGGATACACGGCAGTCACTGCTGAGAGCACTGTCTGACATACAGATTAAGCTCTACAAGAAACAGAGAACACTGTGAAAGTCACACTATTTTCAGTTAAAAAAAAAGTTACTAACATACCCTGATCCTCCATAATGTTATGGCCACCCACCTCATATTGAGCAGGTCCCTCTTTTGCTGGCAAAACAGCTCTGACCTATCAAGGCATGGACGCCACATGATAACTGAAGGTATATCTGGCACCAAGCCACCAGTGGGTTTTACTTCCTAATAATTAAAATTCCCATAATAGGCTACTATGCATCACATACTAGCCCATTATGTTTCACTTGCCTGAAAACGAAGCCTGCGATGTCACTGCTGTCCGCACTGGCTGGAATCGTCCATCTTCTCTCCTCTTCCTTCCGGGGCCGCGGACTCTGGCTCTGTGACACAGAGCCGGAGTCATGTGACGTCAATCCAGCGTATGCACCGCCAGTCACAGCATGATCCCTTTAGAAGCGGCACGATCGTACCCTTTCTAAAGTGCGCATGCGCCGATGACATTGGCGCACGCGTACATTGTAAATATCTGCTAAGCCGTGCAGATTTAGGAGATATTTCCACCACCTACAGCTAAGCCTTAATATAGTCTTACCTGTAGGTAAAGGTGGTTGTACAGAGTTTACAAACCACTTTAAGTCCTGTAGGTTGTGAGGTGGGGCCTTCATAGATCAGACTTGTATTTCAAGAAAATTCTACAGATGCTCGAATTTATTGAGAACTAGAGAATCTGGAATGCAAGTCAACACCTCACACCGGCTGTTGTCTTCCCCAAACCATTCTTGAACCATTTCTGCAGTGTGGCAGCGTGCATTATACTGCTGAAAGAGGCCACTGCTATCAGGAAATATTAATATAAATTATGATATAGCGCTCTTAGAAAAATATATAATAATAAACAACATATGGAAAATATAAAGTTCAGTTCATTAATTAACAACTTCCAATGAGGTATTCTTGATAGTAATAATCGGATTCATACGTAGAAAAAGGGATGGTCATATTTCGATTCATATGCAAAATAGGGGGAACCATCACCAACACCCAAAATCACTGACTCTTACCATCAGTCTGCAAATCTAAACGCATGTCAGAATGGATCAAAGCAGATCTTATATCCCGGTTTCCCTTTATCGACACGAATGTAATCCTCTCAGAGAAAATCATCCAATGGGAAAATCTCTTTCCTGCTTAGTTAACACTTCCCTTCCCAGGAGTTCCTCAAGTTGTTAAGTTTCAGACAGATAATTCTCCCAATAACCATAAAAGAAAAAAGGGTGGTCTCATTGCGCAGATTTAATGATAGGCCAATAACTTTTTATTAAATAAAAAGATGTTCAACTCACATTTATGATGAGGTAAAAAGGCATCAAATAACATTCAGCAGCAAACAAAAAAGGATGAAGACCACTCCCGCGCTCCTTCTAGTGTCACTAGTCTCAAATACACCCGACGTTTCGCCACCAACGTGCGTCCTCAGGGGCATGACCGTGACAATAGAGAGAGAGCTATATATACAGATAATAAGAACAATCAATCAATTAGAAAATTACCCTTATGCAGGTGTCATTGTGCGGCTGTAATGAGCAGCTCCATTCAAAAGCCCACATTCCCGCCATATTAAGCGTGCGTTCCACCTCAAAAATCAATAGAAAGGTTCGAATGAACAACATCCAGTCCGTCATGCGCTTCAAAACACTGGAACTTCCGGTTCATGGTGCGCACCAGCGGCCGGAAATAACTAGAGCCTCCGAAAAAAAAATTCTATTAAATTAAATTGAAAGAATTAGAAGAATTGCCCCTTGTATTCCGAATCCGTCTGTCACCAAGACAGCTCAACCAGGTGAATATCTAAAGACATCAAGCTGGTATCCAACCTGTGCAGCCGTCTGGTGAACCCGGAAGTGACATGTGTCTCACGATATAGTACTTCCGGTATAGACTTGCGCTCCAGCTCCCGGAACCACCGCACTAGTCGCGTGCTTCCGGTTGGTCATAAGACAACAATCAACATAAACACGGACCTCCCACCACAAACTCAAACGCAAATGCCACAGCGTCACCAGTGCACACAAATGGCCCAAATCAAGAGGTCACAAACCACACCACACCAAGGCGACAGACTTCGGCACAAAATTAAGGGACAAATAGTGCAAAAGGAATGCACACACATTCCCAACAACGCAAATCATCATCCCCAATGACTTCAGCAGAGAATAAAAAAAGTACTTATTAGCCCTTCATTCAAAAAACGCTAAAAGACACTGGAAATCACGGTGGGAGAGCAAGGGGAACAGACAACAATTTAAGCTACTTTTAAATATAAATGTAAAACAGCAGAAAAAAATTCTTATAAAACAAAAAGAATTTAGAAAAAATTTTTTTTCTTTTTATATAAAAATTAAAAAATAATTTTTTCTTCCTATAAGTGTATGTATATAAAACAATGGCATCAGGAAAATTATCCCCCTAACGCCATAAAATGTATCATTTATACATCCGTCCACCCAAGGACCATGTGTATCTATATGGGGAAAGAAACCGTGACCACCACAAAGGAGTCGGGAGTGGTATCCATATACATTAAATAACTAAGTTAATAAAATAAAATAAAATAGAAAATAACAATAATAAAACATAAAAAATAATCAAAAATATTTTTCATAAGTTTTTAATCAAATATTTGCAACTACCAAAATTATAAATGATAACCCCCATTAGTTGTTACTGATAAATGCATTCACATCCCACTCGACATTCATGCCAAATGGGGCATAGCACTGGGCCTGATAAATCCATTTTGTTTCAAGGCGTGAAATTTCACGTACCATGTTACTGCCCCTCCAGTGCCCTTGGAATCTATCAATGCCCATAAAGATGGTACCCTGAGGGTTCTTATCATGCTTAAGAGCAAAATGCTTTGATAAACTGTGTTTCGGGAACCCCTTCTTAATATTGGCTATATGTTCTTCCAGCCTGATATGTAGTTGCCGTTTGGTCCTCCCAATGTACTGTTTCGAACATGGACATTGTATCAAATAAACGACATATTTAGAAGAGCAAGTGATAAAAGGTTTTATCTGAAACGTCTCCAATGTAGAAGTTGATTGGAACGTTTCAGTTCTCCTGCAAGTAAGGGAATTCAATTTACATACAGGGCACTTCCTACACGGAAAAAAACATCCCATATTTTGAAAAAAGGAGGTCTTTTTCAGTGGACTAATGACATTAGGGGCCAATTGTAGTCGTAAAGGGGGCACTCCCCGATAAACGACTTTAGGACGTTCAGGTAGCAAAGAACTAAGAATTCTATCACCTTTGAGTGCATTCCAGTATTTAGACATTATGGTTTTAATGTCATAATATTGATTCGAATATCCCGTGACGAACGAGAATTTGAAGGAATTATCTTCACTTTTCTCTCTCGTCACGAGCAACTCCTCCCTATCTCTATATAGGGCCGAAAGAAAAGCTCTTTCGAGGGCTTCCTCCTGATACCCTTTCTCTATAAAGCGGGCCCTCAGAATGATTGCTTCCTTAATAAAGTCATCGACTTCGGTGCAATTGCGCCTTAGTCGTAGAAACTGACTTTTAGGGATAGAATCCAACCAGATCTTATGATGGCAACTATTAACATTAATAAACCCGTTGCGGTCAGTTTCCTTAAAAAAGGTCTTAGTGACTATCTTCTTATCTATCACTTTAATATTCAAATCCAAAAAATGGATTTCTTTGCTACTAGCTTCAAATGTCAGTATTATGCCCCTATTATTTCTATTTAGCCCCAGAATAAAATCACTCAGGGACTGTAAACTGCCTTTCCATAGGAGGAGGATGTCATCAATATATCGTTTCCAGAGGACCAACTCGGGTTTGGCCTCTCGATATATGACATCCTCCTCCCATTTGGCCATAAATAGGTTAGCCATACTGGGGGCAAATTTGGCCCCCATGGCAACACCTCTTTTTTGGACATAATACGAACCATCGTACCAAAAATAGTTTTTTTCCATAGCGTACTTGAGAAGTCTCATAATAAAGTCAATCTGTTGTAGGATGTAAGGTATCCTGTTGTAGAAAATACTCGACAGCCTCCATTCCATGTTCATGTGAAATAATTGTATGTAGGGATGATACATCTGCTGTCGCAAATATAAAAGCATCATCCCAACAGATATCGTTCAACAGATTTATGACCTGCTTAGAATCCCTAAGATACGATGGAGTATTACACAGAAGGGGCTGCAAAAAATTATCCACATATTTGCCCACCCTGGAAGTAACCGAATCAATCCCACTAACAATCGGCCTTCCAGGGGGGCAAACCGGGTCCTTATGGATTTTAGGGAGATAGTAGATAACCGGTGTACGCGGCACAATCGGAATTAGAAAGGCTTTTTCTTTTTTCGAGATAATACCATTCTGGTAGCCTCTATCAACAATTTCAACTAGGTCTTTTCTATATTGTATCATAGGGTTCCCTTTTAGCAATGAGTAAGTGGCTGTGTCGGCCAAAAGTCGTGCCATCTCAGCCCTATAAGCTTCTTTGTCTAAAATAACAATTCCACCCCCCTTATCCGCGGGGCGAACTATAATGTCATCCCTATTTCTAAGTGCATCCATACCCCTCTTAAATGTGTATTCTTGTTTACTTTTTTTAACCTGTAGCTCCTGTAGGTCTTTCAGGACCAAATCTTTGAAAACTGCAACCGCTGGTGCCATAGGGCCTGGAGGGTTAAAAAGAGAAGCATTTGATAAACGTGTATGCTTAATCTCACTAGAGACCACAGCATTACTGTTAAAGGAATTCCCAACCATATACCTCTGGATGTTAATTTTTCTAACGAATTTCTGAACGTCCATAAAGGTTTCAAATTTATTTAGGGGTTTGGGGGAGGCAAATTTTAGACCGTGATTTAAAACGTGTTTTTCCTCATTGGTCAAAACTGTTTGACTCAGATTGAATAAGCCGGAATCCTTTAGATGCGCTTCCTTTTTTGTGCGGATCCGCCTCCCCCCTCTGGTACTCCTTTTGGGTTTAGGCTTCTTTTGTAATTCTGAGCCCCTTGAAAAAAAAACCTTTCTCCTATGGGTCTACCTCCTCCACCTCCTGGTATAGCAGTCGGGGGATATCTTGGTTCCTGCCACCAATCAATAGGTGTTCTAGGGGATCGGTTATTTTCTACATAGCCATTATTACTCCATTGGCTGGGATACTCGGTAAGATAACGATCGTCCACATGTGGGCCATCCCTCCACTCAAGTGGGCCAAAGCGGTTTTGGGTGTTTATTGGCGGAGGAAAAAAGGGCTTCTGATTTCCCCCTCGTTTCCTTCCACCTCCCCTCCCACTCCCTTTAACGGAGGGTCTGCGTTGTGGGGGATGATTAGTAGTCTGGCCATTAACAGGTGGTTGGCTTGAGTTACCATTAGATGCTCCAACGGTAGTACTCTGGTGGTCTTGAACCTCCATAGAGGATTCCAAACCACCCCCTCCCCCTGCAATTTATTGAGAACTGGAGAATCTGGAATGCAAGTCAACACCTCACACCGGCTGTTGTCTTCCCCAAACCATTCTTGAACCATTTCTGCAGTGTGGCAGCGTGCATTATACTGCTGAAAGAGGCCACTGCTATCAGGAAATATTGTTTCCATGAAGGAGTGTACTTGGTCACCAACAATGACTAGGTAGATGGTACGTGGTGTCAAGTAACATACACTTGAATGTCAGGACCCAAGGCATTCCAGCAGAACATTGCCCAAAGCATCACATTGCCTCTGCGTGCCTTCTTCCTGTACTGCATCCTGGTGCCATCTTTTCCCCAGGTAGGTGACGCCATCCACACAATATAAAAGAATATGTGATTCATCAGACCAGGCTACCATTCTTTAATTGCTCTGTGGTCCAGTCTATATATAAAACAAAGAAAGAACAGGTTTTGTCCTTGCCAAGACTGTAAGGACTTGGAGGATCAAATGAGTGACACAGCACACAATGTAGGGATAAGTAGAATAATATGTTAAATTTATAAATTTATTATGTGTTAAAAATTCAATAAACTCCCCAATGGGAGGTAAGAGTTAAGACACAAAAACATGACATATGTTCAAAGGCCATTGCTTCAAATAGTTTCCGGATGTAGCAACACACATCATAAGAGAAAAAACAAAAAAACACAACAAATAAAAAAAGTTTAATAAATGTAACAAGTGGTAACAGGTTAAGGCCCCTTTCACACATGCGGACGATATGTCCGTATTTCATCCATCCGTTTGCAGATGAAATACGGGCATACAGTCATCCCTATGGGATATTCCCCTCGGTATGCGCCGCTGACTGCCAATTCACCTAATTAGTTAAAAAAATAATTTCCAGCTCTTCCTTGTTACTACCACTTACTTTGCCAGCGTTTTTCTAACTTTTTTTCAGACGTCTTGCTGTCATCAACTTTAAAATTACCTTATTTTTCTCTTAGGCCCCTTTCACACTGGGGCGGTGCGGGCGTCGGCGCTAAAGCGCCGCTATTTTTAGCGGCGCTTTACCGTCATTTTAGCGGCGGTCTGCGGGCGCTAGCGGGGTGGTTTTAACCCCCGCTAGCGGCCGAAAAAGGGTTAAAACCGCCCGCAGAGTGGCGCTATGCCGGCGGTATTGCCGCGCTGTCCCATTGAATGGGTAGGAGCGGTTTAGGAGCGGTGAATACACCGCTCCTTCACCGCTCCAAAGATGCGGCTAGCAGGACTTTTTTCACTGTCCTGCCAGCGCACCGTCCCAGTGTGAAAGCCCTCCGGCTTTCACACTGGAGTGAAAGGGGCCGGTTTTTTTCAGGTGCTACACAGGCGCTATTTTTAGCGCTGTAACGCCTGAATACCGCCCCAGTGTGAAAGCAGCCTTAAAATTGTACATTTTTTTCAGTTCAAACATTTGATATGTTTTCTATTGTGAATAAAATATGGTTTTATGAGATTTGCAAATCATTGCATTCTGTTTGTACGTACTGCAGATTTTACACGGCGCTCCAACTTTTTTGGAATGGGGGTTGTATATACTGTATGTACAGATGCCATTATGCGGTGCTGCTCTCTGCATTATTAAGGGTCCACTCACTGCCAAAGGAAAAAGTGGCTGAAGAGAACCTGTGATATATATTTATTGTAAATGTCCATAATAAACAAAGGGCTCTTTCACACATACTTGCTCAGTTGGGATCGCTCCGTTGATAGAGATAGAATACATGAAGGCAAACAGCCTTTACAACCACTTTAACAATCATTGGCGTTGATTTACTAAAACTAGTGCACTCAGAATCTGGCACACCTATATAAGAAGGCACTTAGTGAATTCAACATAATAGATAGAGGTTTTGGACATTACACACAGGTAAAATAGTGGGTTTTTTAAAAAAAATATTTTTTTTTTCTTCTTTCTCACGGATTATGTATATCACTAAGGAAGAATTTCAATGATCGAAGAGAGTCAAGACTCTCTCCTCTTCATAAATAAATAAAACAGGCCAGGGAATAGTGATGGACGAACGTTTCGCCCGGCGGTCGTTTCGCGGCGAATTTCCGACATTCGCGGTCCGCACGTTCGAACGCCTTTTTCCGTCGTTCGCCGCGGCGGACTTACGTGTTTAATGTATACAAGAACTTTAACCTTTGGTGACACGTTTATCATGTGATACAGGACAGCCAATTGAGACATGACAGCACATGGACACTTGTACATTCCCCCTAACCTATAAATACACCCGATCCGGTGGCCATTTTACATTCTTTCTTCTGTTACGATAGGGACAGGTTCCTGTGTGGAGTAGGGAGAGATAAACCACTAGCTATTTGGTACACAAAAGTTCTTTTCAGGACTGGTATAGGTGTTAGGTGTTGATAGGTTTGCTGTGCTGCTGATTCTTGCAGCAGCCTGAGTGTCTTTTGTTAGTTTAGAGAAAGGGAAAGGACGGTGTATGCTACAGGGACAGCCAGATTAGTCTTTCATCATCATCATCATCATCATCATCATTAGCTGTTACTATCAAGGTCCACAAAAGAGCTGTTCCAGTAACCACTAATCGTTCTCTTTTTTTGCCAATTTGTATAGGGACAGGAAGGAAGCAGTGTTGTCAGGCAGTGAGGGTAATTTTAAAGACTTGCTGTTATTATTAGTTCCACAAAGGTTCTTTTCAGGACTGGTATCAGTGGTACAGTAATAGGCTTGTACATGTATAATATTCTTTCTTCCAAATATAGAAAGGATATTATACTTGACTGCTGCCCTTCTGCTGCAGTCTGCTAAACATTCACAACTCACTTGTTCCACAAAAGTTCTTATAAGGACTGGTAACTTGGTATAGGGTGCTACGGTACATAGGCTTGAGTGCGGTACAGTCTGCTGTTCTGTAAGGACCGCTATCGGTCCACAATAGATAGGGTTGACGTGCACCACTGCTGACCGCTGCCCTATACTGCAGCAGTCCTTCAGCGGTATAGGGACTGACGTACAGTCTGCTAAACACTAATACACAACCTGCTTGGTCCACAAAAGTTCTTATAAGGACTGGTAACTTGGTATAGGGTGCTACGGTACATAGGCTTGAGTGCGGTACAGTCTGCTGTTCTGTAAGGACCGCTATCGGTCCACAATAGATAGGGTTGACGTGCACCACTGCTGACCGCTCACCTATACTGCAGCAGTCCTTCAGCGGTATAGGGACTGACGTACAGTCTGCTAATCACTAACACACAACCTGCTTGTTCCACAAAAGTTCTTATAAGGACTGGTAACTTGGTATAGGGTGCTACGGTACATAGGCTTGAGTGCGGTACAGTCTGCTGTTCTGTAAGGACCGCTATCGGTCCACAATAGATAGGGTTGACGTGCACCACTGCTGACCGCTGCCCTATACTGCAGCAGTCCTTCAGCGGTATAGGGACTGACGTACAGTCTGCTAAACACTAATACACAACCTGCTTGGTCCACAAAAGTTCTTATAAGGACTGGTAACTTGGTATAGGGTGCTACGGTACATAGGCTTGAGTGCGGTACAGTCTGCTGTTCTGTAAGGACCGCTATCGGTCCACAATAGATAGGGTTGACGTGCACCACTGCTGACCGCTCACCTATACTGCAGCAGTCCTTCAGCGGTATAGGGACTGACGTACAGTCTGCTAATCACTAATACACAACCTGCTTGGTCCACAAAAGTTCTTATAAGGACTGGTAACTTGGTATAGGGTGCTACGGTACATAGGCTTGAGTGCGGTACAGTCTGCTGTTCTGTAAGGACCGCTATCGGTCCACAATAGATAGGGTTGACGTGCACCACTGCTGACCGCTGCCCTATACTGCAGCAGTCCTTCAGCGGTATAGGGACTGACGTACAGTCTGCTAAACACTAATACACAACCTGCTTGGTCCACAAAAGTTCTTATAAGGACTGGTAACTTGGTATAGGGTGCTACGGTACATAGGCTTGAGTGCGGTACAGTCTGCTGTTCTGTAAGGACCGCTATCGGTCCACAATAGATAGGGTTGACGTGCACCACTGCTGACCGCTCACCTATACTGCAGCAGTCCTTCAGCGGTATAGGGACTGACGTACAGTCTGCTAATCACTAACACACAACCTGCTTGTTCCACAAAAGTTCTTATAAGGACTGGTAACTTGGTATAGGGTGCTACGGTACATAGGCTTGAGTGCGGTACAGTCTGCTGTTCTGTAAGGACCGCTATCGGTCCACAATAGATAGGGTTGACGTGCACCACTGCTGACCGCTGCCCTATACTGCAGCAGTCCTTCAGCGGTATAGGGACTGACGTACAGTCTGCTAAACACTAATACACAACCTGCTTGGTCCACAAAAGTTCTTATAAGGACTGGTAACTTGGTATAGGGTGCTACGGTACATAGGCTTGAGTGCGGTACAGTCTGCTGTTCTGTAAGGACCGCTATCGGTCCACAATAGATAGGGTTGACGTGCACCACTGCTGACCGCTGCCCTATACTGCAGCAGTCCTTCAGCGGTATAGGGACTGACGTACAGTCTGCTAAACACTAATACACAACCTGCTTGGTCCACAAAAGTTCTTATAAGGACTGGTAACTTGGTATAGGGTGCTACGGTACATAGGCTTGAGTGCGGTACAGTCTGCTGTTCTGTAAGGACCGCTATCGGTCCACAATAGATAGGGTTGACGTGCACCACTGCTGACCGCTCACCTATACTGCAGCAGTCCTTCAGCGGTATAGGGACTGACGTACAGTCTGCTAATCACTAACACACAACCTGCTTGTTCCACAAAAGTTCTTATAAGGACTGGTAACTTGGTATAGGGTGCTACGGTACATAGGCTTGAGTGCGGTACAGTCTGCTGTTCTGTAAGGACCGCTATCGGTCCACAATAGATAGGGTTGACGTGCACCACTGCTGACCGCTGCCCTATACTGCAGCAGTCCTTCATCGGTATAGGGACTAAGAGTTTTGTCACAGGGTCATTTAAAAAATGACAGGCAGAGGAAGAGGCAGGCCCTTCCGCAGGGGTGGTAGGGGTAGGGCAGGAGCAACAGGCTTGAGCCAAAGTGGGAAGTTGCAGAAGGTGCGTTCAATTACTTTAAAGGATGCACCAGACTTGGTTGAGTGGCTCGCTCAGCCTTACTCTTCTGCACCCTCCTCATCCTCTCGATCTGCACCCTCTTCTTCACTCTCTGCTATGTGCACCCCCAAAGACACTACCACCAACAACACGACCACCACCACCACCACCACATACCTTCCGCTTGAGTCACTGGAATTATTTTCCGATCCATATCAAGAGGACATTTCTGATGCGCAGCCACTCTTGGTATTGGATCAGGAAGAGGAGGTAGCAACAAGCGCTACTCAGCAGTCTGACGCCAGTACCCAGATCAGCCCAAGGAGGAGGTTGGTCCCCGGTGTTGCTGCCTACTCCGAGATCTCTACTTATAGCGGTGGGGAAGGTGACGTTGATGATGACGTGTCTAGTGATGTCACGTGGGTGCCCACAAGAGAGGAAGAGGAGGGGAGTTCAGAGGGAGATATGGACCAGCAGATAGGGAGGAGAAGCAGCAATGACTTACATTGCACAGCAGGGACAAAGCAGACTGCAAATGTATCAGGAGCGAGTCATCGACCATGTACGGTCACATCTGGCGCTCCCAGGACACCGGCACATGGCTCCGCAGTGTGGGCTTTTTTTAACGTGTCCGCTGCTGACAATAGCGTTGCCATCTGCAATCTTTGCAGTCAACGCGTTAGTCGCGGTAAGCCCAATACTCACCTAGGGACGACCGCCTTAAGAAGGCACATGAGCAGCCATCACCGAGCCCAGTGGGAGCAACGGAACACACAAAGCCACACTGCAGGCTCTCACCGTCCAGCCTCGTCTTCTACTTCTCCTTCTCCTCTCTCCTCACAATTGTCCTCCACTCCACCTTCCATCACGCCAAGCTCACATTTTTCTGCAAAAAGGCAGGCTTCCGTGGGCCTAATGTTTGAGCGTAAAAAAATGATGACGCCGGATAACCCTCTTGCCCAACGGTTGGCGGCTGGCTTGTCAGAACTCATAGCCCGCCAACTACTGCCATATAAACTGGTGGACTCGGAGGCCTTTCGCAAATTTGTGGCCATTGGAACACCACAATGGAAGGTCCCAGGAAGGAAGTATTTCTCAGAGAAGGGCATCCCAGAGCTATATGGCCATGTTCAGCGGCAAGTGAATGTATCTCTGGCACACAGTGTCGGTGCCAAGATACATCTGACCACAGACACGTGGTCTAGCAAACACGGGCAGGGAAGGTATATCAGTTTTACTGCCCACTGGGTGAACCTTCTGACGGCCGTCAAGCATGTAACCCGTGGCACCCGTGTAGATTTGGTTTTACCGCCACGGATTGCATGCAGGCCTGACTCTTCTTCTCCTCCTCCTACTCCATCCTCCTCCCTCTCCTCCTCAGCTGCCTCCTCCTTTTCCGCTGCTAGCGTCTCTTCCACTGCACCGCCCAAGCTCCCCAGAACCTATTCCACATGCCAGGTGAGACGTTGCCATGCCGTGCTGCGTCTGTTGTGCCTGGAAGCAAAGAGCCACACTGGCCCGGCACTCCTTTCAGCTTTGCGTTCACAGGCAGATGAGTGGCTAACACCGCTCAATTTGACAGTTGGTAAAGTGGTGTGTGACAACGGTGCCAATCTGCTTAGCGCATTGAAACAGGGCAAAATCACGCACGTGCCGTGCATGGCACACGTCTTAAACTTGGTCGTGCAGCGATTCCTTGTCAAATACCCTGGGGTCCAGGACATCTTGCGGCAGGCAAGGAAAATCTCGGCCCATTTCAGAAGATCTTACACGGCCATGGCTCGCCTTGCTGACATTCAGCGGCGACACCATCTGCCGGTCAGACGTCTTATTTGCGATTGCCCGACGCGATGGAACTCAACCTTCTATATGCTTGATAGGCTGCTCCAGCAGAAACGTGCAGTTAACGTCTACCTGTATGAACTCTGCGAAAGAAACGGTTCTGGGGAGCTGGGTTTTTTTTCACCGCGCCAGTGGCTGCTCATGCGCGACACATGCAGACTTCTGCGGCCATTTGAGGAGATCACCAAACTGGTCAGTCGCAGCCATGGCGCCATCAGTGACATGGTACCTTATGCCTTCTTTCTGGAGCGTGCATTGCGTCGTGTCATTGATCAGGCTGTGGAGGAGCAGGAGCGGGAAGATGAGGAAGTCGCAATGCTGGATGAATTCCCAGGGGGGGCTACTCTATCTGAGACAAGTCAACAACAGGAGTCTGATGAGGAGTCAGAGGAGGATGGTGCCGGGGCGGATGAGCAGGAGCAAGAAGAGCATGCTTTAAACCTTTCTGGGATCCCTGTTGTGCGAGGATGGGGAGAGGAGAATGAAGAGGACGACATTATCCTGGATGATGAGCAGGAGCCAGGCCACCACACCGCTTCCACTTTAGTGCAAATGGGGGCCTTCATGCTCCAGTGTTTTAATAGGGACCCCCGTATAAAAAGCATGAGGGTCAAGGACCAGTACTGGGTGGCAACGTACTTAGACCCCCGGTACAAACACAAAATGGCGGAAATGTTACCGCCGTCGCAGAGGGCTGTCAGAATGCAGCACTTCCAGGCCTTGCTTCGAGAAATGCTGCATTCTGCTTTTGCGTGCGCTGGCAGAGGAGCAATTCCCACTCCCAGAGAAGGATTTGCGGGTACCAATCCAACAGCGCCTGCAAGAAGAGGCCGGTTTGAAGATGTGTTGGTGACTTCGGATATGAGGTCATTCTTTCAGCCGACCCATCGACAGGTGTCATCCGGATCCAGCATCAGGGAACGCCTAGACCGTCAGGTGTCCGACTACATTGGGTTAACGGCCGATGTGGACGCTCTGAGGAGTGATGAACCCCTAGACTACTGGGTGGGCAGGCTTGACCTCTGGCCAGAGCTTGCCCAATTTGCAATCGAACTGTTGGCTTGCCCCTTATCCAGTGTCCTGTCCGAAAGGACGTTCAGCGCAGCAGGGGGGATTGTGACCGATAAGCGTACTCGCCTAGCTCACCACAGTGTTAACTACCTCACATTTCTAAAAATGAATGAGGCATGGATCTCGGAGGAATTCAACACATGTGACCAGTAGACCATGTATATGTCTATAAACTATTTTTTTAATCAAGCACACAGACCTTCTTAATTCATTTGGCTCACTTCCTTGACCCAAAAAAGCACACCGTACTATATGCCCCTACCCTCCTCTTTGAAGAGGTTGAGCGGTGTCATATTTCTACTGGGGCTGCTTATGATATCCCTGTGCTGTGCTGACTTCCTCCTGGGGGTTCTTATTATGAAGGGATCACACTATCCCTGTGCTGTGCTGACTTCCTCCTGGGGGTTCTTATTATGAGGGGATCACACCATCCCTGTGCTGTGCTGACTTCCTCCTGGGGCTGCTTACGGTGCTGCTGTCAGTGCTGTATGTCACGGTGCTGCTGTCAGCGCTGTATGTCACGGTGCTGCTGTCAGCGCTGTATGTCACGGTGCTGCTGTCAGCGCTGTATGTCACGGTGCTGCTGTCAGCGCTGTATGTCACGGTGCTGCTGTCAGCGCTGTATGTCACGGTGCTGCTGTCAGCGCTGTATGTCACGGTGCTGCTGTCAGCGCTGTATGTCACGGTGCTGCTGTCAGCGCTGTATGTCACGGTGCTGCTGTCAGCGCTGTATGTCACGGTGCTGCTGTCAGCGCTGTATGTCACGGTGCTGCTGTCAGCGCTGTATGTCACGGTGCTGCTGTCAGCGCTGTATGTCACGGTGCTGCTGTCAGTGCTCTGTATTACGGTGCTGCTGTCAGATGCCTCTATCACGGTGCATGTGTCATTCCGGTATGTCACGCTGCTGGTGATCATCTCCTGCACCCTCTTCTTTGCCTACCCTGGTCCCTGACCTTCCCTCTCCTCCATTGCCTTCATTAGCTCCATAGTCCTGAATTGTTAGAACAATTTCCCAAATAAAATAAAAATGCTTGTAGTTATCGATCCCAAATTCACCTCATACATGTATTATGTCATTGTCCAGATGGTGGGACTACGTTTTACCCCCTAATAATTACCACGTGACCGCAAATTCGACATGAAGGTTTGCAAAGTTCGCCTCCCATTGAAGTCAATGGGGCCCGCGGCGAACGTTCGGTTTCGCGAACGTTTGGGTCCGTTCGCATTTCGCGTTCGCGAAACGTCCCGTCGGAAGTTCGTCCATCACTACCAGGGAAAAGACACAGCATCATGTATATAAGGAGACTATGAGAATTTAATATTATAGCTAGGGGGATTGGGGGCTATTTATAAGCACAGTATGGGATAAAGGATAATATGGTAGGGAATAAGAGAATGGGGTGGGGAGGCGGTTACTGAAATAAAGAAAAAAGGGAAACACTATACAGGCGTACCCCACTTTTAAGTACACAATGGGGTTTATTTACTAAATCTGGAAATTGCAAAATCAGGCTCACTTCTGCATAGAAACCAATGAGATTCCAGGCTTTATTACCAAAGCTATATTGAAAAAGCCAAGGTTAGAAGCTCATTGGTTTTTATGCAGAAGTGATCCTGATTTTGCACTTTCCAACTTTAGTAAATAAACCCCATTGTGTACTTAAAAGTGAGGTGTGCCTGTAAAAGTTTGGGGGTTTTTATTTATTTTTTCCTCCCCCTCTAGGGGGGGGGGGGGGTGATGGGAGAGGGGAGAGACGGCGGAATACCCTGGAAAGTATTTCAAGATAGATCCATGTTGATTGTGTTTTTATTTGTTTCTTATGTGTGTTTAGTTATGCCTATATATAAGGGTTTGAAATGAAATAACATGGATTTTTTTTGGGGAAAAATATCTTAAAGCGGAGGTCCACCCTAAAGTGGAGCTTCCGCTCATTGGAACCCTCCCCCCCTCCGGCGCCACAATTGGCACCTTTCAGGAGGGGAGGGGGGTGCAGGTACCTGTACAGTACAGGTATCTGCATCCACTTCCGGCATAGATATCTGCAGAATATACGCCCCTTTCCGCAGAATCTATGCCCCTTTCCGAAGGTCCTCCGCTGTCTGCTGGGAAACACACGGATCCCAGAGACAGCGGGACCATCCTTATTGCGCAGCGCGACTCGCGCATGCGCAGTAGGGAAACGGGAAATGAAGCCGCAAGGCTCCACTTCCTGATTCCCATACCCAAGATGGTGGCGGTAGCACCCGAGAGACGATCGAGAGATCGGCTTCGGGTGCCGACATCGCGGGCGCGCTGGGCGGGTAAGTGTCATTATTTTAAAAGTCAGCATCTGCAGTATTTGTAGCTGCTGGCTTTTAAAAAAAAAAAAAACAGCGGACTCCCGCTTAATAAAAATAATTTAAACAGAATCTGGCACAGCTGTGCATGGTAGCCAATCAGCTTCTAACTTCACCTTGTTCAATTGAGTTTTGACCAAAAAAACTGAAAGCTGGTTTTTATGCAGAGCTGCATCGGCTTTTGCACTCTTCAGGTTTAGTAAATGAACCCCATTGTTAACATTACTCACATCAAGTGGATCTTTTTCATATATATATATATATATATATATATATATATATATATATATATACAGTATCTATAAAAAAAATTGTAAAAATAACTATAAATTGCCTTTAAAACCTGACGGTGGTTCTAACCTTTCTCCGTTGTTCAAAGAAATGAAATAAAAAAAATAGCATTTTCAAAAATTAGACCATGAGATGGAAACAGCACAACAGGAAAGCTATAAACAGAAATTACAGTAAAGCAGACAACTGGCTTTTATTAACTTCCTAAGACAGTTCTAAAGTTCCTGGGTTGAAGTTGTTCCGCACTGTGCCTAATAGAATTCCCAAGGACAAAGCGAGGTGGAAGAAAACAGAACCGGCACAAAAGGTCTGATGGTCAAGTGGTGTTCATCAGCCTCCATTGTCGGCGTAACAGGTAAAGGAGCATTGTCCTCCATTAGCAGTGAAAAAAATTAACCGTAAGTATACACGCATTTTCTAAAGCCTGTGAAAGATGGTACTTTAAATTCAGTACAAGATGGATTTTAATGCTGTTAGCTGGAGAGAAAAGAGGATAGACAACAAAACATTTTCTTTGGCTCTCAAAAGGCAAAAAATTCATCCCTATATCCGTTAGTGTGATAGCTGACCCTGACTTAGTCATTGTCAGACACAGCCATTATAGCGACTGTGAGATCCAGCAATTTCTCCTGTCTATTCCTGTAACAATGCGGCATGCCCTCACAACACTGTGCTGAACAGTAGCTATTCAATGCTTTTACTTTCTCCCCTAAATCATAAACTTATACAGTATGCACTCCTTGTACTCATCCAGAGGCAGAGAAAGAAATATATATGAGGGAATAGCGAGGGGACTGCCGCTTGGGGTGGCAGTTCAGAATGATTAGAAGATCATTTTAGAAAACAATAAATTCTTGTTATTGAGCTGATGGTGACACTTTAGTAGCAGCAACAGGGATTCTTCTCTGAGTCTCTGATTTCTCTGTCTCACAGTTAAGTCCTCACCTAAAAAGGAGGCAAGTTGTCCCTTCACAAAGCAACTGTTGGAAATCCTGTCTTCTTCTCAGTACTATGATTGGTTCCTAGTCCAATGATGAGGAAACATCACTCAAGCTGTGAGTGCTGCAAGTCTAGCGTGGCTTCCAAAGCAGAGGTGCCCACCCTGCTCGCCTCCGAGATCGACAGGTAAAAATGGGTGAATGGCTGCACACTTCGGAAGGATGGCAAAATATTTATTGTAGTGATCAACATATAATATACAGCACAGCGAGCACCAGGAGATAAAAATGTTAACTAATTTCACGAAGATAACAGTACATAATAATAACACCTGTTATGATTACCATGTTATGATTAAGCGCTGTAATCTGCATGAAACGCGTTAACATTTTTATAGCCTGGTGCTTACTGTGCTGTATATGCTTTTATTTGTTGATCACTACAATAAAGGTTTTGGCATCCTTCCAGAGTGTGCATCCATTCACCCATTCTTCCCTATGGTTGGTTCCTATTGCCCCATAGGAATATTGCCTCAGACTGCCCCTTTATTCCGAGGCAATATTCCTATGGGACGATTCTTGACACCACTATATGCAGAGTGATCCATTGGTCAACGTGTGTCCCTGGGATCCTTGTGGGGTGCCTGTTTCCTGCTTGGCTACTTTGGCGGTGTCACGTACCTTCGGATAGATCTTTCTTGATCGCTACAATAAATATTTTGGCATCCTTCCGAAGTGTGCAGCCAAGTCCTCACCTAAAGAGGAGGCAAGTTGTCCCTTCACAAAGCAACTGTTGGAAGTCTTCTTCTCAGTACTATGATTGGTTCCTAGTGCAATGATGAGGAAACATCGCTCAAGGTGTGAGTGCTGCAAGTCTAGCATTGCTTCCAAAGCAGAGGTGCCCACCCGGCTCGCCTCCGAGATCGACAGGTAAAAATGGATGAATGGTTACAGACTTCGGAAGGATGGTAAAATCTTTATTGTAGTGATCAACATATAATAGCATATATAGCACAGCGAGCACCAGGAGATACAAATGTTAACTCATTTCATGTAGATGACAGTGCTTAATAATAACACCTGTTATGCTTACTGTGTTATGATTAAGCAATGTTATCTGCGTGAAACGCGTTAACATTTTTATAGCCTGGTACTTACTGTGCTGTATATGCTTTTATCTGTTGATCACTACAATAAAGATTTTGGCATCCTTCCGGAGTGTGCATCCATTCACTCATTCTTCCCTATGGTTGGTTCCTATTGCCCCATAGGAATATTGCCTCAGACTGCCTCTCTATTCTGAGGCAATATTCCTATGGGACGATTCTTGACACCACTATATGCAGAGTGACCCATTGGTCAACGTGTGTCCCTGGGATCCTTGTGGGGTGCCTGTTTCCTGCTTGGCTACTTTGGCGGTGTCACGTACCTTTGGATAGAGCCTGATGAGCAGAGTAAGGCCTCTCATACAGCCCCGGTTCAGGTACCACTGAGTTTGCAACAGCAGCCGCGAGAGCATGGGGAGGTAGGAGTGCCTGAGATGTTCTCTGTAGCAGGGGAGCACATGTAGCAGCCAGCAGTGGTTGTTGGCTGTGTATGCAGGCACTCGTGGATGCAGGGGTGCTTTAGATGCAGGCAGGTTGCAGGTGCCGGGTACCGTGGATGTAGGCACGTGGAGGCTGTAGCAAGGGGAGCAGACTGGTGCAAAGTCAGACAAGCCAGGTTATACACGGAAGATCAGGTACATCAGAGAGTTCAATAAGAATGGTCAAAGTTCATGCAGAGGTATGGCAACAGAGAATCCAGCAAGTAAGAGAGAATCAAGGTCAAGCAAGCCAAGATCAGGAGTGAAGAGAATAAGAGTAGTCAGGAAGCTGGGTCACAATCAGATCAAAGGGCAGGCCCTGGAACAAGATACAGAGAGAAAACTGCAGATCAGACAGCAAAGCCCTAGCACATCTGTCATCCCTATACATACTACCTCCCAAATTTTTGAGATGGGAACAAGGGACACCTATCAGAAAAAGTATGCAGATGTAGGACACACACCTTGCCACACCCCCTTAAAGGAGAATTATATAAAAACAAGTTTGGTTTAAACCCACAAGTCCTTTTTTTTAACACTATTATTCCTTTATATTGGCTTTTGGAATTTACAAATGCAGCAACTTAGAAATCAGATGAAAGGTTTAGGACTGAAAAACACTTTTTGATAGATTAAAAATGCATTTTATATACAGCTATACAGATCAGACCTAAATGAGGGACAAATGAGGAGGAATAAGGGACAGAGGGACATTGCAAATCAGGGACAGTCCCTCAAAATCAGGGACAGTCCCTCAAAATCAGGGAGAGTTGGGAGCTATACCTATATACTGCACTTGGCGCCAATGCTAATGGGGCATATGTACACATGCGCCGTGTGCGTGCATGCGCATATGCGTTCGCACAATCGCCCGGACATGCCTCTCAGGAGGGATATCATGGGAACTGTGCCCACTCATGCGCAATGTCCTCTGCCTCTGCACATCTGCTGTGCTATGGCCAGAAAGTCCCTGACAGGCGGGTGAGGGGGCTACATCACTGGGAATGTGGTTTTAAACTTCCCTTTTGGCTGATAAATACTATAAGTCATTCACTCTAACTTACCTGCAGTTGGACTATTCGCATATAAGAATTTAGAAAGTTTTTGCTATAACAACTGGGATTATACTCCTTTGGATATGGGAATATGGGGTAAAAGAAAGAGGTGTTGATATGACAGAAATATGTAGCAGCCAGAAATTGTATGTGTAATAACATAACACTAGCCAGATGCTCCTAGGGAAGAATGTACAGTAGATACCGTCTGTGGAATATAATGTATGCAATGAGCTAAATGCCAGATGGATCCAAAAGCCCACATTCACAAGGGACAAGAAGTCTGGTAAAAAAAAAGTCATAATTTATTCCAAAAAGAGATAAAAACTTAACATGGTGCTGTGCAGTAAAAACTCTCTTTATCCCTTCTTCAAATAAATTGTGACCTTTCTACCTGCGAATATCTTGTTCCTTGTGAATTTGGGCTTTTGGATCCATCTGGCATTTAGCCCATTGCATACAATTATATTCCACAGACGGTATCTATATTCTTCCCTAGCAGCGCCTGGTTAATCTTATGTTACTATGGTTTCTTTACCACTATCCCAGTGGTTACTTTGAGGCTGCCATTTTTGCCATAATTGACAGTGCTTTTCACTCCGGCTGTTGATACCTATCCAGATGGTAATGTTGCAGCCCAGCGCCCGACGTGCTTGCTTAGAAATTTTATGTGTAAAGATTTTCTTTTAAATTTCAACATGTGAACAGTTGCATTGATACAGATTTTTTTTTTTTAACAAAGATGGTTAATCTGTCGGCATGCCCAAAAATTCATATTTTGTTATGTACTTTGACATTTTGTATGGATTCTAAGTGATGTTGGCATTGCACACATTTATCACTTCATATATAATCAAAGGAGAACTAAATACCTGCTCAATCATTCAGAAATTGTGGCCTGTCCAAAACAGGCTTTCTAGCTGTGGTATAAACCAATACTATATGCTATCTACATTGTCAGTGTCCAAAAAAAAATAGACACCTTTTTTGTTCATGATGTTAAGTGCCTGCTTAATCGTTCAGAAATTGCAACGTGTCCAAACAGACTTTATAGTTGTGGTACAAACCTGTATGCTGTCTACATCATCAGTGTCCAAAAAAGACACAATTTTTTTCCATGATGTTAAGACCCATACACGCTATTAGATCAGATTTAGATCAGATTTTTGTCTTCAGATTTACCAAAACCATGTAGTGCGAGGGCCTACATGATTGCATACAAATTTAAACTCTTAAGGGGGCGTTCCGGCCGCCTTTTTTTTTTTTAAAATCAACAGTTACAAACACTGTAGCTGCTGACTTTTAATAAGGACACTTACCTGTCCAGCGAGCCTGTGATGTCGGCTGCCCGAGACATATCTGCTCGGGCATATGGGATCTAAAGCCTCGTACACGCGGTCTGATTGTTGGACGACCGAGCATCTGATTTTTGTCAAAAGCTTGTGTGCAGGATTTTGTCTAGCATACTAACTAAATTGTCATTTGACAAACACAAACGTAGTGATGTACTATGAGAGTATAAAGAGGAAGTAAAATTCTCAAGCACCACCCTTTGAGCCCCTTATGCTAATTTTGTGATAGTAGAAGTTTGGTAAGCGTTGATTCGCGATTTTCAGATCCTACAAAACAAATGCCTTTAAAAATATGTTTGGCATAACTACATCAGTATCTCCATCAAAGCAGCTTCATTACAGGCATACCCCACTTTTAAGTACACAATGGGGTTTATTTACTAAAGTTAGAAAGTTCAAAATCAAGCTCACTTCTGCATAGAAACCAATGAGCTTCCAGGTTTTATTACCCAAGCTTAAAGTGGTTGTAAACCCTTACAAACCACTTTGACCTACAGGTAAGCCTAGATTAAGGCTTACCTGTAGGTCCAAGTAGGGTTGCCACCTGTCCAGGATTCACCCGGACAGTTCGGGTTTGGAATCATGTGTCCAGGTTTCAGACTGTCTGCAACCCGAACACATTATTTAGACTGGCCTATGGCTTCCCAGCAGGGTTGCTGGCTGCAGTTGTCTAAGCTGAGAGTGTCTGTTACTCTCTTTCACACTCCCTAAAGCCAACACTAACAACGCCCCCCCCCCCCCAAACACATACAGACGGGAGAGGAGAGAGGACTCGATCTGCACCTCTTCCCCCCACCCCCTACCCATTTTTGTCTGCCCACACTCCAATCCCTGGCACTGTGCCTCAGAAAAGGGAAATTTGGGCCAGAAATTTGAAGTCCAGCAGCCTCAGATCCAACTTGATGAGAGGTGCTGACTGTCAAGAGGTGAGTGAGCTCACCATCCATCCCAACATCCATCCATCTGTGACTGAAGTCTCCCCCCTTCACTCTCTTGCCTCTGAGTAAGTACACTAAGGCAAATCAGGGTTCTCAGAGCACCCCTTATATCAGAGTTCCCCTTTACACCAGAGGCAACCGTCTTTCCCCTTACATCAGAGTCCTCTCCATACATCAGAGTTCTAAGTGTTCCCCCTTAGATCAGGGTTCCCAGAGCATCCCTTATGTCAGAGTCCCCAGAGATCTCCCTTACATCAGAGTCTGGAGAGTCCCCCCTTACAGTGAAAGGGAACTCTGTGAGTTCAGATGTAAAGGGGGAACTCTTGTTATTAACTTCATATGATTAGAAATGTTATTTAGTAGCAAAATATATGTATAATTTATACTATAAAAAAATAGCTGTGCGCCGCTAAAGTGTTTGGGTTTGACTTGAAGAAAAGGTGGCAACCCTAGGTCCAAGAAATATCTCCTAAACGTATACGAGTTAGGAGATATTTACAAAAAGACAGGCACCGCTGTCTACGGCGCATGTGCCGTAGACAGCAGGGCGCAGGCGCATTGAGCACGCCGCTGATTACGGCAATATGCCGCTCGTGTCAGCTCCTGTGCACATGCGCTGTGATTTGCCGGAGCCGCAAGACCCGGAAGTCACTCCGGGATACATGGCAGCGGAGAAGATAAAGGAGGAGGACCGCTTCGGAGGCTTCGTTCTCAGGTAAGTTATTCATAATGAGCTAGTATGCTATGCTTACTAGCTCATTATGCCTTTGCCTTGCAGGTTGCATTTAAAAAAAAATAGCCTTTACTTCCTCTTTAATTGAGCAAGCCGATGTTAGAAACTCGTTGGTTTCCATGCAGAAGTGAGCCAGATTTTGCACTTTCCAGCTTTAGTAAATAAGCCCCATTGTGTACTTAAAAGTGAGGTATGCCTGTATTATCCCATTAAAGAAGATGAGAATGTGTGCTGCATTTCGACATTTCATCAGGTGCCACGTCACAAATGTTAATTCTAGATTACGAACGGTAGTTTACAAGACCGACCGCTTCCGGCTCATTCCTTGATTCTGATAATGCGTGTTTGTACTTTTGACTTTTGTGTGACGATTTCTGTATTGACCATCCGAAAATCAGATGTTGAGTTTACATCCGACAAAAAATGTATAGCCTGCACATCCAGCTTTTGTCTGATGAAAAAGACAAATCGGCTGTCGAAAGCACCGTACTAACGATCCGGAAATCCGCCGACAGCTCGTCTTAAGACTTTTCCCTCCTGATTTTTGTACCGTGTGTACGAGGCCTTGGTGTCTGATCAATCTCTCAGAAATTGCAGCCTGTTCAAACAGGCTTTCTAGCTGTGGTGCAAACATTTATACCAGTGATTCTCAAACTGTGTGCCGTGGCACACTACTGTGCCCCATGCGATTTGCAGGTGAGCCTTTGGAGTTTTAAAAAATAGTTAAAATAGCTAGCGTTTTGAAACTTTGAACATAGTGAAAAATTTAATGGTAAATCAATGTTGCAAAATTTAAAAAAGTAACATATATATAAAAACCCAATCTCTGTCAGTCCATCATTGGTTGCTTTCGCAACGTGAGACTCAAGACCTCCAGAGAGCTTGATCGCTCAAATTATATTATAATAATAGAGACCATTCCATTTGTTCCATTTGTCAACTTTGGAGCCTCTCTTCAATCTGATTTGCTCTCAAAAACAGGCACATGCTTCACATTAACTTTAAAATAAATATATATGTGTAACAAAAAAAAAAGGCTCTTCACCACAAAAATCGTTAAATCTTTTTGGTGCACCTCAAGACAAAAAAGTTTGAGAAACACTGCTTCATGCTATCTACATTGTCAGTGTCCAAAAAAAGAAACACATTTTTTTTCCAGATACTAAGGCTAGGTTCACATGTATGCATTGCAGGAACGTTTGTGCAATATTGCATGCATCCCCACAACAACAAAAAACACGTATCCTCTTTTTAATTCTTAATGGCACCCCAACATATGTTGCTAACGTGCATGTTTTTATTGGCACCAAAATGGATAGTAACAAAGTGTCATGCACTTTGGTGCAGCATTATTTTAAAAAAAAGGGTCAAGCACTTCTTTTGCACAATTTTTTTCTGTAGGGAAGCCCACTGAAATGAATTGGCTGTCCTAAAAGCAACCGTCGCATCTGCATAGGTGTGAATGGAGCCTAAAGACCTTCTCAATCTCTCATAAATTGCAGCCAATTCAAACAGGCTTACAAGCGGTGGAGCAAACCTGTATGCTTCTTCCTATCTGCAGTGTCTAAAAAATAAACTTTTTGTAAATTCAGATAAATACATTATTCCACCTGAATCTCTCATAAATTGTGGCCTGCCAAACAAGTTTTACTATCTCTGCTGCAAAAGAGTATGATTTTTATATATTTATTGTCCAAAAATAGACAGCACTTTAGAAATTGGTTAAGGTACAACGTCGCATGACCGCAATTGTCAGTTAAAGCGCCACAGTGCCGTATCACAAAAAATTGCCTGGTCATTAAGAGGGCAAATCCTTCCGGTCCTTAAGTGGTTAATACATTCTCTGCATTAACCCCCCGATGGTATTCCCGAGTCTGGCTCAGGGTGGAATTTTTATACCAAAAGCGGTAACCCCAAGCCAGACTCAGGACCGCATCCCTGGATCCAGGAGGACGCTTACTTACCTTCTCCCTCAGATCCAGCGATGTCCCCGCGCTGTACGAGCGAGCCGTGTTTCGCTCGATCTATCACGGAGCCGATCTCCGTGCCCTGCGAGCGTTGCGATGCACGGGGATGGAGATCGGCGCCAAATTCAAAAAGTGAAACACTCACTATACATACAGTATAATGTAATCTTACAGATCACATTGCTGTATGTAATAATTTCACATCCCCTTTGTCCCTAGTGATTTGCCCAGTGTCCTGCATGCAGTTTTATATAATAAAAACTGTTCTTTATGCCTGGAAACTGGAGATTGTCCATAGCAACCAAAACTGTCCCTTTACATCAAAAATGATTTTAGACCCGGGATGTCTGCTAGACTCTGGTTTGGACAGATTTAAGTGAGTTATTGCTAAAGCCCCATACACACTATCAGATTATCTGCTGAATTTTTCCTTCAGATTTACCAAAACCATATAATATGAGGACAAACCTTAGGAGTTTCAATGTGTATGCAATCAGGCAGGCCCTTCTACTACATGGTTTTGGTAAATCTGAAGGAAAAACTCAGCAGATAATCTGATAGTGTGTATGGGGCTTTAGAATTACAGGACTACAATATAAAACGCCAAATTTTCATGCAAAATAATTGTACCGCTTTTAGCACCTAAAATCTGAAATAATCGTACCGCCAGGGAGGTTAAGGTAAAAAATGTCCCAGCAGTTATTTTCCCCCCTCACCCTCTGGATCAATATAGGACCCCGCTTATAATTACCTGAATCCTATATTGATACAGCGTTGTGCAGACATGCTTTCTTCTCTCTCTCTCCTCACAGGGCACAGAGTCAGCATCGAGAGCCATTGGCTGCTGCTACTCTTGTCAATCAAATCTTGTGATGAGGGAGCAGGCAGGGCTAAAAATGTATTTTGGGGTGGAAATTAAAGAGTAACTTCTCTTTTGTTGAAAAAAAAAAAACATTCCCCTCTGGGTGATCTATCTACATTACAGATTTTTACCTTTTATTATTCTACAGAAATCCCTGTGTGTTTGTCTGCATCCAAGGTGCATCTGTATGGGAGTGGTTTTATAATTTTCAATCAGCTGCTGCATCTGCAGGATTGAAAATGAATAAAATTGCAGGGTCTGTATCCCTTTAGATATGATTTCCCTTTGGGAGTATCTAACCAAAAACAGCATTTTTGTTGCAGCGGATACTCAAAAATCAGATTTTTATCTTAGTGCAGACTTCTGGGTAAATCAGTGAGCCAATCACACAAGCAGGAAATTACATTTTTGGGGGGCATTTCTGTACACCATCTGTGTCTTTAGGTTTCCATATTGGATTGTATGTTACAGAAAATTACAATGCTACAGATTGATAAGGAAATTTTTAATAACATTTGATTACAGTATGACTTGTGCCGCAATTGTACGCACTATATTATTATTTTTTATTTGCTATTTTTTTTCCCATGAAAGTGCAGTTACCTTTTAATACTATTGGGCTGCTGCTGCTACATGTAAGCCAAGCAATTATGAAAAAGTAAATTAATTGATCTGATGCCAGAATATGGTGTGCCACTGATGCTGTCCCAGAGACTCATAATGTTCTGTAATTCTAGGCACACCTTTAAGGCATCTGCCAAGCATGTTATTTAAAGGATTAGCATATTTTTAATGTTGTCCTTCAAGCTGCCAGAAAATAGCCTGTTTCCATTTAATTATAATTGACATTTTTATTCTGTCGGTCCATGTCCTCCCCAGGTAAGTGCCCGGCACTCATGCCCTTCTATGCAAATCCCTTAACTTTTATCTGAGAGATTGCCAATATAGAAAACGAAAATTCAGATCTCTTTTAATGGGATTCTGATTCTGAACCCAAACATCGGTAATGTTTGCCAAATTCATGTACATTCCAATCATCCCAATGGTGAGCAGGGGCGGCCTGTCCATTAGGGGCACACGGGCACCCCCCATCCATGCTTCTAGGCCCCCTGATCTACGTGCAGGGCACTGGACGCATGGCTTCCAATCAGGGCTTTTTTTTTTTGAAGCACGTGATTAGAGCCAGAGGCTCTAATAGGCTTCAAAAAAGGGTGGGCTCAGGGCGCAGAGCATTCAGTTGTGTGGCATGGTAGTGGGTGGTTCGTTTGCCACCCCCCCAAAAAAAGAAAAAAACACCAGCCACCATGGATGGTGAGCCTAAACAAAGTCGAAAAACGTATGGCAGGTAAAAGTGATCCCTTAAATTTAGCTGTGCATTTCACTTTTGTCTGACATTCAGCCTGAATGGCTTAATAAATTTTAAACTTTAATCTGCTTAGCTCTCAGATATCTAAATTTTTCTTAATGGTTTATGTAGCAAGGTCTTGGGTCCCCTTTGGTCTAATGAGAACCTCCAGAGTTAGGGACAGCTGACATCCTTCTGTGTAGAGAGGGTTACAAAGCATGGTGGGTGCAAAACAAGGTAGATTCATGGGTGCCAGACACTTCTTGAATGCAAAGAGATTTATTTTCTCTTGGACAGAACTGTGGGAGAGAGGGGTTTAGGGCCAGGACACCCTTTAGTAGTTGCAATTGTAGTTAGCAGACTCCAAGACTTCTATAGGTAGACAGCTATGCAGGGAAAGGCCCCCAGCAGGACGCCATATCTGCATATGTAGAATTGTTGTCTCCTATGACAACAGTCTTATAACAGTTTCTAACACAGGTTGTAACACACTTCTGTACTTTCTCTACAATGACTTCTTGTAGATCTTCACTGATCTCCCAGTCTCTTCTCACTAGACTTGCTGATCCACTGCCACTGAATCTCCTGAGCTCTTCAAAACTTCTCACTGAGTAAATTCCTCAAGAGTCACCCCTGCTTCCCTGTTGGGTCCCTAGCTTGGCACTCACAGATACTCCTCAAGCATCACCCTACTGGCCTGCTTGGTGCCTGGCTTGGCACACAATGCTGCTCTGCAAGAGTCACCTCCACTGGCTGGGTCCCGGGCTTGACTCCTGCTGAAGTTTCCCAATTCTTCACCGTCCCCTGTTGGTGAGAATACTGCCTTGGTACTTGCTTCAGCCACTCACTGGGGCTCCTGGTAATAAGGTGGTTAGTCCCTTAGTGGCAACAGCTTCCCCTCTACCTTCTGACCATGACAGGTTTTCCAGCTGGCAGAACCATCACTTATGGTTGAACTCCAAGCCGCAGTCCCAACCCTACACTGCTATCTTGCTTCTGGATGGGCCTTCAGACAGCCTAGCAGCTAGATGTCCCCGGTATAGGCCTCAGACTCTGGCCTAACAACCCGGGGCAGCACAACACATGCCCACCCAGACAGCCTCCCAGGGTGGCATAGAACACCAATCACCTAAACTCACCTAAATAAATAGGCTCTCCCAGCAAGCCAAGGGACCCAAGAAGATCCCTCCCCATTGGCTGATATACCCCATTTATTCCTAATATGTCCTTGCAATGCCCTTTTCTTATCTAATGCCACCAGATACCCGGCCATCTAGTGACAGAAGAGAAAACTGCAGCAATTCCAGAATTAAGGTGGAATAAATTGATCTCCTATCAATTGGCCAAGAAAACTACACCTGACAGGTAAATTTAAGAGCAACCCTACCTAAACATCAGGGTGCTACATCTAAATGAATATCTAGCCTGAGCAGCAAATATATTGACATATTGACAAAAAATAACTTGACATACTGGGATTGATTTACTAAATCTGGAGAGTGCAGAATCGGGTACAGCTGTGCATGGTAGCTTCTAACTTCAGCTTGTTCAATTAAAGTATAAAGGCAAAACATTTGTTTTTAGTTTTGGATAGAGTAGAGAGGGATTAGAATGCTTGTCAGTTTTTATTGCTGTCCCCATTAGAGGAGATTCACCTTCTCTGTGACCGGAAGTCTCAGATCATGTGTATATATATATATATATAGAAAGGCCAGTATGGTGGCCTGAAATTATGGGAGGAGCCCGGTGGAGTATATAACCAGCCGTCCGCCCGTCTTCCTCGTCGGTTCCGGTGTGCGATACCTGATACGTCAGATATCAAGGGCCGACTATCCTAGACCAGACGCAGTGAGCCCGTTCGTGAGTTCCCACGTTGTTCGTCTCCGTCTTGACCATCTTCCCGTTCATCAGCGTCCGTGGGTTTCGCCGTCGGAGTGTCGTCTTGCCATCGAATTTGTCGTTACACGTCGGGCCGGCTGTCGCAGGTAGGGCTTCGGCACCCCCTTTTTATGTATTACAATGCAAACATTCCCTGAACTCACGAACCGCTCTAATGTTTTACTGTGGCTCTCGTACGCATGTCACTGTTTCTACTTTCGATGTAGTCGTTATCACCTTCGGTCTATCACGCCACGTCAGGCGATTCGTTCGCAGGAACCGTTCGGCTTCATTCTATTAGTATCGGTCGAATTGTTCGACTCACAGCCGACTGCTTGTTACGACAAAGCAAGCAGTCCGCACGTATTGGTTGGTCTGCCCCAGTTCGACATGTCTCATCATTCATACAGTTGTGTTATGTATCTCATGTTGTCTCGTTCAAATCATTTCAGTCCTACTCATTTCTACCGTTTCAAGTCATTTCTGTCACTAGCCACGCTCCGGCGCGAATCTTGTCGCACCTCTGGTGCACCGATTCGCTTTGAAGTGCCCCAGGGTTCGGCCTCATTTCTATACATGCTCCAGAGACTGAGTCACTCGCAGGATCACGCACGGTCCCTGATTCTTGTCTTTGTCATGGCATACCATTTCTGTCACTTATTACGCTCCAAGTCGAATCCTGTCGCATTCTTCTATGCACCGATTCGTCCTGGTGTGCCCAGCTGCTACGCCTCATTTCAGTACATGCTCCAGAGACGGATTCTTTGTAACCTACAGTCCAGTCGTTGAATCCTGTTTCTGTCATGGGAGATCATTTCTGTCACTTATTACACTCCAATGCGAATCCTGTCGCATTCTTTTATGCACCGATTCGTTCTGGTGTGCCCAGCTGCTACGCCTCATTTCAGTACATGCTCCAGAGACGGATTCTTTGTCGTAACCATCAGTCCAGTCGTTGAATCTTGTCTCTGTCATGGCATATCATTTCTGTCACTTATTACGCTCCAATTCAAATCCTGTCGCATTCCTTATGCACCGATTCGTTCTGGTGGGCCCAGCTGCTACGCCTCATTTCAGTACATGCTCCAAAGACAGGATTCATCTGTTTGGTTCAAGGGCTCGTCCTCTGATTCTTGTCTTTGTCATGGGTTTTCATTTCATTTCACCTATCACGTTCCGGTACGAATAGTCACATCTGTGTACCAAATTCGTCTCGGCGTGCCCCAGGAATGGCCTCATTTCAGTACATGCTCCAGAATCCGTTTCGTGCTCGGTCGCAAGTTGTGGCATGGCGATCCGGATCTCTGTCATGGCAGGTTCTCTCATTTCACTGTCACATACCGCTTCCCGGCTTGGGTCCAGTTGATTCTTCAATGTTTGGATGCCTGCCGGGGGCCTTGCTCCTCGGCCTCATTTCATTATAGATTGCCTCAAAAGAGGAAACACAGCTTTGTTTAGGCGTGTCTCGCTGTTTTCTCCACATACAAGCGTAGACTTCTTGCAATCGTTGCAAACACACATCCAAGCGTAGACTTCTCGCAATCGTTGCAAGCACGCATCCAGACGTAGACTTCTCGCAATCATTACAAGCACGCATTCGAGCATAGACCTCTCGCACTTGTTACTAGCACGCATTCGAGCATAGACCTCTTGCAATCGTTGCAAGCACGCATTCGAGCATAGACCTCTTGCAATCATTGCAAGCACGCATTCGAGCATAGACCTCTTGCACTCATTACAAGCACGCATTCGGGCATAGACCTCTTGCAATCGCTGCAAGCACGCATTCGAGCATAGACCTCTCGCGATCATTACAAGCACGCATTCGAGCATAGACCTCTTACACTCATTACAAGCATGCATTCAAGCATAGACCTCTTGCAATCGTTGCATGCACGCATTCGAGCATAGACCTCTGGCGATCATTGCAAGCACGCATTCGAGCATAGACCTCTTGCACTCATTACAAGCACGCGTTCGAGCATAGTCCTCTTGCAATCATGGCAAGCACGCATTCGAGCATAGACCTCTTGCAATCGTTGCAAGCAGGTGTCCAGGCACAACTTGTTGCAATCATTGCTGGCAGGCACTTCTGGCTTGCTCAATAGATTGCTTTAGGGAAAACCTGGATACCTTCCTAAATGTACGTTGTATTACGGGGTACTTATATTTATAGGTATAGTTGATCCAGGGAAAAATCCGATTGCCTCTCGAGGGGTCAGGAAGGAATTTTTTCCCCGGCTGTAGCAAATTGGCCTATGCTCTGTTGGGGGTTTTTTGCCTTCCTCTGGATCAGCTACGGGCGTAGAATTGGGTGTGTCGGGGGTGTGATACCTTATTTATTTTGATTTGGTTGGACCGGAGGGACTTCTGTCTTTTCCGGCCTGGCTACTCATGAAGCCTACCATAATTCCTTGCAGTCGTTGCAGGCCCGCATCCTAGCATAACATCTTGCAGTCGTGGCAAGCACGCATCCTGGGTAACATCTTGCAATCATCGCAAGCACGCATCCAAACATGCATTCAAGCACAACTCCTGTAGTCTTCGCAGTGCACATGCGGTAACACGAATTGCTCACAGTCACTACGTATACATCTCCAGTGACAAACTCCCGGGCAATTGTCGCAAGCACATGTTTAGACGCAACTTTTAGTCATACCAAGGCTCGCGACTTGGCATAACTTCTTGCAATCATTCGTTGGCAAGCACGTTCTCAGTGGCACACAAACTGGCTACACGTCATTTTCAGCAGCACTTAATTGGCCACTCGTCTCCTGTGGCTTTTCTTACAAACTACTCACTGTTGTCTGTCTATCCGTCTCTTCCTTAGGACAGTTGAGTTCAGCTTCCGTCCCGCACCAGGATCATGTTGTCACACGCAACTGGCTTCTTCCTGTAGCACGCCCAGGCTATTTCTAGCCAGCGTTCAGCATTTCTTATCCTTACAGTGCACGGAGAGCCATCTGTCGTTACGGCCCATACAGCAAGATCCCCACCACGAGGCGTCCAGAGGCATCAGCCCATAGCCAACGGCAAACGCTCGCCATCACAACTGCCATCTTTAGGGGCATATTATATCCTCGCATATTCTCCAGTCTAGTCGTCCAAAAGACACCTACAGTCCCTACACGGCATCTTGAGTTCGCTATGCGCATCATCCCTCAGGGTCGCGCCTTGTGTCACGCCTATTGGTCTTACTGTCCCTCTCACAGGATCCAGAGCAAGTCCTCAGCCTGGATCCCACGGCAATAGCAGTCCTTGCTATGCGGGACGAATTCCTGTCGTCTGGGAATGGCGTCTCCCTGTTCATTCCCTCCGTGTCTTCCCTTTCGCCCCAGGTGATGACCGACGCAGCGGCCTCCACGGGCTTGCGGCTGTTTTTTGGCCACCTCCGGCTCGCAGCTCCCCGGCCTCCCCAGTTACTGGCAATTCCTGGCTGCGCCAAGGCGTCCTCTCTGTTGATTATGTCCTTCCTACGTCAACTGGTCCAACTCTTGTTGTTGTTTCAGTTCAACATCCATTGTTCCTGTATCCACGGTAAGTTCAATCAGGCAGCGGACGCCCTCTCCCGCTTTAACCTTGTCTCTTTTCCGATCAGGTACCCGGAGCCGGACCAACATCAGCAGCTATCCCGGACTGGTCTCAACTAACCCTGGATTAGCCCCTCACCTCCTAGCGGCTACCCAACTTATCGATCACTCCCTTTCCCGCAATACCCTCAAGGCCTATCAGTCAGCCTGGAGGGCCTTTAACCGCTTCATCACGTATCACAGCACAGTGACGTCCCATGTCAAGCAAGTCGTAGCCTTCATTTCCTACTGCCACTCGCAGTTGGTGTTATCCGTTAATACGATCCGGCTATACCTGACCGGTGTACAACATTTCACGTCCCTCCAGGGCCCTACCGTACCCTCCTTATTTTCTTACCACACTGTTCGGGCTGGTATGCGCAGTGTCCAGAAGCGCCAGCCGATGGCCGGCACCAAACCACCGCCTTTCACAGGAGATGTTCTAGAACTATGTCAGATATCCTGGCCACTTCACCTTACGGTCTCCACATGAGTGGCATTTACAAGCAGCCATACACCTGGCCTTCTACGGCTTCTTACGGCCAAGCCAGTTTACTTGTAGTAGCCTCACAGCACGCATGCTGTACAAGCACCACCTGGTCCGATACGAAGACCATTTCATCTTACACTTAGCAGTCTCCAAGACGCGGCAGCTTGGCTCGGGTATGGACATACACTTCTATAAAACCAACAACCGCTGGTGCCCGGCCACTGTTCTCATCCGCTTGTTGCCCCTTTTTGGCCAACCAACCAGGAACTGGCCCGCTTCTGCCTTTTCACACGAAAACTCTCAACGCAGCCCAGTGCATGGAGCATGTCAGGATACTCCTGGGCATCTTTCACCTCAATCCTGCTCACTACTCCGGACATTCATTCCGTATCGAAGCAGCTTCTACGGCCTCCCGCCAAGGGGTCCCGGTCCATGTTATCAAGAAATTGGGTAGATGGAAGTTCTCCTGTTTTGCCCGTTACATACCCAATCTGCAAATAGAGATGGCCCAGGCCTTTGTCAAACTCACCCAGGGACAGTCTTGATTCAACAAAGTGCAACCCCTACCTGGATGTTTTGCCCCCTTATTTTGGCATACCGTACGTTAGACCAGGGCACACTTTCAGGTCCATTTCAAGTAAGCGAGTTTATGTTAACCTTGTTTGTCATCCTTATCCGTATCGGTCTGAGGGCTCTGGACCATAAATAGAAAGGCCAGTATGGTGGCCTGAAATTATGGGAGGAGCCCGGTGGAGTATATAACCAGCCGTCCGCCCGTCTTCCTCGTCGGTTCCGGTGCGCGATACCCGCCCACCCATCCCCTTTATCAGGGCATTTCTCTAAGCCTACTCCTCAAGTGAGTACTCATTTCACCCATTTCATATTCATTTCATTTTAAGGTATGCCCCCTTATTTTGGCATACCGTACGTTAGACCAGGGCACACTTTCAGGTCCATTTCAAGTAAGCGAGTTTATGTTAACCTTGTTTGTCATCCTTATCCGTATCGGTCTGAGGGCTCTGGACCATAAATATATATATATATATATATATATATATATATATATATATATATATATATATATATATATATATATATATATATATATATATATATATATATATATATTTGATTTGATGCACAGGTGCCACCTTGTAGCAGTAAAACTGCTATAGGGTGGACCTGAAGCGGTTAATTAGCAGGGATTTCATCTCACTTCCTGTTTGGCAAAACTGAACAGAAAATCTTTGCTAGGGGACACAGATGGTGAAAAAAAAATCTACTTTAACCTCCCTGGCGGTATGATTGTTTTGCATGGAAATTTGGCGTTTTATATTGTAGGCCTGCAATTCTTAGGAATAACTCATCCTGGGTATGATAGTAGTTTGAAACACAAAATCATAAATTATAATATAATAATAATAAAAAATATTCAATAATGTAATCAAATGAAAAACAATGAAATTTGCTCAGTTGCAGAATTGTCGCTGTCATTAGATTTAGTGTTTGATGACGAATTTCCCCACAAATCGCTATCACTCAATTCTGCAAGTGATTATAATTTATTATCACTTTTTTCTAGCTGGTCTATAACCACTTTTGACATAAAGGGACACTTTTTGGTTGCTATGGACAATCTCCAAATTCCAGGCAGAAAAAAACGGTATTTATAATATAAAACGACATGCAGGGCACTGGACAGACCACTAGGGACAAAGGGGGTGCGTAATTTTTTTTATACAGTACTATAATCTGTAAGATTACAGTACTGTATGTGTATTGCATGTTTTTACCTTTTTGAATTTGGTGCTGATCTCCGCTCCCGTGCCTCGCAACTTCGCAGGGAATGGAGCTCAGCGGCACTCGGGCACTGTGTGAATCGAGCGGAGGACGGCTCGCACACACAGCGGGGAGGACATTGCAGGATCCAGGAGACAAGGTAAGTAACTCTGCCTGTATCCTGCAATGCGATCCCGACTCTCGGGGTTACCGCTTATGGTACTGAAGTTCCACCCCTCGGGAATACCGCCAGGGGGGTTAAGTGTTGACAATAAAAATTGATTGGTTTCTATGCAGAGCTGCACCAGATTTTGCACTCCCCAGTTTTAGTAAATAATCCCCTTTGTGTTTTTGTTTTGACATCTCAAAAAGCACTTGGGTTTCTCTTTAAAAAAAAATCTGAAATCAATATTATAAATGCCCATTCCTAAAAAAATGACTTATTTAAAAAACTGCTCTGGGCAATTTCCCAATTTTTTGCCAAAGATGAAAAAAATCTGTGAAATAATTTTTGTAGTTGCATTCAGCCAGTTTATTCTAACTTTATTTCATAAAGGCTAAACATTTTGCTCAGAATTTTCCAACATCCCAAATTGATAGCTCTATTAAATGAACGTCCACTGGAACTCACATTAGCCCAATGAAAGCTCTTGCAGCAGGTCACCACCGCTTCTAAGCAAACAATTGCAAGGGCTTGGAAAACACCTACAATTTGTCTTATGGAAACTAAGTACAGATTTACCCAAGCCATGATACATGCCAAAATCAAGCTACCTTATAGGACAAGATTTCGAAAATACAAACAAATCTGGCAGCCATGAATAGACCACTTCCTCATATGGTTGTTAGTATCTGTTGGACTATTCACTACTGAGTACTGGAACCTTGACTAGCCCATTTAATGATAATTGGGTGGCCTCCTTCCATTACTCTCTTATTAGACACTGAGCAGTGGTCACCATTTGGAGACACCATGTTTTATCAAGTTCCAAGCTGATTTATAAGTCCCTTTTTAGAACTTCAATATGTAGTGTGGTGGCACTCCTGCCTTTCTATGGAGAGCTTTAATACAATTTATGTATTTTTTTTTTAGTATAGGTTTCTGTTGTTGGAGGCATCTACTCCTGAAGAACTAAAAGTATTCACGAAATGCATCAAGTTACAAGATGCAGACCCAGAAATAACAAAAGCAACAATATGGGCAGCGTACAAAATATGGAGAAAATTGATTTCCATAGGGGCAAGAATAAAGAAGGAGAGAGAAAAATATCATGGAGAAAACAATAAAATAAATATATGACTTGGAACAAAGAGACGAATAGTAAGCAGAAGTAGAAACCCATAGGACCCTAATTATGAAAAAGACCAACTAAAAGATCTGATGGAACAAGAAACTAGTAAGGCGTTTAACCCCCTGGCGGTATACCCAAGTCTGGCTCGGGGTGAAAATTCAGAACCATTAGCGGTAACCCCCAAGCCAGGCTTGGGATCGCAACGCAGGATCCAGGATGAGTGTACTTACTTACCTTATCCCCTGGATCCAGCGATGTCTCCCCGCAGTGCGAGCGGCTCGTCCTCCGTTCGATCTATCATGGAGCCGAGCTCTGTTCCCTGCGAGCAGTGCGACGTACGGGGACGGAGAACAGCGTCAAATTCAAAAAGTTAAACACACACATTACATACAGTATAATGTAATCTTACTGTATGTAATTATTTCCCATCCCTTTTGTCCCCAGTGCTTTGTCCAGTGCCCTGCATGCAGTCTTATATTATAAAAACTGTTTTTTCTGCCTGGAAACTGGAGATTGTCCATAGCAACCAAAACTGTCCCTTTACATCAAAAGTGATTTTAGACCAGCTAGAAAGCTAGAGCTTTTTTTCCCAAAAATATGTAGAAGAATACGTATCGGCCTAAACTGAGGAAAAAAATGTTTTTTTTTATATTTTTTGGGGATATTTATTATAGCAAAAAGTAAAAAATAATGCGTTTGTTTCAAAATTGTCGCTATTTGTTTGTTTATAGCACAAAAAATAAAAACCACAGAGGTGATCAAATACCACCAAAAGAGAGCTCTATTTGGGGGGAAAAAAGGACATCAATTTTATTTGGAAGCCACGTCTAAGGCCTAAGTGGTTAAACTATATTGAAAAAATATTAAAAATTAGAGATGAGAAGTGGTAAACAAAACAACAGATATTGCATTGGCCTTCCAATCATACAATAGTGCACTCTATGCAATAAGAAATCAAGAGACACAAGAAGAAAAAGAAATAAGGAGAAAGACAACTAAACGAAGGCCAAATTGCCAAAGTTACAAGGTGAACAACTGATAAGGTTGGAAAAATAAATTATGCAAGAGGAAATTAAATTGTCACGGAAAGAAACCTACAGGTAAAAGCCCAGGCCCAGACAGGTTCACGATCAAATACTACAAAAAAAAATCAAATTATCCCAATACTAGCTAATATAAGAATAATACCCAAAGAGGCAAAAGATAAAACCATCTGCTGCAACTATAGGCCTATAGCCCTCCTGAATGCCAACACGAAGATCTAAAAAATCCTCGCAATGAGATTGAAAAAACTGATACCAATGTGGATGGACCCAGACCAAACAGGATTCGTACCTGGTAGAGAGGGTAGAGACAATAGTATAAAAACAGTGTTAATGCTGCGAAAGTGGGAAATAAGGGATCCCCAGTCTTACTCCTGTCAATTGATGCGGAAAAAGCGTTTGACAGGGTAGACTGGGGTTTTACAATGGATATTCTCCAACATCTGGGACTTGGATCTAAAATTATGTGATGGATTAAAAATCTGTATAATTGACCAATGACGATCGTTAAAGTTAATGGGAAGTTGTCACCTTCTTTTGAAATGTATAATGGAATGAGACAGGGGTGCCCACATTCTCCACTCCTATATGCATTGTCAATGGAACCATTTTTAGCGACCTTACGGAAAAATCAGGATATAGGAGGGGCGAAAGTAATAGTAATAGTATAGTTATGCAACAGATATAAACACAATATAAATGAATTATAAACTGCTGACAAGATGGTATTTGACTCCGGATAAAATTCAGAAATATCAATCGGACAAATCCCCACTGTGTTGGAGGGAATGTAAGCAGAGGGCCACAATGATACATATCTGGTGGGAATGCCTGAAAATCAAGCAATATTGGCAAGAAATTGTGGAATACATAAAAGAGATAACTGGAGAAACGATAACCAATACTTGGCAGACATGTCTATTTCATGAATCTAAAACTAATTCCAAATAAGTTGTTAAATACAGAAAAGCCTGACATAAGGCAATGGTTTGAGTGAATAGAATACTACAATAGAATGGAATACCTATGCAGCAGAGAAAAAGGGCAATCAGGAAGTCACTGCCACACTCCAGTCAGTCAAAAAGTTATTTAAGAAAACTAAGATATCGGAACATCCAAGCCCTATGATACCAATCTTGGGCACCCCCAGCTTTCAGCCAGGCCTGACAGATCAGGGTTTTAGGGATCTAAGGCGAAAGGGAATCAGTAGGATTATACATTTCTCAATTGATAACCATTTAATGTATAAGGAAGAGATTGAACAAGAATTCATGGGTGACCTGGACCCATTCAGGCGAATACAGTTAAATGCCTTTCTTCGATCAAGCAGGCAGCGAGTGCCGGTGGTTAGGATACCATCTGGGTTTGAACAGATATGTTTAAAAGGTGAACCGCTGAAACACTCACTATCATTTATGTATGCGTTGCGGATTGAACAAGAAGCCACACAAGAACTGGCATTTTTACGAGCATGGGAAAAGGACCTTGGAGTTACTTTCTCAGAGACACAGAAAAATAAGATTTTTATGTTCACGCATAAGGCATCAATAGTAACCAGATACCAAGAAGGTGGGTATAAAATCTTGTCTAGGTGGTATAGAACCCCAGAAGTATTGTATCGGATATACCCACAAGTATTAAATTTGTGTTGGCGCTGTCAGGGCGCTGAGGGCACTTTGCTACATATATTTTGGGAATGTCCCGGAGTGAAAGGATTTTGGAAGATGGTTTCTGAAATAGTGAAAGAAATGACAGATGTGTCTCTTGGAGAAAACCCGGCAACCTTTTTATTGCATGACCTTCCATTATCTATTGGAAGATATAAAAAGTCTCTATTAAGGCATTTGCTTACAGCAGCAAAAGCATGTATACCAGATTTATGGAAATGCACGGTGGGTCCAACCAAATCACAATGGATGAGTAGGGTATCGGAGATTCAACAAATGGAAAATTTGACCATGATATTAAGAGAGCAAGAAGAGAGATATCATGAAGTGTAGAATCCCTATATTATATATAGGGAACAAAATCCCTAGATAGGGATTCGTAAGAGGGGGGGCAGGGGGAGGAGAGGACGATTTTTTTTTTTTCTTTTCTAGTCTCTTTTACTATCTTAGTGAGTAGAAGGTAATTTGGAAATGTAATAGAACAAAAATTAGGCACGATTAAATTATGACTGTTTCTGTGTTAAATACAAGATGAAGTTTTGGTTGTGTTTATACAGTATGCAACGTTGTATCACGAAGAATTAAAAGGAAGATACAACAATACCTAGGGAAAATGGAAATTTTTTAAAACCTCTGAGAGATATTTGGAATTAATGATAGAGTGTAGAAGGTCCTGAGAAAGTTTAGAAGTAAGGAGGGCCAAGAGCAGACCAAAGGGAAGGACAGAGGGAGGTGGATGGGATAGAAGGAACCAGGAGGAACGGGGATATGGGTAGTGAAAGAATAGAACTGCTGGGAAGATAGATATAAAGTGAAGGTATTGAATAAGATTTTGAAATATTTATATTATGGGAAGCCTGATAATAGAAGAAATGAAAAATAAATAAAACTCATGTAAAACTACCACTATGATGTGAAAGCGAGAAGGCGACAGCTAAATGAATGTAAAGCTATATAAGTCTCTTGACAGTGTTTGCTGTAGAGGAAAAAAAAAAAAAGTTACAAGATGCATTCCTCTCTCATATTGTAATTATTTTTGTTATGTAAAGCATGAAGTTGAAAATATACTAGCTTGATCCTCATTATATATTGTTATGTGTTACCCATTGGCTTGATATGCCAAATTTTTTTATGTGTACTTTATACATTTATGTGTCCAATCATTGTACAATAAATTGATATTTTATGACTTTTGTATTGGTAGCTGGGTTGCTGAGACCCCCCCCCCCCACATTGTCAGGCAGCTGAGGGCTTTCTCCCCCCCTACAAAAACAGCAGTGAGACTCACAGGGGGACACTGAAGTGGCTATGCTGGTCCCCCCCCCGCTCGATGTGCCGCCACAGCAGAAGATGGGAGCTGTTGTGAGGAGCAGGGAGGAGGGGAAGCTGAGGACGTGTGTGCCCCTCTCCCGTCTGCAGCTCAGTCTGTCGCCCCCCACTTGAGCCCATAGGGCAGAACACTGGAAGCGGCTCTGTGACAAGGGGAGAGCATGGGCTATCAGCACATCTCCCCCTTGCTCACCCCCGCCCCCGCTTGAGCCCATAGAGCAGAACACTGGAAGCATCTCTGTGACAAGGGGAGAGCATGGACTGTCAGCACATCTCCCCCTTGCTCACCCCCGCTTGAGCCCATAGGACAGAACACTGGAAGCATCTCTGTGACAAGGGGAGAGCATGGGCTGTCAGCACATCTCCCCCTTGCTCACTCCCCCCCCCCCCCCCGAGGTCATGTCACAGCTCGTGCGGGGAGAGGACAGAGCGGAGATTGCAGGGATCGCCGCACACTCTGATTCTTACCTCCCCCCCATTGGCTGAAGAGGGGACCAATGAGCAGCTAGGGAGGAGCATGATGAGACATGAAGTCCCTGGGATAAGCAGCCCAACTCTGGATCACAGGGGGTGAACTACAGCTCCCAGCATGTCCTAAAAGAGGAGGAGGGATAGAGAAATCTCAGGAAAAGAGACTGTAAGCAGACTAATGTGAGCTGTCTGAGGGGATGAGAGAGATAGTGTGGTGAGGTGACAGGTGTGAGGAAAACTGCTGAGAAGGGAAAGAGAGAGAGACAGAACCTACTCTTAAAACAAGGGCCCCACCGTTTGCTAGCAGAAGACACTACTATTCTTCACCTGAGGACCTGTAACATTACAGAACTGTGCTTACTGTACTTGTGTAACCCATTCTTTTCTTTGTATGTTTGCCTCTCAAGGGTGTTTGCAGCCCAGAAGGAGCTGAGAAGTTGACCAGTCTTCTCGCCTCCCTCTCAGCGCCTGTGTTAAGGGCATATAGATTACTGCCCTTTCTATACTTACAGTTACTAAGCATTGAAGGTTGTCTTTTCTAATATATTTATTATTTGCAGCAAGGCTTAAACGTGTTGTAAGTTTCCATATGCTTTAAACCATGATAATATATTCAGCTCATTTATCACTACCAGTTGTGTCTGTCTGTTTCTGATATCAATCCACAGCCAGGATATTGGTACTTCACTTCACTTCACTTGCATTCTTGAAAGTGTTTTACAGTAATTCTATAACTAACCAGGTGTGCCAAAGAGGCTGAGGCCATTCTTGGAGTTGAGTCGTTGAACAGAGAACCCAAAATCACCAAGCGCCTCCTTCGAGAGTGGGGCTACATATTATACCTCATTTAACGTCCCATGGGTGAATATTGGTTGTGTGTATGCACACTCCGACTCTGAAACACTTTCAGTGACCCCCGGGAAACCCTATAACTTTTCAATAAACACAATGCACAATAATACATACTTGAATAGATTTTTTTTTTAACCAGAATTTAGTGTCACTTGCCGACCAGCCGCCGCCATTATACTGCAGCAGGTCGGCTCATTCCCGTGAATCACCAGAGCTGTATGTTGGCCCTTCAAACAGCTATAGCAGTAGCACGTGTGAGCCTGCTACACGGTGGAACAGGGATCTGTCACTGAAAACAAACAGATCCCCATTCTGTCAGAGCATAGGAACTGATTAGGAACTGCGATCCCTCTCCTCCTCCAGTCAGTCCTATCCCCCCACAGTTAGAAACACCTCACTAGGACACACTTAACCCCTTGACCGGCCCCTGGTATTAACCCCATTCCCTGCCAGTGACATTTATATAGTGGTCAGTGCATTTTTATAGCACTGATCATGGTATAAATGTCAATGGTTCCAAAAACGTGTGACAAGTTTCCAATCTGTCTGCTGCAATGTTGTAGTCCTGCTAAAAATCGCTGATCACGGCCATTACTAGTAAAAAAATAAAAGAAATAATAAAAATTGCATAAATCTATTCCCTATTTTGTAGACGCTATAATTTTTTCGCAAACCAATCAATATACGTTTATTGCAATTTTTTATTTCTCCAAAAATATGTAGAAGAATACATATTGGCCTAAACTGATGAAGAAATTAGTTTTTTACATTTTTTGGGGGGATATTTATTATCCCAAAAAGTAAAAAATATTGTTGTTTTTTTTCAAAATTGTCGTTTTTTTCTTCTACAGTAATCAGTGCATTAGCACTGATCTCTGTATAATTGTCAATGGTCCCAAAAGTGTGTCAAAAATGTCCCATTTGTCTGCCGCAATATCGCAGTCCGGATAAAATTCGCAATTCTCTGCCATTGCTAGTAAAAAATAAAATAAAATAATAATAATAAAAATGCCATAAATATATCCCCTATTTTGTAGACGCTATAACTTTCATTTCACTTTTCAACCAATCAATATACGCTTATTGCGAGGTAAAAATGTGTTTTTTTGAAAAAAAATGTGGGATATTTATTATAGCAAAAAGTAAAAGATATTGGATGTTATTTATGAAAGGCAAATCCACTTTGCACTGCACGTGCACTTGAAAATGCACTTGGAAGTGCAGTCACTGTAAATCGAAGGGGTAGATCTGAAATGAGGGGAAGCTCTGCTGATTTTATCATCCAATCATGTGCAAGCTAAAATGCTGTTTTTTATTCCCCTTGCATGTCCCCCTCAGATCTCCAGCGACTTTACTTCCAAGTGCATTTTCAGCGCAAAGGGGATTTTCCTTTAGTAAATAACCCCCATTGTGTTTTTTTTCAAAATTGTCGCTCTTCTTTTGTTTATAGTGCAAAAAAGAAAAACCACAGAGGCGATCAAATACCACCAAAAGAAATCTCTATTTGTGGGGAAAAAAGGACGTAAATTTTGTTTGGCTACAGTGTGGCACGACCGCGCAATTGTCAGTTAAAGTGACGCAGTTCTGTATCGCAAAAAATGGCCCGGTCATTAACCACTTGCCGACCGCCGCACGACGATATACGTCGGCAGAATGGCACGGGCAGGCATATGGGCGTATATATTAGTCCCTGCCTGCCCGCGGGTGGGGGGCCCGATCGGGCCCCCCCCGGTGCCTGCGGCGGTCGGCATTCCTTCGAGAGCGATCCGGGATGAGGGGGCGGCCATTCATTCATGGCCACCCCCTCGCGATCGCTCTCGACGAATGGAAATCCCCCGTGACATCACTTCCTCTCCTGTAATGTAAACACAGGAGAGGAAGTGATGTATTCTCTCCTCTGTGTCGGTATTTTTCGTTCCGACACGGAGGAGAGCGGATCGGTGAGTTGCACCAACACTCTACACACACAGTAGAACATGCCAGGCACACTCACACCCCCCCTTTACCCCCCGATCACCCCCCCAATTACCCCTGCCCCCCAGTCACAGTGACACCAATGTCATTTTTTTTTTTTTTTTTGCATTGGTGTCATTTGTGACTGTAATAACTGTTAGGGCAGTTAGAGTTAGCCCCCTTTAGTTCTAATGTACCCCCCTAACCCCCCCAATAAAGGTATAACCCCGTGATCACCCCCCGTCGCCAGTGTCACTAAGGCTGGGTTCACATTGCAGCGGTTTATGAGAACGAATGTGATTCGCACCGCACTGCAGTGCAAATCACATCCGATCTCTGTGCGATTCGAGTTCAGCCATTCGCCGCACCCGCCGCACCCGCCACACCCGCCGCAAATTCGCACGGGACCCTTTTTTTGGCCCGCAGCAGAATCGGATCGCATGGGTGTTCACACCATGCGATCCGAGTTTGCAGATCGCACTGCGATATGCGAACTGATCTGGGGGTGTCAGTAACATTTCACTGACACTCCCAGCAGTTCGCATAGGGCAGTGTGAACTGCCGCCGGGAGGCATGCGATGCGGGAACCCGCCGCGGATTCGCGGCGTTTCCGCATCGCTCCAGTGTGAACCCAGCCTAATAAGCGATCATTTTTCTGATCGCCGTATTAGTGTCACAGGTGACGCTAGTTAGGCAGGTAGGTATTTAGGTTCGCCGCAGCTTTTTATAGCGCCAGGGACCCCCATATACTACCGCATAAAGCCCCCTGATTGCCCCCTAGTTAACCCTTTCACCTGTGATCACCATATAACTGTTACAGGTGACGCTGGTTGGTTAGTTATTTTTTTATAGTTTCAGGGCACCCGCCATTTATTACCTAATAAAGGTTTAACCCCCTGATCACCCGGCGGGTGTCATTTGTGACTAATAACTGTTAGGGCAGTTAGGGTTAGCCCCCTTTAGTTCTAAGGTACCCCCCTAACCCCCCCAATAAAGGTTTAACCCCGTGATCACCCCCCGTCGCCAGTGTCACTAAGGCTGGGTTCACATTGCAGCGGTTTGAGAACGGATGTGATTCGCACCGCACTGCAGTGCAAATCACATCCGATCTCTGTGCGATTCGAGTTCAGCCATTCGCCACACCCGCCGCAAATTCGCACGGGACCATTTTTTTGGCCCGCAGCAGAATCGGATCGCATGGGTGTTCACACCATGCGATCCGAGTTTGCAGATCGCACTGCGATATGCGAACTGATCTGGGGGTGTCAGTAACATTTCACTGACACTCCCAGCAGTTCGCATAGGGCAGTGTGAACTGCCGCCGGGAGGCATGCGATGCGGGAACCCGCCGCGCATTCGTGGCGTTCCTGCATCGCTCCAGTGTGAACCCAGCCTAATAAGCGATCGTTTTTCTGATCGCTGTATTAGTGTCACAGGTGACGCTAGTTAGGCAGGTAGGTATTTAGGTTCGCCGCAGCTTTTTATAGCGCCAGGGACCCCCATATACTACCGCATAAAGCCCCCTGATTGCCCCCTAGTTAACCCTTTCACCAGTGATCACCATATAACTGTTACAGGTGACGCTGGTTGGTTAGTTATTTTTTTATAGTTTCAGGGCACCCGCCATTTATTACCTAGTCTCACTAGTGTACCCCTAAATTTAGGGGTGTCTACTTTCCAAAATGGGGTCATTTGGGGGGGGTTTGTGCCATCTTGGCATTTTATGGCCTTCAAAACTGTAACGCCCTTAGAAAGCCTGAAGGCGGTGCTTGGTTTTCGGGGCCCCGTACGCGGCTAGGCTCCCAAAAAGTCCCACATATGTGGTATCCCCGTACTCAGGAGAAGCAGCAGAATTTATTTTGGGGTGTCATTTCACATATGCCCATGGCATGCGTGAGCAATATATCATTTAGTGACAACTTTGTGAAAAAAAAAAAAAAAAAGTTTGTAATTTTCCCGCAACTTGTGGCAAAATATAAAATATTCCATGGACTCAACATGCCTCTCAGCAAATAGCTTGGGGTGTCTACTTTCTAAAATGGGGTCATTTGTGGGGGTTTTGTGCCATCTTGGCATTTTATGGCCTTCAAAACTGTAATAGGTAGTGAGAAGTGAACTCAAAAATTTACGCCCTTAGAAAGCCTGAAGGCGGTGCTTGGTTTTCGGGGCCCCGTACGCGGTTAGGCTCCCAAAAAGTCCCACATATGTGGTATCCCCGTACTCAGGAGAAGCAGCAGAATTTATTTTGGGGTGTCATTTCACATATGCCCATGGCATGTGTGAGCAATATATCATTTAGCGACAACTTTGTGAAAAAAAAAAAAAAAAAAAAAAAAGTTTGTAATTTTCCCGCAACTTGTGGCAAAATATAAAATATTCCATGAACTCAACATGCCTCTCAGCAAATAGCTTGGGGTGTCTACTTTCTAAAATGGGGTCATTTGTGGGGGTTTTGTGCCATCTTGGCATTTTATGGCCTTCAATACTGTAATAGGTAGTGAGAAGTGAACTCAAAAATTTACGCCCTTAGAAAGCCTGAAGGCGGTGCTTGGTTTTCGGGGCCCCGTACGCGGCTAGGCTCCCAAAAAGTCCCACATATGTGGTATCCCCGTACTCAGGAGAAGCAGCAGAATTTATTTTGGGGTGTCATTTCACATACGCCCATAGCATGTGTGAGCAATATATCATTTAGTGACAACTTTGTGTAAAAAAAAAAAAAAAATTTTTTTTTTGTCATTATTCAATCGCTTGAGGCAAAAAAATAAAATATTCAATGGGCTCAACATGCCTCTTATCAATTTCCTTAGGGGGTCTACTTTCCAAAATGGGGTCATTTGGGGGGGTTTTGTACTGCCCTGCCATTTTAGCACCTCAAGAAATGAGATAGGCAGTCGTAAACTAAAAGCTGCGTAAATTCCAGAAAACGTACCTTAGTTTGTAGATGTGACAACTTTTGCGCAAACCAATAAATATACAATTATTGACTTTTTTTTTATCAAAGACATGTGGCTGAATACATTTTGGCCTAAATGTATGACTAAAATTGAGTTTATTGGATTTTTCTAATAACAAAAAGTAGAAAATATCATTTTTTTTCAAAATTTGCGGTCTTTTTACGTTTATATCGCAAAAAATAAAAATCGCAGAGGCAATCAAATACCATCAAAAGAAAGCTCTATTTGTGGGAAGAAAAGGACGCAAATTTTGTTTGGGTACAACATTGCATGACCGCGCAATTACCAGTTAAAGCAGCGCAGTGCCAAAGTGTAAAAAGACCTCTGGTCATTTACCAGCAAAATGGTCCGGTCTGAAAGTGGTTAAAGGGGAACATTTTCCAGTTCTTAAGTGGTTCAGTATTGGTTTTCATTGGACTAATTCTTTAGCATCACTTTTTACATGATGCTCAAAATTTTATAAATACTAATAAAAAAATAAAAAATAAAAAAAAATGAATAGGCAGCACCTACCATATCTTTGCAGCGTGTTGTTTCCTTGAAAATGACAAACGCACTTGAAATGAAATATGTAATCATTTCTCCTGCTTATAAATCTAGAAGAATATTACAGAGGCTTGAGGATTGCTGAGATTAAAGCCATGAATTATTCTTGTGTTTTCAACACTTGTCCGGTAACAAAGATAATATTACATGTTGCTTTAACTGTGTGATTAAAACATGCCTAAACGTCCTGTCTGTGTATAATATACCAATGCCCCAGGACCAGCCTTTAATATTCACAGATGACAAGGAGAAATATGTACAGCATCATAAATTATCATTAAAAGCTTGACAGAATAGACTCAAATACAGGGAAAATTCCGAGTGCGTAAATTGTGTCTCCAGGGGGAGAAAAACAACATCATTATCAGTTTACTAATAATATTTCCTAGATATCTCCTTAACTAGTTTCTTATTGAAATGTCTAATGTGTCATCCAGTTATGATCTAACCTTGTGCCTCGGTAGCCAGGCTTCCCGTGGTGACCCAACGCTTAGGGACTCCGGGAAGGATAATTAATGAAAAGATGCTGATGAGCGAAGATAAATTCATTTAGGTAAAAGAATATGAGTGCATAAAAATCACCATTAAACTCAAAGCTGAGCACCAGGAAAAAGAGAAAAAAAAACCTTACAGTGGGGCTGCACCCCCACCGCAAGGGCTAGCTGTTTGCTTATGTCTAGAGGCCTTGGTAAAGCAGTTTTATTTACCTGATCCTCTGCTCCATTGCATTCTGGTGGTTTTTCATCATCAAGGCTGATGCTGGGACCATAAGCTTGCATTGGATGTGAGGGCGCAGATGTAGAGTCCACTGCCAGAGAATGGGAGAGCACCCCCTGCTGGTGGAACAGAGGATGAGTGCTTCTCCTGTCCCCTACACTAAACGAGCAGTTAAAGTGGTTGTAAACCCATGGAAGAAAAAAAAGTTCAAGACAAAGGCATAACAAGCTAGTATTCAGAGCATACTAGCTCATTATGAAATACTTACCTTAGATTGAAGCCCCCCGCAGCGGTCCCGGCACACCGCTGTGGCCGGGGACATGTCTCCCGAAGTTATTTCTGGGTATCGCGGTAACGGCACAGCAGCTTAAGAAATGGCACAAGCGAGACGTTTCTTTAGTGTGCATGTGCTGATGACCTCGGCACATGCTGATACAGTGAATATCTCCTAAGCGGTGCAGTTTTAGTAGATATTCACAGGACCTATAGGTAAGCCTTATTATAGGCTTAACTGTAGGTAAAAGTGGTGTGTAAGGGTTTACAACCACTTTAAGCCCTGAAGCAAGGATGCAGCCTCACTGCAGAGTTGGGTCTCAGGGTCCAGTGTTGATAGTCTTTAGGTTTATGTCTAGGGTTGCCACTTTTTCTCCAAGCCAAACCTGAACACTTTAGCGTGCGCAGTCGTTTTTTTTTTTAGTATACACTATAGGGTTGCAACCAGTGGTGGCCTGTCCATTGGTGGCGCACAGGCGCCGCCCCCTATCCATGCATCTGGCCCCCTAATCTACATGCAGGGCACCAAACGCATGGATTCCAATGAGGTTTGTTTTTGGAAGCATGCAGTTTCATGGAGAAACATGTTGGGATTCCCGCAACTGCCACTGTAAACATAAGGAATGTGCCATATGAGTTACACTGTATATGTTATAATATCTTTTAATCTGTGTTAAAAATTAAAATTTGAATTATTTTGAAATAATCTATTGGATTCATTTCTAAATTCCACCTAAAAAATCCCATAAATCTGTGTATGTGTATGCATGTAGATATATATATACACAGTACTATGCAAAAGTTTTAGACTGCTTTTAAAAATATAGATTTTCATTTTTTACTTTTATCAATTTAAAAAATGCAAAGTGAGGAAATAGAAGAAAAGCCTATGTCAAATCAATAGATGATGTGACTACCCTTTGGCTTCAAATATTTAAATTAGATTTAGATTTCTCTTCTGTTCTTTTGCTTTCTGTTTTGTTGATTGATAAAAATAAACTATCAGTACTTCTATTTCTGAAAGCATTCTTAATTTATAGCATTTTTTCACACCTGCCTAAAACTTTTGCACAGTACCGTACAGCATATATAACGTATTTATAAACATAATGTATATATTATATTATTATATATAAATCCAAATAGGTGCGCTATCCCTTTAAATCAAATGAATCAGTACAAATACCCAAGGTGACAAAATCATGCAAATAAAAAAAATCACATTTATACAGGAATACTGTGCAAAGAATATGATCTGAAGATATATTCAAATAATAAATATGCAATTTAAGTCTGCAATTAAAAATGTGAGTCCCAATTGTAAAAGAAATCTTGCAATCAAATCCTGTGAAAGCTGTATAGTACCAACGGTAAACCACTGCAAGCCAAGCCACCAGTGCTCCAAAGCTCTTTACAAGATATTTTGATCTCAGGGAGCTGAGATCAATTATGTTTGGCTGTTACACAGGTATATCGTCCCATTACTGCTTGGTTCAGTAGTGCTCTACAGCATCCTTGCATATGGTGTAGAAATGACAAAAGGGTGAATCTCATGGTGTAGTATTAAAAGCAAAATCACATTTATTTTAAAAAGCGACTTGCATAAAAAGATGAGAGAACAGTAATAAAACAGCACCACATGTGCGTGATGACATCCCAGAAAAAGCCCCGCCCAACGTCTTTCGTCTACACAGACGTCGTTAGGGGAAAAAGGCTGTTTTATTTCTATGTTTATAGTCCAATATTCAGATGATTAGTCTGCTGCTGTTGTAATTTTGCTTTGATACACCGGGCACAAGGATTTTTGCAGTTTTTTTACTTATTAAAATATATACCCGTACATACATACATCCCTTCCCTTTTTAAATAGCATCACATTGTATACATATATTGTATACAGACCTTTTGCCCCAGTCTACCCTACTGAGTTAAAATTGCTGCTGATTTACAATATTACCACTAACATAAAATGCCACCGCTTTGTAGGCTGCAATCTCCCAGAGCGTTTACAACCAGAGAGCAATTCACTATGTCTTCAGGAAAACACAAACGGTACATAAAAAAAAGCTTATTTCCCATTGTTACTGAAAATGGTGTTAATAATTTGTGTGACGACGGCAAATTTTAAGAGAAGTGGGGCGTAATAATTGCAGGGGCTCGATAAACATACATAAATGTATATCACACTCTCTTTTAATTCCCTTTTCCTGAGGAGCGCAATATAAAAATATCTAAATGAGATGTTAAAGTCAGAGATAATTTTACCCCTTTGGAAAATAAGACTTCTTTGGAAATACTCGGGGATAATGGTAGCTTAGTGCGAATGAACTTACAGACAAATAATGCCTCAGCAGGTGAGGGGTACAGAGAAAGTAATTAGTTCATTTGTAACATCTGTATGAGGTTAATGAGAATGCATATTCCTGCCTATTGTGTGTGCAATCATTAAGATTAATTCTGAAGTTTGCAAAAGATTCATTTTCTTTCTTTCTTTCTCTTAGATACTCTTTTTTTTTTTCTTCTCTACGGAGATTGTTCGATTCGGCTGGGGAAGGATTGTATGCTCATTCAGCTGTTGTTTTTCACCAAAACCGAGATATAATGACTTGTATCGATTTTAGAACTTATCAGAGGTTGAGCGTCATGAGTGATGGAGACGAGCGCGCGGCGGAGAGGAGAATGCTGTTGTACACAATGCACGCTGGGAATGCAAATCTAATTAGAAAATCAATAACTGGAAATCCCATCCTGTAACAGAACTGTTACATTAAAGGCCAACAATATATATATATATATATATACACACACACACACACACACAATACACCTAGTATTTATATTTTTATTTACATATACACTACACAGACATACTATATGTATATATATATATATATATATATATATATATATATATATATATATATATATTGTATAGATTTAAATTGACTAGTAGTGTATATATAAATAAAAATATATGTATTGTGTGTGTGTGTATGTATATATATATATATATATGTATATATACACACACAATACGTATAGTATTTTTATTTATATATACACTACACAGACATACTGAGACATATCTATGTGTATATATATATATATATATATATATATATATATATATATACACATATATATAGATATCTATAGCTATATATCTATATATATATATATATATAGGACAGCCTTCCCAGAAGAGTTGAAGCTGTTATAGCTGCAAAGGGTGGGCCAACTCAATATTGAACCCTACAGACTAAGGCCGCGTACACACGGGCGGACTGTTCGCCCAACTTTGTTCGTCAAACAGTTTGAGCGGACAGTCCGCTCAAAATTAGCATGGACGGACTTGACCACACACGACGAACGAACAGTCCGCTGAAACTTGCGCGATGACGTGAACGGCACGTACGACGGGACGAGAAATACGACGTCCAATACACTGCAATGCAACCTTCGCCGTGTAAATCCTTTCTGAGCATGCGCGGAACTTAGTTTGACGAACAAGCCTACACACGGGCGGACTGTCTGCTCAAACCAAGTTTCAGCGGACAGTTTTATGGGATCAGTCACTTTACGGCTCCGATGGATGGATTCTGCAGATGACGTCAGCCAGGTAGATGACGTGGCTGCTCGTCTCCTTTGCAGAATCCACCCATCGGAGCTGTAAAGCGGCCACAAGTCGCGTGGCCGACCTGAAGACAGCTGAAATTCGGTATTTAAAACACTAGTTTTTCAAAACCACTTACATAGTGTGCTATGCCAGCCTCTAATAGAGGGGCTGGCAGTGACAATTTTAGGTTTTTCTTTTACAATAACAGCGGCAGTGGGGGTGGCGGGGCCAGACTGGAGACAGACAGAGAGGGGGGTGACAGGCAGGAAGGAGGGGGCGAGGGGGGAGAGAGGAGAGCAGAGCAGGGCAGCATATGACGGAGGGGTGCACTCTGACCACGGTGGTCAGGGCTCAGCAGCCATAATTTTCGTGGTCAGCGCAGAGAGGGCATACAGAAAGTGGCAAGTTCAGGGAGTTTTTTTTTACTGTTTAGAGGGGGAAGATTACACAGCGCAAGCACTGTGCTGTGTAATCTGCTTTAAGAGACCAGGATCTATATATCTTTTGGGGGGGGGGGGGGGGGGGTAACAAATGCTTTAAAGTTCATATGTGTGTAAAGGCAATAGACACACACACACAATGTATATGTATTTAGATTTATGTCATCATGATTGGTTTGATATATAATATTTATATGTAATAAGGTAGGGGTAAACCCATATATAAGTGACTTTTAATTAGTTAAGCGCCGTGTCTTTTAAATCCGGAATCCGTACCCCCCCCCCTGCGTGTGGTTCCCAGGCTCTTCTGCTCTTCCTTGAAGCCCGGGATCACAACAAACCGCATCAGGTTATTGAATGGGAGGACATTGAGGGAAAATTATTGCTTAATGTTTGCAGAGTGTGAACTTGGAAGAGCTCAACGCTGAGCAAACACCGTTTTAAAGCCTGACATATTTCATATCTGGTTACTGAAAATAACCTCATTATTTTATTTTGTACACAAAAATCAGGATTGTGTTGTGCTTGTGTGCAGTAAAGTTCATTTTGGTTTATTTTTTACTGATATAGACTTGATAACCTTGTGCTTGCAATGTAATTAATTGCGACTACGTTTTATTTTTATTTTTATAAGGCTGCTTCTTTTAGAAAATATATAATATAATTCGGGTGTTAAGTCATTTTCTAGCCAAAATGTGTGTGAAAAAAGGAAAGCAATTTGGAAACTGGGACAGAGCATTGTCACCCTACATCAGGAAGATCTGGAAGAAGGACCTTCGTAGCAGGATTATCAGATATTATTTTAATTAAAAATTAAGATCTAAAAATGTTTACGATTATTATTTAAATGATAATATCTGTAATATTGATGTGCATGGGAGGTGGGGACACTGGCCAGGTGACTGCACTATTCTAACTCATAGGGGCTTCTGCAAACCTGCATACGCAATGAGCAAATATGGTACATACAATATAAACACCAATATATTGATACAATTATCTGAATCCAGCTGAATTCTTTAACCACTTCAGCCCCAGAAGAATTTACCCCCTTCCTGACCAGAGCACTTTTTTGCGTCGCTTTAACTGACAATTGCGCGGTCGTGTGACGTGGCTCCCAAACAAAATTGACGTTTTTTTCCCCCCACAAATAGAGCTTTCTTTTGGTGGTATTTGATCACCTCTGCGGTTCTAATTTTTTGCAGTATAAACAAAAAAAGAGCAACAATTTTGAAAAAAACGCATTATTTTTTACTTTTTGCTTTAATAAATATCCCCCAAAATATATATAATAGTTTTTTCCCTCAATTTAGGCCGATACGTATTTTTCTACATATTTTTGGTAAAAAAAAATCACAACGCATGATTATTGATTGGTTTGCGCAAATGTTATAGCGTTTACAATATCAGGGATAGTTTTATGGCGATTTTTATCATGACTGCGACATTATGGCGGACACATCGGACATTTTTGACACATTTTTGGACATTTGTATATTTGTATAGCAATTTGTATAGCAATCAGTGCTATACAAATGCACTGATTCCTGTGTAAATGACACTGGCAGTGAAGGGGTTAACCACTAGGTGGCAGTGTAGGGGTTAAGTGTGTCCTAGGGGCGTGTTGCTAACTGTGGGGGGAGTGGCTGTGTTTTACACATCACTGATTTCTGCTCCCATCAAAGGGAGGAGAGATCAGTGACACTGTTGCTAGGCAGCACGGGAGATGCATGTTTAATTTAGCATCTCCCCATTCTTCCTCTCCGTGAGGTGATCGCGGGTATCCCCGCGACGATCAAGTCCGCGGGACCCGCGACCAGACTCACGGAGCCCTCCGCCTCCTCTTAAAGGGCAACGTACAGGTATGTAATTCTGCCTGTAGGTGCCCTTCTGCCGACGTATATCAGCGTGAGATGGTCGGGAATTGGTTAATATGTTTATATGTTTAGCTTAAAAAAAGACAGAAAAATCAATTAAAGTGGTTATAAAGGTTGAAGGTTTTTACCTTTATGCACTGTATGCATGAAAGTAAAAAACCTTCCGTGTGCAGCAGCCCTCCTAGCCCGCCTAATACTCACCTAAGCCTCCTCTTGATCCAACAATGTGCACTAGAGTCTCGGCTATGTTGGGACTTCCTCTCCTCCTTGGCTGAGAAAACCATGGCAACCATTGGCTTTCACTGCTGTCAATCAGATCCAGTGAGCCTATGAGGTGAGAGCGAGGCTCAGGAGAGCAAGCGGCTTGCTATTGGGGGCACTGGTCAATAGGGAGGAGCCAGGAGAAGGGGAGGATCGGGGCTGCTCTGTACAAAAGCATTACACAGAGCAGGTAAGTATAACATGTTTGTTATTTATGCCACCTATCAGTGCCCATCCATGCTGCCTATCAGTGCCCATCCATGCTCATCCATGCCACCTATCCATACGCATCTGTGCCACCTATCCATGCCCATCCATGCCGCCTATCCATGCCAATCCGTGCCACCTATCAGTGCCTATTTGTGCCACCTATCAGTGCCTATCTGTGTCGCATATCAGTGCCACCTATCAGTGCCACCTATCAGTGCCACTTCATTGGTGCCACATCATTTGTGCCCATCAGTGCCGCCTTATCAGTGCCTGTCACTGCAGCCCCGTCAGTGCCCATCAGTGAAGGAGAAAACATACTTATTTACAAAGTTTTGTAACTGAAACAAAAAAAAAACATATTTTTTTTCAAAATTTTGGGACTTTTTTAATTTGTTTAGTTTAAAATAAAAATCCCAGAGGCAATCAAATACCACCAAAAGAAAGCTCTATTTGTGAGAACAAAATGATAAAAATGTAGTTTGGGTACAGTGTAGCATGACCGCGCAATTGTCATCCTCAAAGCAATCATCTCTCCTCTCCTCTTCTCCTCCCCTACTCTTCACAAATAGCACTCTTTCACTCTTTCTTTTTATATATATTTATTTTTTACCTTTTTTTTTTTTCAAGAAAATTGTTTGGGCCGCCCTCCCTCCCCCTATGTACATCACCCAACCAGGCCTTATTTGCTAACATTATTGTTGTTTTTCTTTCTTTTCTTTTACCACGTTTCCCCGAAAATAAGACCTACCCCGATAATAAAACCTAGCATGGTTCTCAGGGAGGGCTGCAATATAAGCCCTACCCCGAAAATAAGCCCTAATAAAATTTGCTAAAAAAATTTTTATTCCACCTTGCAGAATGATTACAACGCGGATCCCGGAGCAGAGAAGAGGAGCCCAGGCAGACCATGCAACACTCAGGGGAGGTGCAACAAAGGTATTTCCCACAAAACAATCACAAAGGGAGACACACTGCACCCCACACCGGCACAATTCCTACAAAACCAGTTACATAATTCTATAAGGATGGATTTTAAGATGCTTTCTATGTCAAAATACGGACTCCTGACCTGACAGGGAGGGGGAGGGGAGAAGACAGGGGACACAGGAGATGGGCTAAATGACACAGCAATAAGCACTATGCAATCTATCATGCTTTAAAGGAAAAGGATTTTTTATTTTATTTTTAGGGTTACAACCACTTTAAGATCATTGTACATACCGTAAATAAATAAGATATGCCCTGAAAATAAGCCCTAGTGTGTTTTTGGTTGCCAAAATTAATATAAGACCCGGGCTTGTTTTCGGCGAAACACGGTAGCAAAATGAATGCTTGTAAAAATGTACTAAATAAAAAGGTAGCCTCAGGATTTCCTGTACAATTGTACACTCACGGTGCCTTATGAATAATGAAAGGTGTCCCCAATAACAAACTGGAACTAGACAAAGACAAGAAAATAGGGAACTGACACCAGCTCATGGCTGCCACAAATTTATTATAAAAATACACAATACAAAAGGTAAAATATAGAAATGGCAAGCCAAAAACTCACCCCACAGTACCGCCCCACCCCTCCCTCCCGGCCCTGCCGCACCCCTAGGGGGTAAGGTCAGGTGGGGTACGGAGGTTGGGTCTCTGGGGGAGGGCTGGGAGGGAGGGGGTGGTATTCTGGGGTGGGTTTACAGCTTGCCATTTCTATATTTTACCTTTGTAGTGTGTATTTTTCTAATAAATTTGGGGTAGCCATTTTCAATATATTAAAAAGCTAAAAAACATACTAATAAACATGAGAAAATCAACAGCCTATCAAATCACAACTCCAGCATGGTGGATATCCAAATCACTATAGTTGGAAACTGACGCGTTTCGGGAGACAAGTCCCTTTCATTTCCTGATCCAACTTGCTACATAACAAGATTTATAAAGACATGACACAGAAACCACTCCCCACCGCTAACTTCATTGGTGTCAGTTCCCTAAGTTCTTGTCTTTGTCTGGTTCCAATGTTTGTAAATACCAGGAACCCATGTTCCTGGGATTAGCAAATAGCCAATTTTGTGTTGGGAAATAAAAAAAAATGATTTTAGCTGGCTTCTATTTTCTATTGGATTAAAGATAGGTGATTTGGTGGGCCATTCTAGCAGCTTTATTTTCTTTCTTTGAAACCAATTTAGAGTTTCCTTGGCTTTGTGTTTGGGATCGTTGTCTTGCTGAAATGTCCTTCCTCATCTCATCTTCATCATCCTGGTAGATGGCAGATTTTTTTAAAAAATGTCTTGGTACATTTTTCCATTCATCCTTGCTTTACGATATGAAATTTGCCAGTACCGTATGCCAAAAACAGCTCCACACCATGATGTTCCCACCTCCAAACTTCAGTGTTGGTATGGGGGTGTTTTTGGGGTGATGTGCAGTGCCATTTGACCTCGAAACATGATGTGTATTATGGCATCCAAAGAGTTCAATTTTGGTCTCATCTGACCAGACTATATTCTCCTAGTATTTCACAGGCTTGTTTAAATGTTGTGCAGCAAATTTAAACAAGTTTCAACATACTTTTTCTTCCACAATGGAGTCTTGCGCAATGAACGTGAATACCGGCCATGGCAGTTGAGTGCATTACTTATTGTTTTCTTTGAAACAATTGTACCTGCTAATTCAAGGTCTTTGCAAAGCTCTCCACAGATGGTCATTGGCTCTTGGACAATGCTTCTGATAATTCTTTTCACCCCTCTGTAAGAAATCTTGCAAGGAGCACATGGTTTGTGACCAGTTTTTGGTGAAATTATGTTTTTTCCACTTCTGGATTATGGCCCCAACAGTGCTCACTGTAACATTCAGAAGTTTGTAACCAATGCCATCAGTATTTTTTGGAACAATAATGTTGTGAAGGTCTTGAGAGAGCTCTTTTATCCATGATTAGATGTTTCTTGTGTGACACCATGGCAATGAGACACTTTTTTATAGGCTATCAGTTGAGACTGAACCAGCTGATATTAATTTGCACTGACAAGGAGCAGGATTGCTTTCTAATTACTGATAGATTTCAACTAGTGTCTTGGCTTTCCATGTCCTTTTGCACCTCCCTTTCTTCATGTGTTCAATAATTTTTCCCTGTGTCATTCCATTTTATTACAGATAACTTAATTTCTGAACGTATTTATTTTGGTTTCTTTGTATGTATGGATTGCATGGGTTACCGTCATGCGGTGACATTTTATATCAATAGCATCTTTAGAAATATATTTACCTAGAAAAATTGTGACGTGTAATTATTTTACCTGCTGTACATATATCTTTTTTTTACTTCCTTTGCACAAAATTGGCTATTTTAAAGTAAACTCAGGTCTCAACTTATTTACTAATATGCACTTTTCAAAATGAGCATTCACTTTGTTAAGTAAACAGCTTCTAGTAAATGAACCCCACTATCTGTAAATGGGTTATTTGAGGTGATTGTAGCCTGATAAGTGCTACTGTCCGCGATACTTTTTTAATTTGCACTAACATCCACATTTTCAGGACAAGCTTTCAGGGTGTACCCCCTTCTTCAAGGTCCGGGCAGTACATGAGTACTGGAGTACTGCAAGGACCTTGAAGAAGGGGGTACACCCAAAAAACTTGGTCTGGAAATGTGGATGTTAGTCCAAATTAAAAAGTATTATGGACAGTACTCAGTTGTTTTTGTAAATGAGATGTATGAGTCCACCAAAATTCAGTTCTTTCCCTCCCAACAGGTTCCCATAACCTTTCCAGAATTTCCAAGTAACAATGATGATTGACCGTTGTACTATGTTCTTTGAACTTGTAGTGAACTATCCCCTTGTGATAATAAAAAAACAAAAAAAACACCACGAGCATACGAGGGTTCACACCCTGTCCGCACTTACATCCGTTCATTGGGTTTTTGGCTGCCCACTTCTTGCGTCATTGTGGACATCTTCACGCTCCTCCTTTAAATCCTCTATGCCATTCAAAAGCACTTGATTTCTTCATGGAATTTTTTCACAGTGATTATTTTGGAGCTGTAACTTAGGTGGAAACTAAAGCACACGTCCTGTGTAAGCCCTTGTACACATGGTCGGAGATTCCGTCGGAATGTGTCCTATCGGACCGGTTTGTCGGATATTCTGACTGTGTGTGGTATGCATCGGACTGTTTCCATCAGAATATCCGTCGGACCAAATTTTCGAACTTGCTGGAAATATTTTCAGACAAACTGCTCTGATCGGACATACTCCGATCATGTGTAGAGAATTCTGATCGGACAAAGTGCCACGCATGTTCAGGTCAAATTCCTACATCAAAGCTATTGGCTACTAGCCTGAATGTAGTCCCATCGTAAGGAAATTACGTCATCACGTTCTGAAAGATCGGATTTTCCGACAACTTTGTCCGACCGTGTGTATGCAACAGTTTCGGACAAGATCCGCCAGACAAAATCCGACGGATTTGGTTGTCGGAATCTCTGACCGTGTGTACAAGGGCTTAGAGTGTGGAACAACAGGACCTGGAGCATTTGGTGTTTCAATTCATGTTTAGACCTTCTGGAGAAGCCTCTTTTTTGCTTAATCTACAAGAGTAGCTGAATGGCTGAGGCCATCAAACTGGCACATCAACAGGATCTGGCACTGGTAAGCTGTGGGCTACTAGATTCCTCTTTGTGATAGACTTCATCCTCCATGGAAGACTGTCACAAAGCTAATGGACAAATAGTGCACTCCACAGACCGGACTCTTCATTCTTAATCAGGATATCGTGGAGGACTCCTTGCTGCGTCCAGAGTGCCCTAGGAGGACGGAGGCTCATTTTTAGACCCCGGAGAGGGCTAAATCTGCTTACGCAAAAGACCTTGCTAGGGGTCCACCGGTTCCAGAAAGGGTCCCCATACAAGAGTGGGGTTTTGTCATTTGACTTGAGGATCTTCCTCCCGTTCTCCGTGTCTCCTCCCTTCTTTTTCTTCGTTGGTGAAGGTGGAAGGATTTTGGACTTTATTATTCTTTTGGGATTATTATATTTCAGATTTTATTTACAGACTCTATTGTTATTTTTATTATTGTTGATGAAGACTTTTTCATATAGACTTTTACACACAGATTTTTATTCACTGTTTGTTTACTCAGAATTTGTTTTATTGCAACAGTCCACTTTTTTCTATATTTTTTTTTTTCATTGGTTTACATGGGATTACTCACATTATAAGCGCAATTTATTTCTACACATTTTTTTGCACTATAGAGATATTTGTTTTTGTTGCAGCTATATATATTTGAAAACTCTAGTGCGGTATAACCCCACAATGTGTTCACTAATTTTCACCATAAGCCTACTGTAAAAGAGCTTAAGTTTCACTCACACTTTAGCCAATTTTCACGCAAAATTGGATTACCCACGTTATAAGCGCAACTTATTTGTACACATTTTTTTTCACTATAGAGATATTTGATAGCTTTTGTTGCAGCTATATATATTTGAAAACTCTAGTGCGGTATAACCCCATAATTTTTTCACAAATTTTCACCATAACCCTACTGTAAAAGAGCTTAAGTTTCACTCACACTTTTGCAAATTTTCATGCAAAATTGTTATGCTAATCCGCAGCTCCAGATTCCTGTAACTCATTTTCCGCCAACAGCGCAATGCAACACACATATTATTTCTTCTACTACTCAATAAAAACTGAGTCAACTGGTTTGTGACCCAGGCCAGTGCCTTCAGCATTTTCAGTTTGTGGTGCTCAGATACAGTTAAGTTCTGCCTCAAGCAGCTAGGAACGAGCCATTCTAGTAGCTAATCTGTTCTAGTGGCTAGTCTACAAATCTTTATATTTAATAAAATACCAAAAAAAAAATAAAAAAAAAGGAAGAGATCAAAAAAATTGGTGTCATATCCAAAAGCACTTAATCGTTAACGTTGCAATAATGACTCACTGAAAATACAATATATTTTCTTTTTAAAATATACACTTGGGGGAAATTTAATTGCAAGCTCATCATTGTTAGCGTGCAAAGGACAATCATTCCTCATTTGCAGGGTTCTGAAGGTGCAAATAGTGAAAAATATGTGAACCAATCACTCGCTGCTTTATAAATACGTTCCAGTTGGCGCCGTTTAGGTTTTCGAATTGATACAATTGTATTTGCCATGGAGCCAGACTAGAGATGGGTAGAGATATGTGCACTGACAACACCAGGACTCCATTCAAAGCCAGTCCCTGCAAATTCTGCCTGCTCTGAATCTGCAGAATATCAGATAAAAATACCATTTCTCCTAAGGGCACCCTCAGGCATATCATTAAAATTGGAATTTGATCCTCTTTTTATGGTTATCTGAGACAGTCAAGCACAACAAACCTGAAAACTCATCACTTTTTTTTTTTTCTTTCCTAAAAAAAAAAAAAATCACGACATGCCCTTGACTTTGCCATTCTGACGGATGCTGTTTAAAAATCCCTTTAGATGTCACTCTGTCTTCAAGAATACAGCTCGAGACCTTGTAGTGGATAAAAGATGTCAGTCCGTTCCTGTGAGCGCTGTATCGGTATTTCAGCGGCTCCCTCTCCTGAACTAGAACATCGTCAGTGTAGTTTGACATCTAAAATGCAGGCAAATGCTAATTTTCCCTTTCAGTAGATACTGGCTGTCGAGTAAAGGCTCCCTTTTTTTTTTTTATATTAATATATTTATTTAAATTACAATAAAACTTTAATTTCAATCTTGTTCTGTGGCATGCTGGTTAAAAAAAAAAAAAGTGAAATGTCATTAAGTACAAGACAGTTAACAGTTGGGGCCAGCAGTGGCCATTAGCCTTAATTAGGAAGTCAATTAGGGGCTGTCTCTTAATATTAGGTGTGACATGGTCATGTTCATAGTAAAATATTATTACGCAGGAAGAAAAAGGCAAGAGCATGTTTTTTCTTTTTTTTTTTTAGATTAGGTAGATTTAAAAGCAGGATGTTAAAGCATATCTCAGGTCAAAATGTAAAATCGTATATTAATTTCCAAATTGTGTTTCAGTTATTTCTAGCCTACTCCTATTCTGAAGTTTGTAAACATAGTTTGCTTCTCACACATTCACTTTCTTGAATCCTGTCAGACGTATTCACTATGCCCTGTTGATAGACACTGCTGTGTCATGCAGAGCCTGCCCTCTGATCTGTAGGGGTGCTGAGAGGAGGAGTTTCAGGTGCTGGAGTCAGTGTTTGCAGACAGCAAGGTACCATGGGATATGTAGTCCTTAGAAATTGAAAAGCAGATGCAAAGCATGCAGGGAATCCAGTAAGTCCTGTAAATGGATGGTCAGCAGGCAGGCCAAATTCACAACATGAAATCAATGTTTTTGAAATAAGCTTACATTGTTTGTATAGCTATTGTAGACATGTGTACAGGGAGAAGGTCAGACGCCTTCTTAGTGTAGCTGTTAAAATGTATATATTTAAAGGTAAAATAAGAACTACTCACAACTGTAGTATAAAAACAGGCATGTCGCTCATGGCACTTTATTACATGGCCTGAAAGTGGTTGTAAACCCTCCCACACAACTTTGTCCCATGTAAATCAGCATAAAAAACCCTAATGGACACTGCTTGTAGATATCTCCTTACTTGCTTAGTATTGTTGTAATCCTTTGTTTGTTTGTTCTTTAGAAAAACATCACTGAGCATGCCCAGATCTCCCCTGATTTACGGCACACTCTCTATGTCTTATCTATCTGTTATCAGGACTTCCTACGGCACACAACACTGAACTCCCAGGAGTCTGCTAATCACTCAGAGCTTCCTCCTACACACCATGTGACCATGTAACATGACATACAGTGTAAACCAGGGAATGGGACAGAAATAACTACAGTGTTATCAGCTGAAGATGATAGGACTCATACAGGCAAACACTAGGTAATCAGCACAAGTAAATACTATGAAATAAAACAAGTCAGCTATGAACAGGGAAGCAGGGTTGCCATAGAAATGTAGGATTGAGAAGGAGGCTTGGTTAACAGTACAGGAAGTGCTCAATGTAAGGGCAGAAATACACTCCACTGTGGACTCAGAAAACAATAGTTAAGATGGCGCTGCCTAATCCCTGGAAACAAGTTTTTTAAAGTTTCTTTAAATAGTAAGTAAAATGCGATTTGGGCTGGATTACAGTGGCTATAGTTTGATAATTACTTATTATAATGGACTAAATGAAAAGAAACATCAGAGTGGGAGAGTTTACTTCCTCTTGAAGAAGGAGCACATTCTCTGCAAACGTCAACCCCGTTCTGACAGTGTGTTCCTTGGATAAGGAAGCGCAGACAGATGATCACGTCCCTTGTGGATCCCCCCAGTCTGTGCATTGTGATTTCATCACAAAATATATGCATGCATACTACAAAAAAAATGCACCGCTAAAGTGTTTTGGGTCTGGCATGAAGAAAAGGTGGCAAACCTAGGCAGACCGCCGTTCTGCCTTTCTCCCTAACGATTGGCGGGTCCTGGCGGACATTGCGTCTCTCCCGGATGCGCTTATTGGCTCCCGTCACAGCGGGAGCAGGTCGCCGCCGGTGCGTGCTCACGCATGCCCCAGACCCGGGAGTGTCAGATCACATACTAGGTACGTGATCTGGCACAGAGAACCCGCCCTGCCACAGTATATCTGCATGGGGCAGTAGCTAATCAGTTAACTTCGGACCTGCTTGACTTTTTCTGCTCATCCTTATTGTTAGTATATTTTATTTGCTTCCCAAGACAATTCCTCTTCTTCCAATGTGGCCCAGGAAGGTCATAAGTTTGAACACCCATGTGTTGAACCGCACGTTAAAACATATAATATGCTGGAATAGAAAGAAGATAAACATTGGCATAAAACATACGGTATGAATACAGCATAAATAATAAATACTTAATAATAAAAGTATGTTGCATGATACAAATTAAAATGAGCAAATATGGATAGAGAGGGATTAGAAGCAGTACATATAGCAAGAGAGAGCAGCCAGATCACAGATACCGCGATTCCAACTGTGCTCAGGCGCTATAATGCTATAAAACTTGGTTCAATATCTTTGATTAATATCACCATTACCGTTAATATCACTCACTCATTTGACATTTAGTATCATGCATTAAAGTGATACTCAACATACAATGTTTAATTGCCATGATAGCTTCTATTTATGTATACAGATCATGCCACTGTATTTAATCTAATTAAAAAAAAGCTACATTTATTTATTTAATCATTGTTGTTTAGCAGTCATATGACATTTCCCAGGTCTTTCCTGTACCCTGTTGATGTATACTCTATAGCAGTAGAGGAAGTCTTTACTATGAATCTATGTCTGCACAATGCTGATTGGTGCTGTGCCTGTCACACTACATTAACTACCTCCCACCCGTCGTATAGTAAAATGATGGCGGGCAGGATCCCCTCTTGTTATGGAGAAACATCATATGATGTCGCCCTAGTGTCACCACTCGTGTGCCCGTGGGCCATGCAGTGCAACAATCGTGGTCTCGCCATGTCCCTAGGACAATCTCGAGACCCCCATCTAGCTAAAGAGCCAATGACACGGGTCTTAAACCATGTGATCGGCTATCTCCAATCACAGCTAATCACATGTAAACACAGAAGTAGCGTTTTTCAGTTCTCCTTGCCTTATGCCTTGTACACATGGTCGGACATTCCGACCACAAAATTGATCAGATTTTTTTCCGACGGATTCTGTCCGAAACTTGTGTTGCATACACATGGCCGGACAAAGTTGTCGGAAAATCCGATCATTCGGAAAGTGGTGACGTTCGTTGAGTACGACAGGACTATGTAGATGCTAGCAGCCAATAGCTTTGGTCTCGTTATTTAATCTGAGAATTCGTGGCACTTTGTCCGTTGGAATTTTCTACAAACGATTGGAAAAAGTCCGATCGGATTTTGTTGTCGGAAAATTTTAGATCCTGCTCTCAAATTTTTTCCAGTCGGAATTTCTGATGGAAAAAGTCTGATAGAGCCCACACATGATCGGATTTTCCGACAATATAATCCGATCGGACCTTTTCCGTCTGAATTTCCGACCATGTATACAGGGCATTACACTTACAGAGTGGGAGGCGAGGATAGACGATCAGCGGCATCTCTTCACAACAGAGACTGGGCAGTGCCCTGATTATCAATGTAGCCCCAGCAGTGCCCATCAGTGACACCAATCTATGCACATTAATGATGCCCGTCAGTGCTGCCTTTCCGTGCCCATCAGTGCCTGCTCATCAGTGCTGCCTATTGGAGCCCATCAGTACCTGCTCATATGTGCTGCCCATCAGTGCCCATCAGTTCCTGCTCATTAGTACCGCCCATCAGTGCCATTTATCAGTGCCCACCAGTGTCACCTATCAGTGCCCACCAGTGCCAACTATCAGTGTCCATCACTGCCGCCTATCAGGTTTATCGGTGCTGCATATCAGTACCACCTATCAGTGCTTATCAGTGTGGCATATTAATGCCTATCAGTGAAGCCTATCAGTGCCACCTCATTAGCACACATCAGTCTTTCTTTTTTTTTTTCTCAGAATTTACAGTCTTTTTCCTTTTTTTTTGCAAAAAATAGAAAAACCCTGCCGTGATTAAATACCACCAAAAGAAATCTCTATATGTGGGAAGAAAATGATAACATTTTTATTTGGGTACAGTGTTGCATGAGAAGTGTGTGAATGCTGAAAGCTGAAAATTGGCCTGGCAGTACGGGGGTGAAAGTGCCCGGTATTGAAGTGGTTAAAAAAACCTCAGCATTCATAATGGAGAATCAAATGAAATAATTATTAGCATCAACGTGTTTTAAAGCTTACTACAAATCTATATTTCAAAGCAAATTTATTGGATTTTTTTTTTTTTTTGCAATAATGGTGTAGGCAGAGTTTAAGTTGACTAACAATAGATTTCATACTATAAAAATATCTGCAGGAGGTTCTGCCAATCAAAGCCAGTGTATATGCTGGGACTAACAGGGAGATGAAGCCTCCATCAATCAACATCCTAGATCAGTGATGGCGAACCTTGGCACTCCAGATGTATTGAAACTACATTTCCCATGATGCTCAACTACACTGCAGAGTGCAAGAGCATCATGGGAAATGTAGTTCCAAAACATCTGGGATGCCAAGGTTCGCCATCACTGTCCTAGATCCTTCACCCAAAGTGTTAAGCAATGCAAGGACATAGAAGAGAAGGGGGGAGTATACTGTAATTTACCACTGTGTATACACTCACCTGTGTGACTCTATAGTATAAGAAAAAAAATAGGGAAAAGTAGGAAATGAGTAGCCTAGAAGGGAACTGAAACTGGAGCATGCCCAGTAGAGGTAGCACCGGCTGGTCTACACAATTCCAGGCTACAGTAGGGACACAGACAGTGAACCGCAGGATCAAACAGTTTTTTTGCAATCTACAGAAAACGATGCTCTAGGGCAAGTGAGTATGAACACAATATAATAAAGCATGTATTGACATTTTATAATGATGTGGGTTTAATAACACTTTAAGACAAAGTGGAACATGGTTTCTGCCTCATGTTTAATAACTTTTCACTGCTTTGTGAGTATATCCAATGTTGCATACAATAAATGGTATCTTATGTAATGCACAAGGCTGGTGCGCCCCTCCTTTTTTTTGTCTTTTTCATTAGATACACTAATGTTCTATCCCGTTTTCATTTATTTATCAAATCTTGTTTTGTACTGCATGAGGTTATCATTTTCTGCAGTATGCTGACACCTAGTGGCTGTTTTGAGCCAACACTGCTTGTGTACTAATGTGACTTTTGGTATCATCCTCTGTCCTCTCCTCCTGTTTAGTGCTTAGTGCTAGTCAGTGGCGGCTGGTGCTCCATTTTGGGGGGGGGGGGGTGGAAAACAAACTCGCCAGCCCAACACTTACCCCATCCAGGTTGCAAGTAGTTTCCCGGCTTCTCCTTCCGGCCAATCTGGTCGCTTCTCCTCTCGGCCAATCGGGTCTCATGACCCACTTCCTGATTAGACAAGAGGAGAAGCATGAAGAAATTAGGGAGTATTAATTTGCCAATGTCACGCAAGTGGGGGGAGGGGTTCAGGGCGCAGTGCTATGCTCCCTCCCCCCCAGCCCACCCTTTTTGAAGCCAATTAGAGCCTCTGGGGCCGACGCATAGAGATTGGGGGGGTGGCGCCCCTGATGGACGGCCCGCTGCTGGTGCTACTTAGTGTGACCCTAGCTAGACCCTCCCCATTTCTTCTCTGTTCCCTCAGTCAGTGAAAAGTCATTGTCTTCTTATGCCACCGTACACATGACTTTTCGACTGACTTTCGGTGGAGTTCCGACGGACTTTTCGAATGAACAGACTTGGCCACACACAAGCACACCAAAGTCTGAATGTGATGACGTACGACCGGACTAGAATAGGGACAATCATAGCCAGTAGCCAATAGCGGAACTGCAGAGATGCAGGGCAGTGAGAGATGATGTCATCTCCCTGCTCCCCTGCTCCCCTGCTCAAACACTGAGCCGCCCAGCTGCCCCCCCTCACCCGCCCGGGCCATCACCCGTGGAGCCGCCCGCCCGGAACGACACCCGCAGAACCGCCCGCCCGCGCTGTCACCCACGAAGCCGCCCTTCCAATCACCCACGGAGCCACCCGCATTCTCGGAGGGGGCAATTGCCCTGTTGCCCCCCCCCCCCGCTCCGCCCCTGGGGTGACCATACTCTCCAATCAGGCTGGGTCTAAGGAGGTATGCCAATGCATAAAGCAGCTTTTGAAACAGAACAATCAATAGGCAGCAAACAGTCTGTATTGTGCAATTAACACCAATGTAACACCAAAAACATTTACATTGCACTAATATTTATTTTTGTTTTGTCGCTAATGAAAGGCGCTGAGAAGCACAATTTGACAAAGGGTCTCTGAAATTTTTCAAAAGCAATATTTGCCCATTATGAGTCACAGAGTAACTCTCGGTATGTTCGGGGAATGAGGTGATTTAGTGTGACATTTCAAACATGTGCAAATTATCTCCTGATAAAATGCCTTTGGCCACTAATTGCTGCAATTCCTCCTAATGCTCTGAGTTAAAATAATAATATACAATTAAAGATACAATATAATATGTAATCAAAGATTATATTTTCATGCTAGGAAAGACAGGAAACCAATTTTAATGGTAATTGTATATTGAAGAATGCTCAGTGAAGTCATTGAAATGGAATATTTTAAGTAGGAAAAAAAAGAGGACAAAACAATTAGCAGAAATATAAATGAATCAGTTACATGGAAGAACACTTTCATTTACCAAGAAAACATTCTGATCTTACTGTATACTAATTGTTTTTAGTTGTCTTTGTTTTGTGACCTCTAACGAATGTTGAAATATCTAAATAGAGTGATATATATTAACTAGGTTAAATTATATTATATTGGCCTTGATATCTTAAGATTGCTTAAAGTGGAACCGAGCCCTCAATAGCAAAACTTTCGAGCACAAAGGACTGTGCTTCATAGTCACACTTATGCCACATACACACGATCGGAATTCCAGCCAGAAAAATACAGATAAGAGCTTTTCATCGGAACATTCGACCGTGTGTATGCTCTATCGGAATTTAGCTGTCCAAATTTCCGCCAGCCAAAAACTGATAGCATGTTCTCAATTTTCCAGATGTAAAAACTTTCTATTGGAAATTCCGATCGTGTGTGTGCGCATCTGACATGCCAAAAATCACGCATGCTCAGATTTAACTACGAGACGGAAGCTATTGGCTACTGGCTATTGAACTTCCTTTTTCTAGTCCCGTCATACGTGTTGTATGTCACCGCGATCGGAATTTGGTGTGACCGTGTGGAGGCAAGACAGCTTGAGTGGAATTCCATCGGAATTCCTTTGGGAAAACCATCAGAGCTTTTTCCGATGAGAATTCCAATTGTGTGTACGCGGCATAAGAGGTTGATATACTAAAGGCAAATGAATGTGCACTCTGCAAGAGCAGATGCTCCAGAGCTTAGAAATGAGCAGAAGCTCTGCTGACTTCCATCATACAATCATGAGCAAGCAAAATTGTGGTTTTTAATTTCCTTGCATGTGATTGGGTATTCTACTTAAAGTAAAGGAGCACCCTAAAATAAAAAATGTCATTAATATTCTTAAAAAAAAAAAAAAGTTTTTAATTACCTGTTGCTAGGCAGTCTTCCTAATCTGCCTCTTCCTATGCCGCTGCGCTTCCTCCTCTTCGACAAGTGGCCCCGTTGCCTTCTGGGACATGTGTGTCTCCCATAAAACAACGGGGCCATTCACAAAGCGCCGCGTGACTCGCGCATGTGCAGTAGGAAACGGGCAGTGAAGTCGCAAGGCTCCACTCCATGTTTCCCTACATTAAGATGGAGGTGCCGACACCTGAGCCGACATCGGGGGCTTGCTGCACAGGTAAGTGTCCTTATTAAAAGTCAGCAGCTGCAGTGTTTGTAGCTGCTGACTTTTAAAAAAACAAAAAGGTGGCCGGAACGCCCCTTTAAGGACCAAGCCTATTTTTCAAACTTGGTGTTTACAAGTTAAAATCTTTTTCTTTTTTTGCTAGAAAATTACTTAGAACCCCCAAACATTATATATTTTTTTCAGACACCCTAAGAGCCGGTTCACACTGCGGGTGATGCGAGGCGAGGCGACACGACTCGCCTCGCTCTCGCAAGTCGCCCCCGTTCTGTACAATGGAACCGTTCTGAGAGGAGCGACTCGAGTCGCTCCGACTCAGAAAAAAGGTTCCTGTACTACTTTTGGGCGACCTCGGGGCGACTTGCATTGACTTCTATACAGATGTCATTTGCAAGTCGCCGCCGAGGCCTCGCCTCGCCTGCAGTGTGAACCGGCCCTAAAGAATAAAATGGCGATCATTGCATTACTTTATGTCACACCGTATTTGCTCAGTGGTCTTACAAGCACAATTGTTTCAGAAAAAATACACTTTTTTTTAATGAAAAAATAAGAAAACTGTAATATTAGCCCAATTTTTTTATATTGTGAAAGATAATGTTATGCTGAGTAAATTGATACCCAGCATGTCATGTTCCAAAATTGCACGCGCTCGTGGAATGGCAACAAACTTTTACCCTTAAAAATCTCCATAGGCGACGTTTAACATTTTCTACAGGTTACGAGCTTTGAGTTACAGACTTTTGCTAGAAGTATTGCTCTCACTCTAATGATTGCGGCGATACCTCACATGTGTAGTTTGAACACCATTTTCACATGCGGGCATGGCTTACGTATCGATTCGCTTCTGCACGCAAGCTTGGAAGGACAGGGCACTTTACTTTTTCCTGTTTAGTTTACTTTTTATTTTTACACTGTTCTTTTTAAAAAAACATTTTTGGGTCACTTTTATTCCCTTTTAATAGAAAAAAAAGCACAACAGGGTCTCTTAAATGTGAGATCTGGGGTCAAAAAGACTAAAATGCAATAAATAAATAAATGTCTTTAAAAAAAAAAAAAAAATATATCACCTTTAAGACCATTGGGCGGAAGTAATGTTTGATGTCGCTTCTGTCATCCAATGTGATGGAGCCGAGAGGGGGTCATCATTCCCTCACTCGACTCCATGAGTGGAGAGTACCCGATCGGCTCCGCTGCTACCACCGGCTTCGGTAAGCAGACGACTGGAGCACGGCGGAAGCCCCTTTCCGACTCCACATAAAAATGATCTGCCAATGAGACAATTTTTATCAGAAAGAGGACATTCCGCCGTTTAAGAATATACCGGGTTATGGCAGCTATCTGTCTATGTTTTGACTCAAAATTGTCCGGACTGCGCCCGTCTGTGTGCTAGTCCACTGGACTTTTAAAATGAACGGACTTGCCCACACATGGAGAAAAGTCCATTCATTTTGAACGCGGCTCCAGGTAGACAGAACTAGCGAAGGAAGTCAATGTCGCCACCTCCATCTGTGAGATTGACACCTCGCGAGGCCCATCACCTGGTATGGACTTAAAGGGGGAGCGGGACAAGACCCCCGAAGAGCGGGACAAGACCCCGAAGTCGGAAGAAGACCCCCGGACGGCGGCGGCGACGAAGAAGAAAGCCGCGATCCTCCGCTAGTAAAAGAGCTAGTAAAAGAGCAGAAGATAGTGGAGGAGTCCAGCGAGAAGACCCCCCAAGATGGAAGAAGACCACCGCAGATGCCTAATAAATTATTTTAAAAACTTTTGTTGTGTTTTTTTATTTACACTTTTTTTACTAGGTGAATGGGTAGGGGTACATCGTACGCCATACTCATTCATATAGGGGGGGGGGGGGGGCGGTATCTGGGGGCCCCCTTATTAAAGGGTCCTCCCGGATTCCGATAAGCTCCCTGCCCACAGACCCCGACAACCAACGGCCAGGGTTGTCGGGAAGAGGCCCTTGTCTCATCAACATAGGGACAAGGCGCTTTGGGGTGCTTTGGGGTGGGGGGGCCTGGTACGGCTCAGGAGGAGGGACGCTCGCTCGTCCCCAGCCCCTTTCCTGACCGGCTGGGCTGCGTGCTCGGATAAGGGTCTGTAATGGACTTTGGGGGTACCCCCACACCGTTTTTTCGGCATAGGGCTTCCCCTTTAAGTCCATAACAGGTGACGGAGCTTGCGAGGTGTCAATCACGCCGATGGAGGCGGTGAAATTGACTTCCTTCGCTAGTTCCGTCTACCTGGAGCTGCGTTCAAAATTAACAGACTTTTCTCCATGTGCGGGCAAGTCCGTTAATTTTTCAAAAGTCCGGCAGGACCCCCACCATAGTCCGGTGGGTTGTCCGCCGGACTTAGTCCGCCGGAAAAGTCTGGTCGTGTGTGGGCAGGTCCTCTCGGAAAAGTCCGGCGGACCTCCGCTGCAAAGTCCGGCGGGTTGTCTGTCGGACTAAGTCCACCGTACTAAGTCCGCCGTATAGTCGTATGTACGAGGCATAAATGGAGATAGTCCTCCATTCAAACCTCAATTAGAGCAGGACCCAGATAATGACAGCTGTTGAGTGTTATATAACTACCTGGTCCTGTTCAGACCTTCAATTATGGTACCTGAAATCTTCCAGCTTATATAAAGTGACTGAATGTCAGGAGCTGTAAAGAAAGGCAATCCTAGGATACAAAGATGTAAAATGGGTTGTTTGAGATAAATATTTAAGAAAAAATGAGTGCCCGGTATACAAGGTAATGTCACACTTGACAAGGGATATCACTTATTTATTGAGAATTGAGAGTAAGTACATCGAGCCAAAACATTTCAGGGAAACTGACTCCCCTTTCTTCAGGACTTACATACAAGTATAAAAAAAGGCATAAAAAATGTACAATTATTTTTATAATATACAGTACTTGTCTCACTCAAACAATAAAGGAGTGAGTTAGCATTTATGCAGGATAAAAATGAATTTGTTGTATATAAGGCAGTTCTCCTAAATCTGTTGGCTTGATGCACTTTCTTTTGATTCTCAATAAATGATTGATATCCTTTCATCAAGTGTGGCATCACTCTGGACAGCGAGCGCTCCTTGTTATATATTACTCCTTCTACTGAAGAAACATCAGAGTAGAACATCAGTTCAGATAGCAGCCTAGACTTCCAAAGAAAGTCATAGATTTCCATTTATCCCCGGAACCATTTAATAGAGACCACAATAATCCAGTCCGTCCGGCATGGTCCCTAGCTCAACCCAACTATTTCAGATGATGGCACAGTATACTATAATTTTTTTTTTTTTTTAGGTGAGTCCATATCATTTTCACAGAGCAGCAGTCATCTTCTTCAACTCATGAAGTACTTTCTTCTTTCAAATTAATTCCTTACAATACCCCATATATAGCATATATAGGTAAGACGATGTTACAATAAACTAGGTTCTTTAGGAGAATTCCCACCTTTCACCATGGCCACCAGTTACTTTGGCACCGTTTCTATGGTGCAAATTCTTTAGCACACAAATTTCCCTAACATAATGCTGGGTTCTCACTATTGCAAATGGGGTTCTCCGCATCCAATTCGCATAGCAAGAGATTGTGAGCTGGTTCACACATCTCCACAGTGGCTCCATTGGGAATTGCACAGGCGTCCTGTGCGTCTTTTGGTTTGTTTTCAGGTCTGAATTCAGCCAAAAATTGTGGCTATAATCGTACCTGAAGTAGTGAATGGAGACGCACCCAGAGAACCAAGCCTAAAAGAATAAGTTATTGGTGTTTTTCTACCAGGTCAAAAATTCCAAGTCCTACCTTGCCTTCGAACACCACAATATGTCTCTGAGCCCTTCCATTACAATAAAATGATCACTACAGTGGGATCAAGCAGGAAAAGTTAAGATCTGTATATAACTTCAGTTGTTTGAATGTCTGGAGTTAGAGATTTCTGGAGGTGGGATCAAGCAGGAAAAGTCAAGATTTGCATATAACTTCAGTCGTTTTTACTTCTGGAGTTACAGGTTGCTGGTTGGTTTTCCCTGAAGGTAACAACTGCCTATGGATTTTTTTCATCAAATACAGAGTTTCAATTAGCCAGGTATGTGACAGTTTTGCTTTAAAAACCATTTGCATACAATTCATTTGAGAATGCAAATTTACCAAAAAATTTAAAGCTTTCTCGTCTACAGTTTCTAACTCTGCCTGTTAGCAAAAATAAATCAATTTCTCAGTGTTTTAAAGTAAAAATGAATTGCAGATACCGACGTTCGGTGTCGGGCTGTTTATTATGTTTGATATTATTATTAGGATTTGACAATGGGTCAATTAGCCGCATTCTCTGTACTTTGTCTGTAGGTGCTTGCTTATTGATCTGCCGGGAGAGGCGAGCTCAAGGGGAATGAGTTAATTCTTTTCATCCATCACGTTTTGATCCTGTTCTAGTAAATATAAATTCAATGACAGCTGGAAGGTATTAACAAATATTTGGTTTAAAGTCTACTTTTTTAAACTATACAAACAAAACTAGCAGAACATCACTTTTAATGAACAACTTAATGTGGAATATAAAAGGTGGACCCTGCTTAGGGAAATGTGCAGGCAACCAGAAAGTTGACCTTCATCAGAAAATGCTAGATACATGGCTCTGATGTTGGAGCTTCAGTACCTTCTGAGCAGGGCTGGTGGAAGGATTTTGGACACCCTAGGCGAAACCTCATTTTGACGCCCCCCCCTGCTCCACCCCTGACTTCACTCCCTTTGTTCTGCCCATGTATACCCCACCTTTTTAATGAAGCACCCATCAAATGCAGCCCAACAGTGCCCATTAAATTCAGCCTCACCAGTGCCCATCAAAGCAGCCTCACCAGTGCTCATCAAAGCAGCCTCACAAGCACCCATCAATGCAGCCTCACCAGTTCTCATCAAAGCAGCCTCACCAGTGCTCATCAAAGCAGCCTCACCAGTGCACTTCCAGTTCACTAGTTGCTTGTTGCAAAGAGAACAGAGTAGTAACACCAGTGGCCAGGCGCCCCTAGGCAGCAGTGTGCCCTAGGTGGCTGTCTAGTTTGCCTAGTGGTAGCACCGACTGACTGGTTTTGGGTCACCCAGTGACCCAAAACATGTATGCAGGAATTCTAACTTCATTGGCTTGGGTGCTTGTTCCAGAGCAGAGACCTATAAAGTATTAAAGTCAATGGATCTCAAGGTATTATTAGTATGTTTGAATTTGTTTTCTTTATTAAAGGGTCAGTTAACTGAAGACCACCATATTGGTTGTTGGTGGATACTTGAGAGTTAAATCAATTGATTCTTCAATCTTTCTGGGACTCTGTTGCTGAGATCTGCATTGAGGTTTCAGGTCTGCACATCTGTTTTGGCCATTGTGAAGGGTCCCCACCATCACTGTTGAATTTGTTTTACTTATTTAACATACACTATATTACCAAAAGTATTGGGATGCCTGCCTTTACTAGCACATGAACTTCAAAGGGTAACTCCACTCTCGTGGGGGGAAAAAATAATATACTGTAGCGTGTACAATTGCGATTCAAGTCATATTGTAATTGAATGTTATTAAAAATGACCTTTCCTTTTCAATCTGCGAGGTGGGAGCTCCTTTTCCGCCATCTAGCGGCTAATCTGCCACGGAGACCATTTTTATCAGAAACCATCCACCGTTTAAGAATATATTGGGCTTATGGCAGCTATCTGCTGCCATAACCCTGGTATTCTACGTCAAAGTACTGATGTACAACGACGGCGGGCGATCCGCACGTAGTTAAAGAATAACACCGCTTTTGTGGTGAAAAAATATAGCAAATAAAGAAAAATAATACAGCGTGCACAATTGTGATACAAGTCATATTGTAATTGAATTTTATTAAAAATTACCTTTCTTTTTCAATCTGTAGCCGCTGTAATATTCTATAAATGCCCTGCAATATGGTTACATGGAGTTGTTCTGTACACAGTGTGTACTGACCACTCCCAAGGAACATCATTTCCTGCTTGTGTGATTGGCTCACCAATTTTCCCAGAAGTCTGCCTAAGATTCAAGTTAGATGCAGGTCCAGCAGCTTTCCTCATTAGTGCTCTGCAGCTGCCACAGCTGACTGATAATTATGAAACCACTCCCATTAGACCCACTCAGCCCAGAGGCACAGACAAACATACCTGGATTTCTTCAGAACAAAAGGTAGGAATCTGCAACAAAGATTGTTATAATCCTTACAGTGTACATAGATCACCCAGAAGGGAATGCTTTTTCTCAACAAAGTGAAGTTACGCTTTAATGGCATCTCGGTCTTAGTCTGTAGGGTTCAATATTGAGTTGGCCCACCCTTTGCAGCTATAACAGCTTCAACTCTTCTGGGAAGGCTGTCCACAAGGTTAAGGAGTGTGTCTATGGGAATGTTTGACCATTCTTCCAGAAGCGCATTTGTGGGGTCAAGCACTGATGTGGACGAGAATGCCTGGCTTGAAGTCTCCGCTCTTATTCATACCAAAGGTGTTCTATCGGGTTGAGGTCAGGACACTGTGCATGCCAGTCAAGTCCCCCCCCCCCCCCCCCCCCCCAAACTCGCTCATCCATGTCTTTATGGACCTTGCTATGTGCACTGGTGTGCAGTCATGTTAGAACAGGATGGGGCCATCCCTAAACTGTCCCATAAAGTTGGGAGCATGACATTGTCCAAAATGTCTTGGTATGCTGACACCTTAAGATTTCCCTTCACTGGAACTAAGAGGCCAAGCCTAACCCCTGAAAGAAAACCCCACACCATAATCCCCTCTCCACCAAATGATTTGGACCAGTGCACAAAGCAAGGACCATAAATACCTGGATGAGTAAGTTTGGGGTAGAGGAACTTGACTGGCCTGCACAGTGTCCTGACCTCAACCTGATAGAACACCTTTGGTATGAACAAGAGCGCATTTTTCTCAGCAGGGGGCCTATGTAGCACCAATATTTAAAAAGGGCCCAAAATACATCCCTGGGAATTACAGACCAGTTAGCCTAACATCAATAGTATGTAAGCTCTTGGATGGGGATGATAAGGGACTATATACAAGATTTTAGAAATGAAAATGTTATCATTAGCATTAATCAGCATGGATTAAAGAAGAATCGTTCTTGCCAAACCAATATATTAACCTTCTATGAGGAGGTGAGTTGCCATCTAGATAACGGAAGGCCCGTAGACGTGGTGTATCTGGATTTTGCAAAATCATTTGACACAGTTCCCCATAAACGTTTACTGTACAAAATAATGTCCATTGGCATGGACCATAGGATGAGTACACGGATTTAAACTGGCTATAAGGGGGAGTTCAGAGGGTGGTGATAAATGGGGAGTACTCGCAATGGTCAGGGGTGGGTAGTGGGGTTCCCCATGGTTCTGTGCTGGGACCAATCCTATATAATGTGTTCATTAAACAATCGACAAATTTATTAAATAAAAAGTAAATATACAGCAGACCAGAGGTATGACCCAAAATGGCCCGGTTGTAATAAATAAAAAAGAAAATAAATAAAAACCGGTTAAATTAAGAACAAATATACACCCGTGCTGGGGAATATTCTAAACGTGGTGGTATCATCACAAACAGCCCGACATGTTTCATAATACCTTACATCTTCCTGGAGCACAGGTGATATGCTGATCCATTACTTAAATAACATTACGGCCTAACCAAGCCTCAATTCCGTTCGGAAAAGGTTAAGGTCGACATTACGGCCGAACCAAGCCTCACTTCCGTTCGGCTACCATTTTCTCGGAGATCATGGGGTTGAATCTAATCTCCAATGGGCTAGGCCTGACCCTAGCCACGTCCCGTCGCCATTTTCATGGGTAACGTATCGAAATTCGGCCGAATTTTGCATCTTTCGGATGCATCCGAATAAAAAAATAACGAATAACAACGAATACGAAAGAAATATAACGAATGAATTTGAATGAATTCAACATGATTCGGTAATTCTTTAAAGATCTAATGAAACAAAAGGTCAGTTCAAAGTAAATCTTATAGTCCAATCAGCTAATTAATTTTGTGCCGGAGGTTGGATTACTGGCAAAGTGCATTCCTGAGAACTGAGTTAGAAGGGTGTTGTATTGTATTTGAGCCGAGGAGAAGAGACGTTGTCATTGTGTGTGTTAAAAGATTCAATAAACAAACGACTTTCCAAACTACGAATCATTATCACGAATGTCTATACATACATAAATAGCGAATTTCAACGAATACGAACAAATGAATTCAACACTCTACGAATAATAACGAATTATCCGAAAACGTATTAACGTAACATAGTGAATATAACAGAACGATATGATGTATTTTACGAATGACAACTAACTGAAACTAAACGAAATTTTCCGTTGTACACAAGTCTACTGGAAATGTAGGGAGTACAAAGAAGGACAACAACGCTAATAAAGGGTCTGGAGAATATTAATTATGAGGAAAGGTTGCAATCACTGAACTTATTCTCTCTGGAGAAGACGCTTGAGAGGGGATATGATTTCAATTTACAAATACCGTACTGGTGACCCCACAATAGAGATAAACCTTTTTCACGGAAGGGAGTTTAACAAGACACGGCCACTCATTAAAATGAGAACAAAAGAGGTTTAACCATAAACTATGTAGAGGGTTCTTTACTGTAAGAGCGGCAAGGATGTGGAAGTCCCTTCCACAGGCGGTGGTCTCAGTGGGGGGCATTGATAGTTTCAAGAAACTATTAGATAAGCACCTGAACGACCACAACATACAGGGATATACAATGTAATACTGACATATAATCACACACATAGGTTGGACTTGATGGACTTGTGTCTTTTTTCAACCTCACCTACTATGTAACTATGTCAACTCCTCTTAAGCAGAGTGACATGGACAAAGCCCGCTCTGTTTTATGGTAAGTCAGATCTAAATGGACCGGCTTTCTGTTTACACCTGACTGCCCTCCAATTTGATCCAGCCAGAGGGAGGAGAACAGATCCCTTTACGTTTGTTTCTGCCGGATCAGATTGGATTTGAGGTAGGCAGATGTAGACAGACACAAGTCCATTTACATCCTCCGCTCCATAGAGAAGAATGAAGGGTCCAATCGAGTCAGGATGAAAAACGGACAAGCAGACCTGATTGGACCGCTTCTGTGAAAGGGGCCTAAATATAACCTTTAAGTGGACTGCCCGATTGTTTATAAAAGTTAAAGGCTGAGAACCACAATTATCTAGCCCCAGAAATGGATTTAGTATGTCACCAGTGAGCAGAGTTTTATGTATACCCTGATATCTAGTGATTCCAAAAGTGTCCTCTGATAAGCATATCACGATAATGGTTCATTGAACGGACAGAAACTGTTGAACCAGGGTCAGTGACCACGTTATGATGAAGATGGCTAACAAGCATTAAACAGCTCTATGCCATGTAAAGTAAATGGCTCAATGATATAAGACTGTGTCTGTGCTATAAACCAGCCATTCTAGATGTTGGCCCGTGAATTTCTATTTCTACCCACTATACTAAAATCAGAAATAAACTCCCTATTTTTTTGGGTTTATGATGGAAATAATATCTGCAGATAAGTTAGAAGAAGCTGCTGTTGTGCCTCAAACTGGTTGAGTAGAGCTCTTTTTTGGTTCCTTTAAGTCCATAAAACCATAAACTGGTTATGCTGTAATGTGGATCCCTAAGCCTTAGGAGGTACAGTTTTATTTACTATACTAATTATTGTATGCAAGGCTGAACCAGATGTGTTCAGTTTATAATAAATGGCTCTGTAATATTAATCTGAATCTGTAAACCAGCAGCTCTGGATGCACAGTTGGCCTGGGGGTGTAAAGGAATAAACCCCTTATTTATTGGACTTGGGATAGAAGTGAGACATGCAGATAAAATTTGGTTTTACTATTATTACTGAATGACAGCATGTTATATGTTTGCTTGGAGTTTTACAATAAGGCCTCGTACGCGGGCATATGAATTCATGCTCTAAATATAAAAGTGGGGAAGCTCTGCACTCAGGTACTGTACCTGTGAACTGGTAGCACTAAAATGTGTGATATCAAATGATACCAATTAATAAAGAGTGCAGAGCTACTATGATCTACTGTGTATAACCATTCAAACATGTTAATGTATCTTCATACAAAAATTACATAGTTACATAGTTAGTAAGGTTGAATAAAGACACCAGTCCATCCAGTTCAACCTGAGCGAGTGTCTACAATTGTCCCTATCCCTGTACATCGCATGCTCACACGTGCCCCTACCCTCAAGGAGCTCACAATCCAAGGTCCCCATTCATATACTAGGGTCAATTTTGAACAGAAGCCAATTAACCTACCAGCATGTCTTTGGAGTGTAGGAGGAAACCAGAGTACCTGGAAGAAACCCACGCAGGCACAGGGAGAACATGCAAACTGCAGGCAGGTAGTGTCATGGTTGGGATTCGAACCAGCGACTCTTTTTACTGCTAGGTGAGAGTGCTAACCACTACACACCACCAAAAATCATCTGACGATGTAAACAGTGTATATTCGGTGAGTCAGTCAGGGCCCCACACTTACCCCATCTCACGGGCAATGTGGCCAGCGGTGGAGGCTTCTCTCCAGGCTGCAGGCTGCTTGTTTGTTGCTCGGTTCCCCTGCATGTGTCTTCTTCCTGCTCTCCTCCGTGCGCCGCGCGTCTCCTGCCGGCCAATCCGATCTGATTTCTTTTCGGGCAATCGAATGACTGGTCTCATGACCCGCTTCTTGATTGGATGGTAGGAGATTCAGTGTTACAATAGCGAATGTTCATTCGCTATTGTAACACAACCGGGTGGGCTCGGAGCGAAGTGCCCTGTGCCCCGAGACCACACTTTTTTGTAGCCCATTAGAGCCTCTGGCTCTAATCACATGCTAAAAAAAAAAAAAACACCCCCTCACTAGAATCAATGCATCTGGCACCCCTGCATGTAGATCAGGGGGCAGGACGCATGGATGGGGTGGGGCGGCACCCGTGCGCCCCTAGTGGATGGGCCACCACTGATCCACCACCCTAAGCCCTTGTACACATGGTCGGAGATTCCGACAACCAAATCCGTCAGAGTAATTCCGACGGATTAATTCCAGAAGAGATCCGGAAGTGATGTTGCATACACACGGTTGGACTAAGTTGTCGGAAAATCCGATTGTACATAACGTGATGATGTTATTTCATTACGACGGGACTACGTTCAGGCTAGTAGCCAATAGCTTTGGTCTAGGAATTTGATCTGAGCATGAGTGGCACTTTGTCCGTCGGAGTAGGCTACACATGATCGGAGTACGTCCGATAGGAGCATTTTGTCGGAAAATTTTACCGGCAAGTTGGAAAACTTGGTCTGTCGGATATTCCGATGGAAACAGTCCAATGCAGACCACACACAGTCGGAATATCCGACAAAACGGTCCAATAGGACACATTCCGTCTGAATCTCCGACCGTGTGTACAAGGGCTAATACATATAAATGCAGACAAAAATAAACAAAAAAAAAGATATTTTTAAACATATAGTAAAAGATGTTCACTTAAATAACCAATCATCATATCACAGTGTCCATAGAAAACCCAAAAAAAAAAAAAAGATAAAAGAACAAGTCTCCCACCATCAGCTCTTCATGATAGCAGTTCATTCCAGATAACATCCATTGTTGTCCATTGCTCAACCCTATACATGCACCACACTCTTAACCACAATGAAATGACCATTGTATACTGAATGAGAATTCATGGGTTTTCTCATAAACAAACCAGAAAGAAAAAATAACTTGCATAGAGTAATACAGCAATTTACTAAAATTAATTTATACACTCATATGTTAAGCCAAAAGCATGAGCGATACTAGAATGCATGCATTCGAAGAAGTCCCATAAGCTCTGAACTTTCAGGAGAAGCGTACGTGATGATGTCACATTCAGTGGCCTCCCTATGCATTTTGTCTTAGTAGATGTTATCACCGGAAGACGTCATCACGCTGCATCCTTTTGTAATGGAAATAATTCAACTACTGTGTTTCCCGGAATGAAATACAAACCATCTTGCGTACACAAAATAGTACTACAAAAAATAAAAAATAAATGAATGTTGCAAAGGTTAAAAAAAAAAATAAAATCTTGTATAAGACCACCCCAGCCTGTATTACACTTATAAAAGATACATCTAAATGTGACATAATGTGGCATTATGTGCTGCTCCTAAAATACTGATCTAAATGCCTAATGTGCAAAGCCACTTAGACTAACATAGAACTACATTTAGAGATGAAAAAAATATGCTGTACGCCTATAAAAGCAGCATTTTTAATGCTTTTGTGCATGAGGCCTAAAGCATGACTCCAGAACCATTTTTCTTTTTTTGTCCCTGCTGGGAGAAGAAAGTGATTATCGCTAGCAGCTATAGCAGCCGCTTGCAATAATCGGAAAGCAAATCTGGTAGGCTGGTTGAATCAAAGTTGATCAATCAATCAATCAACTTGGTACATTCAACCTGCCCATTAACAGTTCAAATATTATCTGTTTCCTGCTGAACTGGCCGAGATTCGAACCATCTATAGTCGGCCTAAGACTTTCATGTATAGTCAGATAAAGGAAAAACTTTAAACAACCTAATTATCTATGGAAATGAGACCCCCACACAGCAAGGCTTATTTTCATGTGCTTATCAACAGTAGCTCAAACCATAGAAATACGGGAAGAAGAAAGGAGTATTGAACTCTCCACATGGAGTAACAACTTGACAGCAGTTTCTGAGCAGCAATAGAGGCTGCAGACTTCAATACCAGTTCTAGAATAGTGTGAAATCACTGTTTTCTCCATCCAAGTTTTATCCTGTGTTGAACCCTAACAAAGGAGAAGTGGTGTTGCCCCAGAAACGCATTGATTTATATATGACTTTTTTTGCAAACAATTACAATTTTTTTGGACTCTTTCCTCCATTTTTGGCTTGGTGCCTATTGCTAGATTTCTATGGTTTGGACTTTTGTCTATATCACTGTTGGAGAGAATCATCATTGCTTCCTGTGCTGACAGGAAATTAGGTAAAACCTCCTCAATGGTTGGACACAGCATCTAAAATAAAAAAAGGTCTGGTTGGAGTAAAGCTAGATGCTCACAGATTCAAATTCCAGCTGGTCCAACATGGACCAGACAAAATTGAATCTGTGTGTAGCCCTCCCTGTTCGAGCAGATCCTCAGATTATCTTCTGTTAAACAGACCATCTGGAAATCCTTCTTCAATCAGCAGCTTGCAGTCAATCAGCTGCAGCACCGATTAGTGTATTCTGACAGCATTGAGTCCCCCCTGTCAGAATACAAGGTCCCAGCAGGGGGATTCCTGCATCCACCTTGCTTGCTTGAGGTTTCATGCCTCAACGCATTTCATGGGTAACCCTGCTCTGAGGCATGAAGACCGTAATAGAAGCACAGATCTGCTTGGACCGTGCTCACTGTTACTGTAACTCTACATTCTTTTTATGCCGCTATTTGTGTATTTTAGTTCTGGTCTGACTTTATTTTGTTTATCTTGGCACCTTTGTTTAAAAAAAAGCCAGGAGGAGCCCAGTTATGTGACCTTTCAAGGTCATGTAACCAGGTTCCCCTTCAATGATGGAGCTCTTTATGCAAGCAGACAGAACTCATTGGGATACTGCAGTCTTAACATCAAAACACTATTGCCTGTATTTTATGAATGAGCCATGAAATATAGGTTACAGTGTTGACTAGCATTGTAGTATATAGCATAGAGCAGAGCCATCTTAAAAGAGAAGTATGGCTTTTTTTTTTTATGATTCATACTTACCTATGTGGAAGGAGCATCAGACCGATGTTGCAGCTGACCCCTGCCGTCTCTGCTTTGAGAACCAAGCCACCCAACATCGCCGATGGCTCTGTTCTCACAGATCCCCGAGAGGAAAGCTGCTGAGTGTCAGTCAGCGTCTCTCCTCCCTGATCCTCCCCACTCACTGGAGCGCTGAGCTGTGGAGGGGTGGAGAGAGGCCACCTCAGCAGCTCGCTAAGACGCTGAGACTGCCATCAATCAAAGCAGCTGGCGGATCCAGACTTCCTAAGTCAGAATGATGCGCTGACTCAACTGATGGCAGTGTCGTCAGCGGAGAGCGGACTTCAGACCGCTCTCCACTGAAAACGGATCGCAGGAGTACAAAAAAACTTGCACTCCTGTGACCCATAGGAGAAGCCCAGCCTAAAAAACTCACGTCTCCTTTAATGCACAGGCACCGCACTTCTCAGGGGCCCCAGGTGCACAGGTGCCACATGATAATCTTACATAACATCATACTTGCCAAGTGTCCCGGATGTGTTGGGACAGTCATACTTTTTACCAAGCTGTCCCAGGATGGCAGCATCCCGGAGCCTGTACTGTGCCCTCCTGATCCCAGTATTGGGCCCTCCTGATCCCAGTATTGGGCCCACCAGATCCCCCCCTGTACTGTGCCCTTTGTGTATTGTGTTGATTAGTCTTTGATTTATGCTATGTTTTCTTATTGTTTAAAATACATTTTATTGAAAGTACTAATAAATATTTGTTTAATTCTATCAACTATTTATACTTTAATTCTTAAGAGTATGTGCGTACATTGGGGCAGGCTTGTAGGGGCCCCGGAGAATTACTTTGCCCAGGGGCTCATGATGATATTAAGATGGCCCTGGAAAGAGCAAATAGCAATATCCACTCTTTGTAATAAATAGGGTCCTACGTGTTAATAATCTCTATTTGCAAGCCATGATGGAAGCATTACCGGGAGGGTGGCAATGGCAAGTCCATCTCCTGAAAATGTTGGCACTGAAAGGCTTTAGACAGTTGGGTGCTATGGACTGGCATCCTTCTGCAAGTAATGGATACTCCATGTTCATGAAACAATTGGGTTAATTAACTCACTGGGCATGAAACAAAGCCATAGGAAAGCGGCTGATTTTATTAAAGACACTGTCTCAAGCAGGCCGCTGGCAAAATCACTGACCTACATAACCGTAACATCCATTGTCGGAGTGAGCATTAGCTCTGTTCCACATCTTCCTCAGCTGGATGGAGAATTCCAGGCCACTGTCTTTTAGCAATTAAGGTTCATAGCCATGAAAAAATAAACAGACGCTAATCGCCCTTTTTCTTTCTAATATCCCTTGCCAGAATTACAAGGCCACTCAACTGTGCTCAGAGATGAAAATAGTTGCATTGTTTTAAGGTCCTGCTTTCGATTATAACACCGGGCCTTTTCTCCTTAGTCAAAGGGAGGAGACATTGGTGGGTTATGTGGGGTGACTCGAGCTTTGCGCCATGTAACTGCAATGTGTCATATTTAGTCTGATTAAATGTGCTGAAAAGAGACTGAAAAATAACAGAAGAGAATGAGGTAGAGGAGGGGGGGGGACTTGTGACTGTATCAACATGAGTAATGGTGACAGGTGATTATTTTGTTAGGAGGTCATAGAAAAAAAGGGAGTTAAATGCTCATGACAAGATATTGCTGGGGAGAATAGACAGTCTCCGCTCCTTTTCAATTAACACTTTTGTAAAAGTGTTAAACAGACCCACCATACATGGGAAAGCTGGAGATGAGGGCATTTCTTGCCTTTAAACATTGGAGAATATAAACGTGTGCTGCTGAGTGCTGACCTCTGGAGGGACACCTGTTAAAGGGAATACTTTGAATTTTGTACAATGTTCCACATCTATCTACGGACTTAGTAAAGAACAATCTAAATGGATTGAGCAGATTAGGGAGGACTGATTTAAATATCAGGAGTCATTCCCAGATGGTCCTAGGGGGAGGTTCTGATCTGGATATAGTATTGAGTTTACCATGAAATGTAGTGTGAAGGGTTGCGTTCCCAGGTTTGGGAGCCCTGAGGTCAGTAGACAGAGCTGAGAGAAAGCCAAGACCCGTAGTAAAAGAGAAAGCATAGACAGAGGGTGGGCATGATAGGGGAAGAGGTTTGGGACTAAGAGCGCTTTTGTCAGAGTTTGAAAGAAAATAAGTGTGACTAGGTGGGGTTTCAGACGGTGGTCAGCAGGAGGTCCTTTGTTGGAAGGGAGCTGTGTTGGGGGAAACTTCTCATCCTCATCCTCTTTATTTGTACTTTTGTTTTTCGGTTGATTGATCTGCTGTTTTTTGTTATTGGCGGTTGTTTTATGGCAGCTGGTGGGGTATAAGGTCCTGGTAGGTTATTATGGTGCACAAATCATTGCGTTGTTGGTGCCAACTAGGACCTTGGGTCTCCATACATACTGTGTTTATTGTTAGCATGTAATTCATGTGTTATTTATACAGTTTGTTAATAAATGGCCATTAAACTCCAAGATGTTGTCATTTGTGGTTACCTAAAGTGGTCAAGGGCAAGAGTGATGGTCAAGCAGGGTGGATACAAATCATCTTTATTACCCTAGTCAAAAGCAAGTCCCTGAGAGCCAACGTGCTATTCCAAATATAAATTGGCCTTAAAGTAGAACTGAGGTACTGGTGGGCACTGTATGCTGGTACTGGTGGGCACTGTATGCTGGTACTGGTGGGCACTGTATGGTGACACTATATTTCTTTATTGTAATCAGGGCAATGATGATCAGTGTCACATTCCTACATATCCCCCTGTGAGGAGATGCTACTGATCAGCTCTCCTCTCCTCACACTCTGTCACTACCGGCACTTCCTTGTTTACATGTGACCGGCTGTGACTGGACACAGCTGATCACATGGTTAAAGAGCCGCGGACGCAACAGGGAGCTGGTGTGCGAGAGTGGCTGTTCTGGGATGCCGTCCCAGAACAAGAGCCACACCGACCCGACATTGAAGCCGCCCCTGTGTGAACCGGCTCTAAATGGCAAGCAATAGGTTACCATAAATGACATACATGTGACTTACACCCCCTTCCTGCCCAGGCCATTTTTCAGCTTTCAGAGCTGTCGCACTTTGAATGACAATTGCGCAGTCATGCTACACTGTACCCAAACACATTTTTTATCATTTTCTTCACAAAAATAGAGCTCTCTTTTGGTAGTATTTAATCACTGCTGGGTTTTTATTTTTTATTTTTTTATTTTAGTGTTTTGCAAGCCGCACTGAAGTCGCACTGATAGGGGCGGCTTCAAAGTTGCCCGACTTTGAAGCCGTCCCTGTGTGAACCGGCTCTAAATGGCAAGCAATACGTTACCATAAAATGACATACATGTGTAGAAGCCATCACCTGTGCTAATTATTTTCTTAATTTACTCGGCTGACACTAATGGTTATAGGTAATTCACATACATACACAGAAAATTACACCTTACATGTATGATTGCACAGGTATTTAGTCGAAGATTGTTTTTTTTTCCCAAGGCATAGTTAAAGTAAGGATTCAGTTTCAATTTTCTCCCACAATTGACTTAGATCACCTGTCACGGATGTATAGAATAATACTATAGCTGGGCTGGATGTTCCTCCTGCACTAATTTGGCATGGCTCATTAAACAGAAAATATACGGTGCATCAATATGCAGTGTTTATATGTTGTACACGGATTTAAATTTAACCACATCCTCCAGTGGGACCCAGAAAAAAAAAAAAAGATCAGAGATCTGTTTGGCTTGTAACATGTACGTGATGCTAGGCTAGAATTTATTCTCATTATACAAATATTTAAGCGGGGGTTCAGACATGCTTATATTTTGCTGTATTGACATATATAACAATGCATGGGATTAGCAGGTATTTGCATAGCAGAACATATTAATGTTTGAATGGTGCATGTGTGGTGTAAAATAAAGAATTAAATTTTTTTTTTTATGAATATGGTTCTGTTCTATAAATACAACCTTTATAATTTAAAGGAGAAGGCAGAGAACCCGCTGTAGGCCAATAATATTAAAGAGGAGCTCCAGGCTCCTTCAGAAAAAAATAAAAGTCAGCAGCTACAAATACTGTAGCTGCTGTCTTTTAATATTAGGATACTTAATATTAGGACAGGTCCTCTTTAAAGCGAGACCTGAGGTCAGTAAGTCCTCAAATCTCACCTCTAGGTTGGGAAGCCTGAAAAAAAAAAAAATAATAATAGAAAAAACGATCCGGGCTTCCCAGCCGAGGCGATGGAATTTTTTCAAATTGTGAGGCCGGGCGTGACGTCATAACATTGCGCCCGGCCTCCGAATGATCATAGAGATGTCCAGAGGGCCATCTAGCCCACCAGATTCTCTATGGTAAACTTCCGGCATGGACTGACTCCTTCACCCTCTTGCAATAATACGGGCGAGCCAGGAGAAGCACTGGAGGGTGGCAGGAGGGCAGGGTGTCCCCTCCCGCTGCCTGTAAGAACGTTCAAGCGGCTGAACAGCTGCTATGATTGTTTTTATGGTGCAGGATATCGCTGGCTCTAAAAGAAGATATCTGGACGATGCCTGTAGCTGTAGGCATCATTCAGATATCCCCACTCAAGTTTCGACAATGTCATATGATGTTGTTGGGCGGGAGGTGGTTAAATATATAAATTTGTTTCATTGACAATATCAGCATTAACATTTTGGACTTTTTTATGGACATACCTTATCTGTCCAGTCTGAGTTCTGGTATAGAAAAGCTCAAGCTGGGAAAGCAGTGGCGTCGGCAGGGGGTGGGCAACGGTGTCTGAAGCCCAGAGCGGGTCTACAAAAAGCCCTGGGTCTTGGGTGGGCACGGTTCTATTAATAGCCCTGAGAGCTGCGGCCGAGCGGAGACCGATCTGACCTGAGCGCGGATGAGTATAATAGCAGGTTCTGCCTTCTGGAGCCTGCAGCACTGATGGGCGTCCCACTGGTCCAATGCGGGGACCGTGGGACGCGTGGCTTCCATCAAAGGCGCTGCAGGCTCCAGAAGGCTGGAATTACAATGAGGCCGCTAGGCCACTGTGAGAAGATCCTGACCCCACTTGGGCGCTCGGTCGGGTGGCTCTCCTCTCCTCATCGTGGCTCTGGCTGCCTGGAGTCTACTCTACTGTGTGATGGGCACGCCGCTGAGCTGCAGAAGGACACCTGAAGTCTGGTCAGGTAGGTCCGTGTATGTCAGGTAGATCAGTCTATGTCAGTTTATGTCAAGTAAGTCAGTGTAGGTCAGTGTATGTCAGGTAGATCAGTCTATGTCAGTTTATGTCAAGTAAGTCAGTGTAGGTCAGTGTGTGTCAGGTAGGTCAGTGTAGGTCAGGTAGGTCAGTGTGTGTCAGGTAGGTCAGTGTAGGTCAGTCTGCTGCTACTCCTTCACTGTCCTGTCAGAGTCTTTCAAGTGTTACTGAACTGCAGCACAGAAATGGCTGCATTGCATAGCACAGCTTTGTAAATCCAAGAAGCTGATTGGCCGAGATAAAAATTCTTTAGTAAATAAAAATCTGTCTTCTATGTATTTCACCTGTGTATTTTTTCACCTGCGTACTGTTTGGTTTTTCTAAATAAGCCCCACAATGTTTTTTTATGCAGCACGCCGAATGACATCAGAGCGATTTGTGTTATTTTGGATGCGCCATTTTCTACTAGCGCTTTAAATCATTTGTAGTTTCTGCATAAAACACGCTTAGCTATCCTGCTGGGGCTTTAATAGATATTCATATAAATGAAAAGTGTGGAGCGCCTGCTTCACTAGACACAACTCGGCTCTCTCATTAAAATGACTTTAGCGATCCGATAATGCCGAATTTATTAAGCATAATTTTTAAGATGAAATAATCCCATGACAATGGCTGATTAGAGCATTTTAATATTTCACATTTAGCCAAAATTTCTGGATGGAAAACACATATTAATGAAGCTTAATGTTAGATGGCAATATCCAGCCAAGGTATTAATTTTTTAATTATCACGTAGATGTTGATTGTCGACTCAAAGATACAGAGCAAACCCTGAGCTCTTGTCTTTAAATAATTCCTTTCAGCAAACCTGGCAGTAATTTAAAACTTTTCAAATTGGGAAGTGCCACAAGGTGCTTGCTATTACTTTTGTCAGCTATAAAAAAAAAACTTCTTCTGTGTGCCTCTCTGATCTCGGTTTCACTTCTGAAATGTCCCTACATTAACAAACTGTATAATGGGCAATGCTGTATCCTGGCCTAGGCCGACAAGGCCCAGGCCTAGGGTAGCACTTTGCAGGGGGGCAGCAGGGAAAGAGTCCCCACCGGCTTGCACTACACTGTCTGTTAGCCCTTGTACACACGGTCAGACATTCCGACAACAAAATTCATCAGATTTTTTCAGACGGATTTTGGCCGAAACTGGTGTTACATACCCACGGTCGGACAAAGTTGTTGGAAAATCTGATCGTTCGGAACGTGATGACGTTATTTAGTTACGACGGGACTACGTTCAGACTAGTAGCCAATAGCTTTGGTCTTGTAATTTGATCTGAGCATGCGTGGCACTTTGTCTGATTGGAATTCTCTACAAACGATCGGACAAAGTCTGATCGGATCATGTTGTCGGAAAATTTTATATCCAGCTCTCAAACTTTGTTGGTCGGACATTCCGACGGAAAAAGTCTGATGTAGCCCACACACGGTCGGATTATCTGACAACATGGTCCGATCGGACCATTTTTTCCGTCGGAATGTCCGACCGTGTGTACAAGGGCTTAGTGTAGCGCCAGTTTTATGGGGTGGACTGGGCTGAGAGGCAAATTAGTCTAGTGCCCCCATAAAGCTGCACTGCGTCCGGTATGCGAGCGGCCAGCAATCCGCAACTGTGGGAGGGGGGGGGGGGCGCTGCTTCTAATTTTGACTGTCCTCTCACCCTGGACCACAAACCTTCCTCACTGTGCTATATGTTTTCTGCTGCACCATTGGCGTGGTTATATCTTCTTAGTCCTCTCCATAAAATTATCAGAAATTTGTGCTTAAAGTAGAGCTATGGGCAACACTTTTTTTTTTTCATTTTGGATAGAGTAAGGGAGGGTTATAGCCCCTGACAGTTTATTTTTTACCATCCCTGTCAAACTGCAGAGATTTCCCTTCACTTCCTGCCCCATAGCCAAACAGGAAGTGAGAGGAAAGCTATGCAAATTAAAGGAATCCATTGCCCCCCCAGGCCCTCAGATCTAGTGTCCCCACTTGAAAATTTCAGGGTGGGTTTTAAACAGCAAGGGGTGTGACCTTGACAGGAAGGGGTGGGTCATATTTAAATTAGGGGGTGCACAAGTTTAGTCATGCAACACAAAACCTACAAACACTACTGATAATGGGGGTGCCCTTGCTGGACACTGAGGGGCTCTTTCTGGGCATTGGGAAAACCATGGAATCAGTGAGAAAAAGAGAAACTAGAATCAGAGAGGTGCACAGAGCAGAGATACATAGCTATGTAACTAATATGATTAAAAATAGACTAATGGAAATCAAATTTATCAAGTTGGGTTCTTTGGCTAACAAATGCAATAGAAGACACCTCCTGCCCAAAGTCAGCGGATCTCAGAGCCTAATGGGAGCAATGGCATCACCCTCTCTGCCATGTGACAGCATGCACTGTATCATTGGAGGAAGTCACATGGATATTTTTGGCTTGCTGCCACAATGGTAGGAATGCTTGAGGTACTTTGTTGGATTTGGTGGTGCTGGTAGTGGTGGTTTGGTGGATTTGATATTGCTGGTGGTGGTTTTTTGGTGATGGTGCATTTGGCGGTGCTTGTGGTGGTGGGTTGATGGTGCTGGAACCTTTAGGCTTGATTCAAACCTATGCAGGTTGCAGTTTGCATATTCCAGGTGCATTTTGCATTTTTCAATACACGTTTTTGATCCATTAAGGTCTATGGACCCAAAAAAACTGCAAAAAAATCCATTGCCCATTCCCTAAAATGCGCAGATGTGAACATGACCCATAGGAAACCATGTTAGATGGACCGTAGTGTTTTTCTGAAAAACAGAAAACTCACAAAAAAATGCATAGGTCAGAAATAGGCCTAAAGGGATTGTAAAGTCTCATGGTTTTTCACCTTCGTGCATTCTATGCATGAAGATGAAAATCCTCCTTTGCTGCAGCTGCCCCCAAAGCCCCCCATTTTCTTGTGTAACAAATAAAGTGTGCAACCAAATAATACAGTGCCTTGCAAAAGTATTCACCCCCTTGGCATTTTTTGTGTTTTGTTGGCTCACAACCTGGAATTAACATGGATTGTTTGAGGATTTCCATCATTTAATTTACAGAACACACACACAATGTTGAAGATGTTTTTTTTTATTGTGAAGCAAACATCAAATAGGACAAAATAACAGAAAAAGTCAATGTGCATAACTATTCACCCCCCCTAAAGTCAATACTTTGTAGAGCTACCTTTTGCGGCTTTCACAGCTCCAAGTCACTTTGGATGAGTCTCTATGAGCTTGCCACATCTTACAACTGGGATTTTTGCCCATTCCTCCTTGCAAAACTGCTCCAGCTCCTTCAAGTTGGATGGCTTGTGCTTGTGAACAGCAATCTTTAAGTCTGACCACAGATTTTCTATTGAATTGAGGTCTGGGCTTTGACTAGGCCATTCCAACACATTTACATGTTTCCCCTTAAACCACTCAAGAGTTGCTTTAGCAGTGTGTTTGGGGTCATTGTCCTGCTGGAAGGTGAACCTCCGTCCTAGCCTCAAATCACACACAGAGTGGTTCAGGTTTTTCTCAAGAAATCCCTGTATTTAGCACCATACAGCTTTCCCTCAACTCTGACCAGTTTCCCAGTTCCGACTGCGGATGGTGTTCTTTGTGTGATGTGATGTGTTGAGTTTGCACCAGACATAGCGTTTTCTTTGATGGCCAAAAAGTTCAATTTTAGTCTCATCAGACCAGAGCACCTTCCTCCATAGATTTTGAAAGTCTCCCACATAGCTTTTCGCAAACTAAAAATGTGCCATTTTGTTTTTGCTGAAAGTAATGGCTTTCTTCTGGGCACTCTGCCATAAAGCCCAACTCTATGGAGCCTAATGCTGCGTACACACGGGCGGACTGTATGGCGTACTTAGTCCGTCGAAACACATTTCAGCGGACAGTCCGCTCGTGTGTGGGCTTCAGCGGACTTTTTCAGCGTGCAGTCTGGCGTACTAAGTATTTCGGATTTTTCGAAATTCTGTACGTCGTACTTTGGTTTCAGCGGACAATCCGCTCGTCAGTATGCTAGTTCGACGGACTAAAAATGGCGCATGCCCAGAAAGGATTTACACGGCGGAAGGGTGCTTTGCTGTGTATTGGACTTCCTATTTCTAGTCCCGTCGTACGTGCTGTACACGTCATCGCACAAGCTTTCGACGGACTGTTTGTGCATCCGTGTGTGGTCAAGTCCGTTCAGTCGAAAGTACGACGGACTGTCCGTCGGATTGTATGACGAACTAAGTACGCCATACAGTCCGCCCGTGTGTACGCGGCATAAGGCTTATTGTCATCCTATGTACCTATACTCCTGTCTCTGCTGTGGAACTCAGCAGTTCCTCCAGGGTTACCTTAGGTCTCTGTGCTGCCTCTCTGATTAATGCCCTCCTTGCCCGGTCCGTGCGTTTTGGTGTGCGCAAGTTTGCTGTTGTGCCACCATGTTCTTTCAATTTGGTTATGATAGATTTGATGGTGCTCCTAGGGATCATCAAAGATTTGGATATATTTTATTTTATAACCTAACCCTGACTTGTACTTCTCAGCAACAGACTCACTTGTTTGGAGAGTTCCTTGGTCTTCATGGCAGTGTTTGGTTAGTGCTGCCTCTTGCTTTGGTGTTGCAGCCTCTGGGGCCTTTCAAAAAGATGTGTATATGTAATGACAGATCATGTGACACTTAGATTGCACACAGGTGGACATCATTTCACTAATTATGTGACTTCTGAAGATAATTGGTTGCACCAGAGCTTTTTATGGGCTTCATAACAAAGGGGGTGAATACATATGCACATGCCAATTATCAGTTTTTTATTTCTGAAAAATAGTTTTATGTATGTATTTTTCGAATTTTACTTCACCAACTTAGACTATTGTGTTCAGATTCATCACATATAATTCAGATAAAAAAAAAAACATTGAACTAAAGGCTGTAATTTAACAAAATAGGTAAAAAGCCAAGGGGGTGAATACTTTTGCAAGGCACTGTATAATATAAATCCTTAATAGCAAAGGGATTTAGAACAAATGTGATAAAACCATATAATTTAGGCAAAGTATTAACGTTTGGAATAATAGTCCATAAAGTGCTTCAATCGGTGTAAAATGTGTTGAAGGACATTCAAAGGATCACTCTGTTATTCTTTCCATGAAAAACAATCAATCAGCGCCACTTACCAGAGTTATTGGATCTCAAGTTATAGAGATCAAAGGGCTCACACAGTGGGATCGCTCAGCCAAGGAATGCACATCCACAAGCTCATCCAATAGAGGGATCCTCTCTCCTGCAGCCAGCAATCCAATGGTATGATATTCCTCACAGCCAAGGCAACAACCTTCTCCAGGTGATCTCCAACAATGGGATATATCATAAAGTAAAAAGAAGAGGCTTCATGGTGCAGTACTCCACTTAAAAAATGTATTTAAAAATTTATAGACACTAACATTCAAAAACGGTGATCAGTACATTTAAACAGCCGCGGCTCAAGCCAGCTAGCTGGGGCATGGTGACATCAAGAACTGTAGCTCCACCCGGCGTGTTTCCCCATACAGGGCATCAGAGGCTCTGAGCCCCCCTTTTTCTTACTGAGCCCATCAGTTCCAGCAATGTTCATGAGCCCAGTGGCTCCAGTCGCTGTCACTGTCCTCATTGGATAGATTGATAGCAGCGGGAGCCATTGGTTCCCACTGTTGTCAGTCAAATCCAGTGACACAGGAGCGGGGGGTGGTGGGGCTGAGTCCTGCAGTCTGTGGCAATGGATGCAGCAGTGGGACTCATGGACCCGCCCAAACAGGTGCCCCCATGGAAATCGGCTTTCCGTGGGGGCACCTGATGAAGGGGAGGAGCCAGGAGCTCCGGCGGGACACTCCAGAAGAGGAAGATCAGGGCTGCTCTGTGCAAAACCCTTGCACAGAGCAGGTAAGTAAAACATGTTTGTTATTTTTATTTGAACCCAGTGGACTATCTGGATAATATGTGGGCTGCTTCCATACACTCAGGAACGTCCATAGAAACCTCTGAATGCAAATGGGAACATTGGATGAGAAGATACAGAAGCTTGGCGCATCAGAATAAAAAGTTGAAATCCAGAAAAAAAAGATTTTGTTCCAAATATGTAATACATTTGATATTTAACACGTTTCAGGGGCCACACTCTGGTTGGTAAGTTATGACTCGGGGGAGCAATGGAAGGTTGAGTATCAGTGGGTTGGGCACTCCTATGTCATTACGTATAATGTAGGTCATGGCTGGTCTTGTATGGTGAGAGGGGTGGTGACCCAACTAGTCGGAGACCAGCAAGAAGAGCAGCTTCAGGGGACCAGTGAAAGGCAAAACTAGTTTAACCATTAATTGAGTTGGCTCTCTTAACTGTGGCACATCCCTACTATTAATAGGTCTATATAAGCTAAAGTTTTAAGAGTTAGGACTTTTGTGGCACCACAAAACTACAATCCTGTTTCCATTAAACCAATATAGCTGCATGTATACAAAATAATACAAGAACAATGACATAAAAAGTTCTGAGATAAAATAACAAGAGCAATATAGATATATAAAGCCAAAATCTATTGTAACTATCTCCTATCTAATCGTGTCAAAAGCCTCATAGATACAGGCCAAATACACTAATCAGCCACTTTGTTAGGTACACCTTGCTAGTGCCAGATTGGACCTCCTTTTGCCTTCAGACCTGCTTTAATTCTTCATGGCATAGATTCAACAAGGTGTTGGAAACATTCCTCTGGGATTTTGGTCCACATTGACATGATAGCGTCACACAGTTGCTGTAGATTTGTGTCAACTGCACATCCATAATGCCAATCTCCTGTTCCACCAGATCCCAAAGGTGCTCTATTGGATTGAGATCTGGTGAGTGTGGAGGCCATTGGAGTACAGGGAACTCATTGTCATGTTTGGGAAACCAGTGATGAGATGATTGGAGCTTTGTGACATGGTGCATTATCCTGCTGGAAGGAGACATCAGAAGATGGGTACACTGTAGTCATAAAGGGATGGACATGGTCAGCAACAATACTCAGGTAGGCCATGGCGTTTAAACAATGCTCAGTTGGCACTAAGGGGCCAAAAGCCTGCCAAGAAAATATCACCCACACCATTACACTACCAGCCTGAACCATTGATACAAGGCAGGATGGATCCATGTTTTCATGTTGTTTACACCAAATTCTGATTATACCACCTGGATGTCACAGCTGAAATCGAGACTCATCAGACCTGGCAATGTTTTTTCCAATCTTCTATTGTCCAAATTTGGTGAGTCTGTGCAAATTGTAGCCTCAGTTTCCTGTTCTTAGCTGACAGTAGTGGCACCCGGAGTGGTCTTCTGCTGCTGTAACCCATCTGCTTCAAGGTTCGATGTGTTGTGCATTCAGAGATGGAATTCTGCATACCTTGGTTGTAACTAGCAGTTATTTGAGTTACTGTCTGCCCATTTTCCTCTGACCTTTGACATCAGCATTTTCCTCCACAAAACTTCTACTTACTGGATATTTTCTCTTTTTTGGACCATTGTCTGTAAACCCGAGAGATGGTTCTGTGTGAAATCCTAGTAGATCAGCAGTTTTTGAAGGACACAGACCAGGCTGTCTGGCACCAACAACCATGCCCAGGGCTGGTGCAAGGATTTTTGACATCCTAGGCGAAACCTCATTTTTCCACCCCCCCCCCCCCCCCCTTTCCCCTGCCTATGTAAACCCCACCTTTTTAACCACTTCAGCCCCGGACCAATTAAAAGCCTAAGGACCAGAGGTCTTTTTACAATTTCGCACTGCACTGCTTTAACTGGTAATTGCGCGGTCATGCAATGTTGTACCCAAACGAAATTTGCGTCCTTTTCTTCCCACAAATAGAACTTTCTTTTGATGGTATTTGATTGCCTCTGTGATTTTTATTTTTTGCGATATAAATGGAAAAAGACCGAAAATTTGGAGAAAAAATTATATTTTCTACTTTTTGTTATAAGAAAAATCGAATAAACTCAATTTTAGTCATACATTTAGGGCAAAATTTATTCAGCCACATGTCTTTAGTAAAAAAAATGTCAATAAGCGTATATTTATTGGTTTGTGCAAAAGTTATAGCGTCTACAAACTAGAGTACATTTTCTGGAATTTACACAGCTTTTAATTTACGACTGCCTATCTCATTTCTTGAGGTGCTAAAATGGCAGGGCAGTACAACCCCCCCCCCCCCCAAATGACACCATTTTGGAAAGTAGACACCCCAAGGAAGTTGAGGAGAGGCATGTTGAGCCCATTGAATTTTTTTTTTTTGTCCCAAGTGATTGAATAATGACACAAAAAAAAAAAAAAGTTTACAAAAAGTTGTCACTAAATGATATATTGCTCACACATGCCATAGTTATATGTGGAATTGCACCCCAAAATATATTCTGCTGCTTCTCCTGAGTACGGGGATACCACATATGTGGGACTTTTTGGGAGTCTAGCCGCGTACGGCACCCCGAAAACCAATCACTGCCTTCAGGATTTCTAAGGGTGCAAATTTTTGATTTCACTCCTCACTACCTATCACAGTTTCGAAGGCCATAAAATGCCAAAATAGCACAAAACCCCCCCAAATGACCCCATTTTGGAAAGTAGACACCCCAAGCTATTTACTGAGAGGCATGTTGAGTCCATGAAATATTTTATATTTTGCCACAAGTTGCAGGAATTTTACAATATTTTTTTTTTTTTGCACAAAGTTGTCACTAAATGATATATTGCTCACACATGCTATGGGCATAAGTCAAATTACACCCCAAAATAAATTCTGCTGCTTCTTCCGAGTACGAGGATACCACATGTGGGGGACTTTTTGGGAGCCTAGCCACGTACGGGACCCCGAAAACCAAGCACTACCTTCCGGATTTAAATATAAAATGCTACCAAAAAAAACTGTTAGCGATCGCAGGGATCAGGCCTGACTCTGCGATCGCTGCAGTTATGTGTTTAGTGTTTTGTAAGTGACAGTGATCGATCGATACTGCACTTGGGTGGGCTGGGCAGAGGGGCAAAACGCAGGTGCCAGCAGGTATCTGGGCTGATCCCGCTAACAATGCATTTTTTTGGAACCCTAAACTGCTGGGGATGCTAGTATAGATCTGATCAGATCAGATATTGATCTGTTCAGATTCTATACCACTACGGGAGGTTTATGCTTTGCATGTGGGTGTTAGTACTGGCGGTACTGGCACGAACCTAGCGCTGCCTGGGGCGACGCAGACCATGACCCTAAAACCTAATTGATATCACCCGCCGGGTGATCAGGGGGTTAAACCATTATTGGGTAATAAATGGTGGGTGCCCTGATTCTATAAAAAGCATACTAACCAGAGTCACCCGTAACACTTATACGGTGATCACTGGTGAAAGGGTTAACTAGGGGCAATCAGGGGGTTCAAATTTTTATTAGGTAGTATATGGGGGTCCCTGGCGCTATATAAAAACCTGACGGGGAACCTAAATAACTAACTGGCTAACCAGCGTCACCAGTGACACTTATACTGTGATCGCTGGTGAAAGGGTTAACTAGGGACAATCAGGGGGTTAAAACCATTATTGGGTAGTATATGGGGGTACCTAGCGCTATAAAAACCTGGCGGTGAACCTAAAAAAATAACTAGCTACCTAGCGACACTAGTGACACTAATGCAGCGATCAGAAAAATGATCGCTTAGTGACACTGGCAAAAGGGGGTGAAAGGGTTAACTAGGGGCAATCAGGGGGTTAAAACCATTATTGGGTAGTATATCGGGGTACCTAGCGCTATAAAAACCTGGCGGTGAACCTAAAAAAATAACTAGCATCCTAGCGGCACTAGTGACACTAATGCAGCGATCAGAAAAACGATCGCTTAGTGACACTGGCAAAAGGGGGTAAAAGGGTTAACTAGGGGCAATCAGGGGGTTAAAACCATTATTGGGTAGTATATCGGGGTACCTAGCGCTATAAAAACCTGGCAGTGAACCTAAAAAAATAACTAGCTACCTAGCGACACTAGCGACACTAATGCAGCGATCAGAAAAATGATCGCTTAGTGATACTGCCAAAAGGGGGTGAAATGGTTAACTAGGGGCAATCAGGGGGTTAAAACCATTATTGGGTAGTATATCGGGGTACCTAGCGCTATAAAAACCTGGCGGTGAACCTAAAAAAATAACTAGCTACCTAGCGACACTAGCGACACTAATGCAGCGATCAGAAAAATGATCGCTTAGTGACACTGGCAAAAGGGGGTGAACGGGTTAACTAGGGGCAATCAGGGGGTTAAAACCATTATTGGGTAGTATATCGGGGTACCTAGCGCTATAAAAACCTGGCGGTGAACCTAAAAAAATAACTAGCTACCTAGCGACACTAGTGACACTAATGCAGCGATCAGAAAAATGATCGCTTAGTGACACTGGCAAAAGGGGGTGAAAGGGTTAACTAGGGGCAATCAGGGGGTTAAAACCATTATTGGGTAGTATATCGGGGTACCTAGCTCTATAAAAACCTGGCGGTGAACCTAAAAAAAAACTAGCTACCTAGCGCCACTAGCGACACTAATGCAGCGATCAGAAAAATGATCGCTTAGTGACACTGGCAAAAGGGGGTGAAAGGGTTAACTCTAGGGGCAATCAGGGGGTTAAACCTTTATTGGGGGGTGGTAGGGGGCTACCCTGGACCTAACACTAACTGCCCTGACAGTTTTTACTTTTACAACTGACACTGAATGCAGTGATCAGTAAATAAATGATCACTGCAATCAGTGACACTGTGACTGGGGGGGGGGGATCGGGGGGCGATCGCGGGGGGATGGGGGGGGGGGTTGTGTGCCTGTGTGTGCCTACATGTCAGTGTAGTGTTGGTGCACACTTACTTTCTGTCTTCTCCTTGTAGTCCGGTCAAAAAGACCGCCCCGAGGAGAATGACATCACTTCCTCCCTGCCTGTGTATACAATACACAGTGGGAGGAAGCTTCTCATTCGCCAGGAGCGATCGAGAGGGGGTGGCCAGAAACCAACAGCCATCCCCTCATCCCGGATCGCTCCTGCAGCGAAACGGACCGCCGTATCCAGCGGGAGGGGGTCCGATCGGACCCCCCACCTGCTGGAAGGCATGCACGTACATGTACGTGCTTGTGCCTGCCGGTGCCATTGTAATGACGTACATTGGCAATACGGCGGTCCTTAAGTGGTTAATGAAGCGCTCATCAAATGCAGCCTCACCAGCGCCCATCAAATGCAGCCTCACCAGCGCCCAGCAATGAATATTTGCTTGCTTTCATTCATTCCTGAGTCAGGACACAGACACAATCCTCCGCCGCCACTGTGCCTCTGACACTATGTGCAATCGGAGCGGCGGCTGCCTGCTGATGCTGAGACTTAATTGCTTGCTTCAGAGAGAAGAGAGTAGGAACACCAGTGGCCAGCGTCCTAGGCAGCTGCTTAGTTTGCCTAGTGGTAGCACCGGCCCTGATCATGCCACATTCAAAGTCACTTATAATCCAGCTTCTTCCCTATTCTGATGCTCAGTTTGAACGTCAGCAAGTTGTTATCACCATGTGTAGATGGCTAATTGAGTTGCTGCCATGTGTTTGGCTGATAAGCAATTTCTGTTACCAAGCAATTGAAACAGCTGTACCTAATAAAGTGGCCAGTGAGTACAGTTTGCAATTAACAGCTCCAAAGTTACTCAGAGTAAATATCTTCTTGGTACAAACAGCTGGAATCATGTCTTAGACATAAACTATAGTGTGCCCCATGCTATAGTGTGCCAGTTTATATTACTTGTTGCCTGGAATTATTTCTTTAATTGTCAACTGCAGTTTGGCCAATGTGATTTCTAATCAGCAGTTTCTGTTTTAAAATATCAGAAAAATAAAATAAAAATCTGGGTAAAGCTGGTGCATCTTCATTTTAAGGTCGATAAATCTCTGTTGTGTGAATCATGAGCTGTTCAGTGATTCGATTTTTTTCTGTGCTGATTTCATAACCCCGGCAAACCAGCACCCCCACTATTCCGGGGCTCCCGCCTGCTCCATTGCCCGGCCGGATGCTGCGTGCAACACATGTCCTCCTCTGCTAAACATAGCACAATTCTGCTTCCCAAACACCCTCGCGGGGACGGTAGCGATGAGCGCCCGGCGGGAGGTAAATTTGTTTTCTGTACCCTGTAATAATAACTTATTCGGCAGGGTCCCTCATACATACTGTTGACCAAGTCGGTTTGTCTGCTTGCATGTACCGTAAAGAGACATTATGTCCTGTAATGGTCCCATATTTCCAAATTCACTTTATTTATGACCTCATTTGTTACCAAACAAGTTGTTGTGATTTTACTCTGGAGCCCAGAAAAATCGAGGATATTACGCTATCAACTACGACGGTGTCACAAAACAACCAGCAGCGCTCTGCAATATTATATCTTACACCGCTGGTGGCGTTGGGGTTTAGTACGGAGTTTTATGTAACTGGTTTTAATAAATCTGTATTGTTTACAGAAAAGAATAGAGATGACTTATGAAATCTGGAGATAAGCAGATGAGCAGAACCGGTCAGAAACCAATCAGCAGTTAAAGGGGATCTACAGTATTAGCAGCATTTTCAGTGAGCAGTGGAGGCTAGTGCTCAAATTTTTTTTTTTTGGGGGGGGCTGGCGAAAACAAACTGAAGAAAAAAAATACATAAATTGCAGCCACTGTGCCCATCAATTGTCGCCACTGTGCCATCAAATGCAGCTACTGTGCCCATTAATTGCCACCACTGTGCCATCAAATGCAGCCACTGTGCCCATCAAATACAGACACTGTGCCCATCAATTGCTGCCACTGTTCCATCAATTGCAACTACTTTACCCATCAATTTCCGCCACTGTGCCTTCAAACGCAGCCACTGTGCCCATCAAACGCAGACACTGTGCCCATCAAATGCTGCCACTGTGCCATCAAATGCAGCCACTGTGCCAATCAATTGCCGCCACTGTGCCATCAAACGCAGCTACTGTGCCCATCAATTGCTTCCACTGTGCTATCAAACGCAACCTCTGTGGCCATCAAAAGCAGCCACTGAGCCCATCCAAAGCAGCCACTGTGCAATGAAACGCAGCCACTGTGCCCATCAAACGGGGCCACTATGCCCATCAAACGCAGCCACTGGGCCCATCAAACGCAGCCACTGGGCCCATCAAACGCAGCCACTGTGCCATCAAACGCAGCCACTGTGCCATCAAACACAGCTACTATACCCCTCAATTGCTGCCTGTGTGCCCATCAATTGCTGCTACTGTGCCTCATCAAATGCTGCCAGTGTGCCCATCAATTGCTGCTACTGTGCCCCATCAAATGCTACCATTGTGCATCACCCGGCACTTGCCTGTCTGGCAGCGAGTCATGCTCCTTGATGTGTTCTTTCTTCCTCTCTATCAGGCATCCAATCACATCGCCTGATGTTTCTGCCAATCAGGTGAGAGGTAACAGACCCGAGCACCTGATTGACTGGGAGGCGGTTCAGTGTTAGCAAAGCAAATTCCTTCGCTTTGCTAACACACTTAATCTATCTATGGTGATAGAGCGGTGCCTGAAAGAGGGAGCGGTGCTCCTGTGCCCTTTATGGACACACCACCACTGTCAATGAGCAAAGTTTTTTTTTTTTTTGCCCCCTTAAAGTGGTTGTAAACCTCAGGCATGAAATATGAACAAAGCATATCCGTCTATAGTGTGTACTTGTTGCTGCTCTATTCAGGTGGATTTGCACAGAACAGCCTGGATCTTCCTCTTCTCTGGTCCCTTTTCGGTGCTCCTGGCCCTTCCCTCCTGTTGAGTGCCTCAACAGCAAGCAGCTTGCCATGGGTGGCATCCAATCCGAGCCACAGCTACCTGTGTCCATTCATAGGTGGCGGAGCCCCGGCATGGCCCTGCCCCCTTTCTCTCCTCATTTGCTTACTGACTTTGACAGCAGATGGAGCCAATGGTGTGGTGCTGCTATCTCAACCAATGAGGAGGGGAGTCCCGGGCAGCTGAGACTTTCCTGCAAAATACCTGGATCTAAATGGACCTCGGGTAGGTATTAGGGGGACTGAGGGGGGCTGCTACACACAGAAGGCATTTTATATTAATGCATAGAATGCTTTCAGATAAAAAAAACCTTCTGCCTTTACAACCATTTTAAGTGTCATTTCTGTCTGCTGCTTCTTTCCTCTGCTATCAGCAGTCATTTCTAACAAATCTACCTGACACCAAGAGATAAAAAGGTGACAGGGGAGGCACACAGCCCATGACTGACAGCATCCGCTCTGTTCCTGTGTGCCGTGTGAAGGGAGGTATGTCCTTTCCCTTCAATTAGAGAAGAGAAGACTTCAGATACACAGGTACAACTTATGTAGGAGGTATATCACCTGAGGGCAGTCACTTCCCTGGGTATATAGAAGGGTTTACAAGTCACCTTGGAGCAGCCTTGATCCTCCAATTTTTGGGTCCTCTGCTGCTGCTCTGGGATCCTCCCCCTTGCTGAGCGTCCCCATAGCAAGCCCTTTGCTGTGGGGGGCCATTTTTTCATGCTCACTCCCGAGCTGGCTTTCTCCTTCCATAAGACACAGAGCGTGTGGCTCAGGTTGGCCTCCTGTTCCCGCCTCACTGGCTGTGATTGACAGCAGCGGGATCCAGTGCTGAATCTCAGCCAATCAGGTGGGAGAGACCCAGGAGAGCCTCGGGTCTTGCGCACATTGCCGGATTGAGATCGGGCTTAGGTAAGTATTTGGGGGGTTTGGCTGAGGGGGGCTGCACAATGAAGTTTTTAACCTTCATGTATAGAATGCATGAAGGTAAAAAAACCTTCAGCCTTTACAACCACTTTAATATTTTTGTTGGGTGTCTTCTTCCTTGTTTGAGATTATAAAATGTAAAGATTTGCAGACTAGCCATAAAGTTCCTTTCACCTCTGAATGGCTCCTTAGAAAGGCGGGTGTTAAGGAGGTACCCATGTGGCATGCCCCCAAGCCAGGCTGTTTGCCTCCATAGACACACATAGCACCGGTAACGGTAAGCCATGCCCATACCTCCCAACTGTCCCTGATTTAGAGGGACTGTCCCTGATTTGGAGCAATGTCCCTCTGTCCCTCTTTCCTCCTCATTTGTCCCTCATTTTGGTCTGATCTCTATAGATGTATATAAAATGCATTATTTATCTATCAAAAAGTGTTTTCCAGTGCTAAACCTTTCATCTGATTTCTAAATTGCTACATCTGTAAATTCCAAAAGCCAATATAAAGGAATGGTAATGGTAAAAAAAGCCCTTGTGAGTTTAACCAATCTTGTTTTTTTTATACAATTCTCCTTTAAGGGGGCGTGGCAATGGGTGTGTCCTATGCCTGCATACATTTGCTGATAGGTGTCCCTCATTCCCATTCTGAAAAAGTTGGGAGGTATGCATGCCCTGGCTCCCTTGTCACAGAAGCATGAGTGACAGCAGCAGGGGCCCATGGCTCCCGCTGCCCTCTGTGTCGTCTGTGAAACCAGGAAGCGAGGGGAGTGGTGTTGTAGCCAAGATAGCACTGGAGGGGTAATGGGAGTCAGATAAGTGTTTAGTGATGGGGGTAGGTAGGACTAGAGGCGGGGCATTTATTTATCTTAATGCAGAGGTCAAAAACCTAAAACTTTAAAACCACTTTAAAGTGCACTAAGTGTACAAGTCTTCATAAATTCCAGACATGTCACAATATACTGCACAATATACTGCAACAGTATCATTTTTTTTTCTAAAAAGCTGCATTTTATTATTAAAAATCATTATTAAAAATCATCAGTCAGTGATTTGGCCTAGGCTGGGATGAAGACATCGGTCTGCTGCAGGATGGAGGAAGCATTTCCTCAGTCTCTGCTTCCCCCGGTGATGAAAATAAAATATTGTAACAAGTCACAAGGGGAGAGGCGCCACACAGCCACCATCCCAATCCAGATAGTAGAGAGTGACTCTGATTAATGCCTGAACAAAGATAGAAGAGGCATGGTCAAGGGGAGTGCAGGGATCTCTGCAGAGATAATAATAACCTGGAAGTGTTACACTTAAAGTGGTTGTAAACCCTTACAACACACTTTGACCTACAGGTAAGCCTAGATTAAGGCTTACCTGTAGGTCCAAGAAATATCTCCTAAACCTACACGGTTTAGGAGATATTTGCCGAAAGACAGGCACCGCTGTCTATGACGCATGCGCCGTAGACAGCGGGACGCGCAGGCGCACTGAGCGCGCCGCGGTCAACGGCGATATGCCACGAGTGGCGGCTCCCGTGCGCATGTGCGGGAGTGACGTCATCGCGGCTTCGCTGAAAGACAGCGGCGGAGCAGCGAGACCCACCGAGAAGATGGATGCGCCGGACTACAGGGGACAGCGGTGACATGCTGGCTCCTGTGTCAGGTAAGTGACACATAATGGACTACTATGCGATGCATAGTAGTCCATTATGCTTCACCTTTGCAGGGAATGAAAGAAGAAGTAAACTCATCAGGGTTTACTTCCTCTTTAAACATACTTAACCCCTTCCTGCCCTTCCCCGGCATCACTTAAAGTGGTGTTGCCACCAAAAAAAAACAAAAAAATAGCTTAAAATTAATAAAAAAAAAAAAAAAAATTATTGGAAAAATTTTTTTTTACTCATCTCCAAATGTCTGTTGCTAGGGGGTCCCTCGTAGTCTGCCTTTTTCAATGCCCGGGCTGGTGACATCACTTCCCCTCACACAGCACAGTCATCTCGGACCTGTCACGTGTCCCAGATGACTGTGCGGCGTATTACGGCGCCCGGCGTCGCTCGCGCATGCGCAGTGTCCATAGTAAGAATGCTGACGCCGCGAGCAGAGCGGGTAACGACGGGGGGCTTTGTTCCCCCACATTGCTGGACCCTGGGACAGGTAAGTGTCTGATTATTAAAAGTCAGCAGCTGCAGTATTTGTAGCTGCAGACTTTGAAACATTTTTTTAGGGGGCACCCCACTTTAAGAACCGAGCCTCTTTTTGAGATTTGTTGTTTACAAGTTAAAAACATTTTGTTTTGCTAGAAAATTACACAGAACCCCCAAATATTATGTATTTTTTTTTCTAACACCCTAGGGAATAAAATGGAGGTCGTTGCAATACTTTCTGTCATACCGTATTTGCACAGCAGTCTTACAAGAGCACTTTTTTTTTGGAAAAAATACACTTTTTTGAATAAAAAAAAAAATAAGGCAACAGTAAAGTTAGCCCAATTTTTTTTTCTTCATATTGTGAAAGATAATGTTACGCTGAGTAAATTAATACCCAACATGTTACGCTTCAAAATTGCGCTCACTCGTGGAATGGCGACAAACCTTTACCCTTAAAAATCTCCATAGGCAACGTTTAAAAAACTCTACAGGTTGCATGTTTTGAGTGAGGTCTAGGGCTAGAATTATTGCTCTCGCTCTACCATGGCCCAAAGACAGCTCTCGGTCCGTACTAATGATCAGGAGTCAGGGGGACCAGCTCCAAATCATGTGATCACCGTGCAAGCCAATCACATTGTGATGGGCTGGTTATTCCCACACCCCAGGCGTACAGACCCTATTAACCACTTACGGACTGCCATGCGCCGATATACATCCTAAATCTAAAGAGGAATATTGTTGTTATGGCAGCAGCTGGCTGCCATAACCGGGTATCCTCTTATTCGGCCGGCGGTCCGCTTTCCGATAATAGTGGTCTCTGGGGTGGATTTGCCGCAAGATCACTTTTATCAGTGACGGGAGAGGCCCCTCCCCCTCCTGCCACGCTCTGGTGCCCTCCGCCACTTACCAGGGTCATTGGCAGCGGTGATTGGATCTATTCCCTTGCTGGTTAAGGAGACGAGTGAAGGAAAGATGACCCCCATCCATCTTGCAGCGAATCTTGTGGCGAATCCACCCCAGAGGCCACTATTACCGGAAAGCGGACTGCCGGCCGAATAAGGGGATACCCGGTTAGGGCAGCCAGCTGCTGCCATAACAACAATATTCCTCTTTAGATTTAGGTCCTCTTATTCGGCCAGCGGTTTCTGATAATAGTGGTCTCTGGGGTGGATTCGCCGCAAGATCACTTTTATTGGTGCTGGGAGAGGGCCCCCTCTCCCGCTGCGCTCTGGTGCCCTCTGCCGCTTACCAGGATCATCGGCAGCGGTGATTGGATCTATTCCCTTGCTGGGTATGGAGACGAGTGAGGGAAAGATGGTCCCCATCCAGCTCCATACCATTGCAGAGTGGAAGCAACGTCAAAACGTCAGTCATGTTTTACTTATAATACTTGATTTTTTTCTTTTATGTACATGTTTATAAGGTATACATTGGTTGTTTTATTATGCCTGTATTTAAAGGGATAGTGTGTTGTTTTAGCATATGATTTTGGTATGTTATTGTTGTTGTTTTTGATGTTCTAGTTGATTTTAAAGGATCTTGATTTTGATGTTTAAAGCGTAACTCCACTTTTGTTGGGAAAAAAACATTCCCCTCTGGGTGATCTATATATATTACAAGGCTTTTAACAAACTGTATTGCAGATTCCTAACTTTTGTTATTCTGCAGAAATCCCTGTGTGTTTGTCTGTATCCATGTGGGAAAGTGAGTCTAATGGGAGTTGTTTCCTAATTATCAATCAGCTGCTGCACCTGCAGGGCTCGAATAAGGAAAGCTTCTAAGCCTGCATCCCTTTAGCCGTGATTTCCTATTAAAAGAATCTCACCAAAAATGACATTTTTGTTTTAGGGTATGCCTGATATCTAACTTGTATCTTAGTGCAGACTTCTGGGTAAATTAGTGAGCCAATCACACAAGCAGGAAATTATGTTTCTGGGGGGCATTCTGTATACATTCTGTGTACAGAACACCTCCAGGTAGCCATATTGCATTGCATTTTCAGAAAATTACAGCGGCAGCAGATTGAAGGAAAGGTAATTTTTAATAAAAATTTATTACAATATGACTTGTGTCACAATTGAAATCGCTATATTGAAAAAATGGGTGCAAAAACTATAATAAAAAAAAAAAGAAGTCCAATAACTGCCCTCTTTTGCCAATGATAATTTCATTCAAAATGATAAATCCCAGTGACGTCTTGTTAAGATAAATCACCAAAAGAGATCAACCACTGCTGTGTATTGCATCCGACCCACTCCCATCAGATGGCAACTCACCAAATTCTGTTGCCCACCATTCTCATGGTTGGGTTAATAAACTAAAAAAGTCGGTTGTTAAGAAATTCCTTAGTAAGCCAATCCTCTTGCAACATAAAAAAGAAAGGCTCCACTTTCCTCTTCTGCAAGCTTTGTTCTTGACTCCTAGCTCAACAAAGCTTGGAGAAGAGGAAAACTGAGCCTTTCCTCTTCTCCAAGAATACCCATGGATGTGTATCTCTACTGCAAGAGGGGTGGAGAAGTGGATTGGCTTACTAAGAAAGTTCTTAATAGTCTATTTTTTGCGTAATAGCCCAACCATGAGAATAGTGGGCAACAGGATTTGGTGAGTTGCCATCTGATGGGAATGGTTTAGATGTAATATGCTTTGTACACACGGTCGGAAATTCCGATGGATAAGGTCCGATCGGATTATATTGTCGGAAAATCCGATCATGTGTTGGCTCTATCTGACTTTTTCCGTCGGAAATTCCACCGAAAAAAATTTGAGAGCAGGATCTCAAATTTTCCGACAAAAAAATCTGATCACACTTTTTCCGATCGTTTGTAGAGAATTCTGATTGGACAAAGTGTCACGCATGCTCAGATCAAATTACGAGACCAAAGCTATTGGCTACTAGCCTCAACGTAGTCCCGTCGTAACGAACGAACGTCATCACATTCCGAACGATCTGATTTTCCGACAACTTTGTCCGACCATGTGTATGCAACACCAATTTAGGACAAAATCCGTCGAAAAAAATCCTACGTATTTTGTTGTCGGAATGTCCGACCGTGTGTACAGGGCAATACATATCAGTGGTGGATCTTTATCAGTGCTTTATCTTAACAGGACATCACTGGGATTTATCATTTTGCATGAAATTATCATTGGCAAAAGAGGACTGTTATGGGACTTCTTTTTTTTGCAGACATTTTTTTTATGTTGTGTGGATCACTGAATTGATTTGGTGATATTATTTTTATTTTTATTATTATTATTTTATTTTTATTATTATTACTGTGGATTCACATATGTCTTTTTTTTATATATGCCTGCATTTCACTTTTTTTGATACTCAATATTTTTATTCATCTGTTATATTGCGTTTTCATTCATTTCAAATTATTTAGAGCACGGAGGATATATATTATTTATACTATATATTTTATATTATTATTATTTTTTTATTAGCTATTTATTTTCCTCACGAAAGTGGAATATTTAAGTTGATTTTTTGATGCTTACGTTGATTTTAAAGAATAGCGCAGCACTTGGAAAATATTGTACATCATATCGCATATCAAGATATTGTGTGGGCTTCTTTTCCTATTGAATATTTATAGCTTAAGAGCAAATTAGTAAATTTTCTATAATAGAGGGTGGAGTAAGTCAAATTTTCAGGAGTTTGGGAGAATGACTGTCAGATTGCTGCTTCCTTTTACCTAAGCTATCCACTAACGTTGAACTATAGACAGCAAGTTACAAAACATCAGCTATCTCAATATTTTAAATAGGTGGTGGAACAGAAAGTCTTCATCTCTTTTCAAATGTTCAGTTTCAAACTTTTAAGAAGAGCTGAGCTGTGAGTTCTGTGCTAATGGGGCAATTTAATAGAACTGGGTTGTCTATGGAATACAGTTTGTAATTGTCTTCAGAAGATGTACAGTAACCGCGTATTGTATATTGTACAGCCCAAACGCATCCCAAGAACTGTAAATAATGTATTGGATTCGTCAGGACCGCTGGCTCAGAATCTTCGTTTTTTTAATTAGAACCATAGGCTAGTCCTAGATAGCGAAGCTACGGTGCAGTAGGTAATTTAACGGTCGCCCAGTATTTCCATCTATCACCCTATTCTGTCTATTAATGCCTTGCAAGATAATATTATGGCTTTAATATGGTAATTTCCTCACCGTAACTCCAGAGCAGGGAACTGACACTTACTCATCATTGCTTAATTACTGGTTCTGTCAGCTTGCGAACAAAAGATAAAATTCCCTTATTTTTTTTTTTTTCACTCCCCGGTATTTTGGATGGATCGGAAATGATTTTCATTGTCATTTCTTAAATCTCCCCAGTATTTTGGATGGATCGGAAACGATTTCATTGTCATTTCTTAAAATGCAGCTTGACACAAGTCTAACATCAGGGGGAACACGCGGGAAGGGAATGTCTCAGGGATTTGAAGCAATCCTCAGTAATTGAGAGAATGAAGAGATTCGTATGCCACTATTGCTATCATGCCGGGACACCGCAAGTCATTCTCATGTGCGGAAAGGATTTTATTTAAAGAAAACCTGCGCTGGGAGGAATATGCAGGCGGCCAATATTTTCTGACGACTTGGAACAAGTATGTAGCTGAAGAGTAGAGGCGAGGGAACTCAAGAGGTTTTGGGCAAAAATTGGGAGATTTCAGTCACGAGGTTATTTTTCTTTAACCAATCTTTTAGAATATTGCTTTAACTAATCTTTTAAATTATAATTTTCTCTTAAATAAAGAATTTATAAAAAACAAAAAAAATGGAGATTTAACTTGTGAGGTTATTTTGCTTTAACCAATCTTTTGGAATATTGCTTTAACTAATCTTTTTAATTATAATTTTCTCTTAAATAAAGAATTTATTTAAAAAAAAATGGAGATTTGACTTGTGAGGTTATGTTGCTTTAACCAATCTTTTAGAATATTGCTTTAACTAATCTTTTAAATTATAATTTTCTCTTAAATAAATAATTTATAAAAAAAAAAAAATGGAGATTTGACTTGTGAGGTTATTTTGCTTTAACCAATCTTTTAGAATATTGCTTTAACTAATATTTAAAATTATAATTTTCTTTTAAATAAAGATTTTATAAACAAAAATGGAGATTTCCCTTACTGAGGTTATTTTGCCTTTCAAAATGTATAAACCAAGAGGGATGACAGTCATGAGTTTCATGAACATTGTACACTATTTGTATGATATATATTGCTTTGACCAATTATTTGGATTGTCATTTTCTCCTAAATAAAGAATTTATTTTAAAAAATTTGAGATTTGACTTGTGAGATTATTTTTCCTTTTCAAAAATGAATAAACCAAAAGGAATGACAGTTGTGAGTTTGGTGAACATTGCACTTTATTTGTCTGATGTATATTGTTTTCACCAATCATTTGGATTGTTATTTTTCTCTTAAATAAAGAATATATTTTTTTTTTAAATGGGAGATTTAACTTGTGAGGTTATTTTGCCTTTTCAAAATGTACAAAAAACCATAAGGAATGACAGTCGTGGGTTTTTGTGAACATTGCACTCTAATTGTCTGATGTATATTGCTTTCACCAATCATTTGGTTTAGCATAAGTGTCCCCGCACTGTGGTTCGCTCAAATTAATTTAAATTAAATTAAGTTTTGAGGTTTAAGAACTAGTATGTGAAGTTCCTGTGCTGTCTGTGCTCAGTAAAATATATAGAATCATAAGAAAATAGCATACAATATCTACCATATAATCAACAATGTCTGCTATAACAAATGACAAAGTAAAACAATAAAAGTTTATATAGTGAGGTGATTCTTCAATATCGCAATGATTCCTTTAACCACTTCCCGACCAGCGCACGACGATGTACGTCGACAGAATGGCACGGGCAGGCATATTGGCGTACAGTTACGTCCAATATTCGATGCCGCCCTGCCATCGGGAGCGCGCCGCCGGCGGCGCGCTCCCGCGCTGGTCGGGACCCCCGTGAGTCCGGTCGCGGGACCCACGGACTCGATCGCCGCGGGCATCCCCGCGATCGTCTCACGGAGCGGCCGAATGGAGGAAATGCTGTGTAAACAAAATTTTTCCATTCTGCCTAGCAACTAGTGACGCTGATCTCTGCTCCATGTGATTGGAGCAGAGATCAGTGTACACTAAATGAAAGCCCAACCTCCCCACAGTTAGTAACACACCCCTAGGAACACTTAACCCCTACACTGCCACCCACTGGTTAACCCCTTCACTGCCAGTGTCATTTACACAGGAATCACTTCATTTATATAGCAGTGATTACTGTATAAATGACAATGGTCCCAAAAATGTGTCAAAAATGTCCGATGGGTCCCCCACAATGTCGCAGTCACAATAAAAATCGCAGATCGCCGCCATTACTAGTAAAAAAAATAAAAATAAAAAATTATTAATAAAAATGCTATAAAACTATCCCTATTTTGTAAACGCTATAACTTTTGCGCAAACCAATCAATAATCGCTTATTGCGATTTTTTTTACCAAAAATATGTAGAAGAATACGTATCGGCCTAAACTGAGGGAAAAAATGTTTTTTTATATATTTTTGGGGGATATTTATTATGACAAAAAGTAAAATATAATGCGTTTTTTTCAAAATTGTCGCTCTATTTTTGTTTATAGCGCAAAAAATAAAAACCGCAGGGGTGATCAAATACCACCAAAAGAAAGCTCTATTTGTGGGAAAAAAAGGACGTCAATTTTGTTTGGGAGCCACGTTGCACGACCGCGCAATTGTGAGTTAAAGCGACGCAGTGCCGAATCGCAAAAAGTGGTCTGGTCTTTGACCAGCAAATTGGTCTGGTCTGAAAGTGGTTAAAGTGCCATCCATTTTAAAATTGCAATCCATGCAATAATATATGCAAAGGTGCAGGGCCGTCTTTAATATTGATTGGACCCTGGGCAAACATTTTCTTGGGCCACCCGTCCCCACTGGCCCCCGCTATGCAATTTTTCTCTCCACCTTCTCTGAGAGCAGCTAGACTCAAAATCAGTTTACTGCAGCAGATCAGGTAGCGATTGAGATTGGTTGCAGCCTATCAATACCACTAGTTGACTGGTTGCTAGAGGTTACAGCTCACTGAGCTAGATGATACACCACATCACTTCTGCTTGCTGAGAGGTTGCTAGAAGTGACTGCACATTATTACTGTTCACTGATTGATTGCTAGAGGTTACTGCACATCATTACGGCTCACTGATTGGTTGTTAGAGATTACAGCAAGTCATCATGGCTCACTGGTTGATGAAGGTTACAGCACATCATTTCCTTACTGCCTGCACACCATGGACTAGGGAGGTATGGTGAAACTGGACACAATTAACCCTTTTATTGCTGGCAGATGAGATCACACTTGGAAGTGCATGGTTAACCCTTTTAGATCTGTTGAAAGTGTATTATTAACCATTTCTTTGCTAGCAGAACCCTAATAGAAATGCATGTTTTTTTCAGCAGGGATCTTCTAGCACTGAAAGGGCCATCATGTGCTTCTCCTGGAATCTACTATTTCCACTCTGTAGCTGCCATGGCACATACCTGAATGTACCCAAGTTGATCGATCAATCAACTTGGGTACAAACAGCCTGAAGGATTTTACATGCAATTATTCCTAGCAGTTGTTATAGCCACTAGCAATATTGACTGCATTCTTCTGTTGGAGACGGCTTCCCCTACCACCTGCTGGAAAAAGACAATGGCTTAGCAGGAGGGATTGCCCCATCCACACTAACTGTGTTGATGGGAGAATTAAGCAACTTTCTTTTCTGCAACCACGGGTTACAGGAAATTAAACTGCTCTGTCTATGGCTGACCCAAGCCTCTCACAATAGCACACCTGCTTGCCCAACAAGCTGGGATCACCTCCCAAGGTAGTTCCTAATAGTTCATTCTCTAGTGTGGTAGCATGTAGTGGCTGCAAAGCCTTCTTACCAGATCCAGTGATAGAGCAGCAGTGGTCCCATCAATCAGGTGTCCAGGGTTGCCCAACTCCAGTAGGCAGTGCAGCAAGGTCCACAACCTGGCAGTGGCTCAGCAACATGACTCTCCCTCTCTTGCAGTCTCCCCCATATGGTACTTGCTTGGTGGGTTTTCAGCAGCTCAGTCTCTGGGGGGAAACTGTTCTACATGTTCCTCTCACTAACTCCCCCCAGAACACTGCACTGTCCTGGTGATTTTTTGCCCAGGCAAATCTTGTTCCCTTCTTCTTTAAAAGCAGAGTATAGTTCAGGTACCATGGGACTACATGTCCCATCATGCCCCTTGATTCTCTTCTGATTGGCTGTTTGGTCTGCTTAGCCAGAGGGAGGTGGAAGAACAAGCAGAGATTAGACAGAGCCGGCTGCTGACGGGAGGAGGAGAGGAGGGGGTCGGGTCAGCAGGTTGCAAATACACAGGCAACTCACAGCTACACCTCACCCCTGTCATAGCACAGCCAATCAGAGACCCAATGTGGCCAGTGCAGCGGTGGGAGGAGAGCTCACCGCTCAGCTACATTGACATGAATGACCCGATATGAATGACAGGCAGGCTGCGTGGGCCCCTGTAGTTAGGAGCGACCCTAGATATTTTCCGCCTGATTGGCTGCTTGTTCTGCTTAGCCTGAGGGGGAAGAACAAGCAGCGATTAGAGAGAGCCGGCTGCTGACAGCAGGAGGAGGGATGAGCAGGTTTAGTACACAGGCAACCACAGCTGCGCCTCTCCCCTGTCCTAGCACAGTTGATGACCCGTAGTGGCCCATGCATCGGTGGGAGAGGAGATCGATCAGCTACACTGATGACCGGGAGGCCGCACAGGTCCCTGTAGCTAGGAGTGATTCAAGATATTACACCTATGGCGAGCTCAAGGGGCAGCTGCTTTGGGCCACACAAAAATGACTGGGCCCTGGGCAGCTGCCCGTATTGCCCTGCCTTAAAGCCGGCCCTGCAAAGGTGATGAAAGTGCTGTGCCCCCCTTCCTCCTGTGCTCTCACTCACCAGCTATCGATATAAAGATTGCCTGTACTGGTGAAATATATCTTTCATAGATGTGTCTTTATCCTCTTCCACACGTCTCCAATAGATAGAGCATACATGGCGTGATATCATTTAAAAAGGTTTTATTATAAAATAATATATTATATTATTATAATAATAATTATAAAATAATATCCACTCACATGTTGGTCTTTCATGACAAGCATATAAAATGCTGTGCAATCCGTGGTTTGCATTCCAGAATCCAAGAAATGGTGTCACCGGAATTCTCCCTACCTAATGCATTTCACTCCACCCGGGAGCATCATCAGAGCCTCATTTACACTTAAATGAAAAAAAAAAATTCCCCTTTAAGATCGTTTGGTGGAAGTGACGTTTGACATCGCTTCCTCCATTCAATTCATTCAATGTTATGGAGCCAAGCGGGGGCCATCTTTCCCTCACTCAGCTCCAGGCCTCAGGGGAGAGGACATGATCATTCTCCGTCGCTACCAACCCGGAGCCTGGTAAGCGGCGGAGACGACTGGAATGCAACGGGAGGGGCCCTCTCCCGCCCCCAATAAAAGTGATCTTGCAGCCAATCTGCAGTGGAGACCACTTTTATCCTAAAGTGTACCAACCGCCGTTTCAGAAAATACAGGGGTTATGGCAGCTAGTTGCTGCTATAACAAAAATATTTAGCGCCAAAGTACCGATGTACAATGGCGGCGATTTGCACTAAGTGGTTAAAAGAAAAGTGAGATTTCACCTATGAGCTTATTTTGCCTTTCAAAATGTATAACCCAAGAGGAATGAGAGTCATGAGTTTTGTGTATATTGCACTCTGTTTGTTTGAAGTATATTGCTTTGATCAATCATTTGGATTGTCATTTTTCTCTTAAATAAAGACTTAATTAAAAAAAAAAAATGTTAGATTTCTGTGAAATTTCATCATTTGGGCTAAATGCCGATGGGAAAGGGGAAATTAAAGAGGAACATTAGAAAAATTCAAATTAAATTGAATTGAAATTAAATTAAATTATTGAATGTAATTATTTATTTACAACAAAAATTTATTTTAATTTAAATAAGGAATTTAATTTTAAAAGTCAGCAGCTACAAAATACTGTAGCTGGCGACTTTTAAGAAACAGATACTTACAAGCCTGTGGAGTCCAGTGCTGTCTTCTGTTCAGCCAATTCTTCTCCAAGCTTCGGCTCTCTGGTACCGCCACCTTGGATATAGGAGCTGGCTGTGAATTCCTGTTTTTTCTTGGTCAATATTTTTATTTCTCATGGTTCTCAGGATACAAAAAAATGGGACTACAAAATTCCAGAATACAGGGCAAACATACAGTGAAACATTGACATTGGCAACATATTGAGAATAATGGAAAACAGTAGAACTTCTCATGTGGAACCATGGTTGAACAGGAGTGTAGCAGTGGAGAGGAGGTATGGGGGAAAAGGCGATAAAGGAATGGTATACCAGCTTCACAAGGACAGCATTCCACATCGGATGGTGTGGGACTGGGTTTATAGAGCAAGGGGTCCCGAGAAACCAAGTCTGTGTAAGCAGGAAAAGTAGACAGATGGAGAGATGAGGGAGTGGAAGAAAGGGATGGGGAGGGGAAGAAAGGGATGTGGAGGGAAGGGGGAACAGTCCCGAAAGTCCAAAGGGAGTGGGGGGAGGGGATGGGCAAAGTTCTAGCAAAGGGTAGAGAGTGGGGCTAAACCAAGCTAAAATATTTCCTTATTTTTCACAGGTGGCACCCCACTATGTATGGATGGGACATGGCAGTGCTGTGACTCTGGTGTTGCAGCCTCCTGGAACATGTGATGTGTTCCAGGGGGCTGAAGGTGGGGATGATGAGTTAAGCTGACATTATTCTTGCCTAGGCAAGTATTGAAGAACAGGAGATCTGGTAACTGTCACAAAAAGGTACCCGCTACCTGAAAAAAAGATTTTGCTAGAAGTGAAGGGAGGAAAAGGATAAGTGGTACTTTCTGTTTTGAAATTTATCTAAACTCCAAAAATGCTAAATTTTGAAGCTTTCTCATGCACACAACCAGGGGCGTTGCTAGGTCTACAAAAGATCTAGGGCTAGAGCCCATAGTAGCGTAGTAAAGAAAGTCATACGCTTGGGCGGGCATACACATGTATATACAGTAATATACGTGTGTGTGTGTATATATCCCCAGAGAGCCCCCCACTTACATCAGGGTCCCCAGAGAGTTCCCCTTCCATCAGGGTCCCCAGAGAGCACCCCTTACATCAGGGTTCCCAGAGAGTCCCTCTTACATTAGGGTCCCCAGAGAGCCTCCCCCTTAAATCAGGATCCCGAGAGACCCTCGCTCTTAAAATCAGGCTCACCAGAGAGCCCTCCATTTACATCAGGGTCCCCAGAGAACCTCACCTCCCCTTGGGGACCCCAGCAGAGACTCGAGGCTATAGCTCCAAAAGCCACCCCCTAGTGATGCCACTGCACACAACTGATTAGGGCCATAAACTGCCCAGATCAGCGTATTTTGGTAGCAGGCAGCTAAGTAGGTGTTTCGTATCAGTTGCCGACAGGATGCCTGTCATGACATGAGCTATCTTTGTTTAGGGGCTGTAATCCATTCCCAAACCACAGGTAATCGAAACATGGATGTCGCCCTTTGGACTTTGAATGAGGTGTGCACAATTGGCCGATAAAATTTACAAATGTAAATACAGTAAAATATTTATTATAGAAATAGTCACACATAAAAAAGTAACATACAAAAGGCAATGCCGATACAATTTTGCACATAGTTAAAGATTGCATTTAAAGTACATGAGTATACATGACATCTATAACCTCTGACGCGTTTCGCGAGATGTGGCTCCTTCTTCAGGGGTGGATGCTTGTGTGATATATCTGGAAATTAATAATCAAAAAGTAATGTAACATGTGAATAAATGATGGAGAAATTGTAAGAGGGACCTCACAGAAAAAAGAAAGACCATATACTCACCAATCGGCAAGGCCCAATCCCCAAACCACAGGTAATTGCTCCATGTATAATTACAAGCAAAAAGCAGTGGACAGGTTTAGCCTGTAATTGGTATGTATAGGCTTCCTGTTAGTAGCTGATCAGAAAGTCCTCCATACCTGCAGTAGAAATACACTGATCTGGGCAGTGTATGGCCCTAATCAGACATGTGTATAAGGCCTGTTAGATTTTTATTTTTTTTAGACTAAGAAAGTACAGAAAAATTACAATTGATCTCATCAGAATTCCAGTGTCCCGGTGCACTCAACTGATACAAAAAACTGGACTGGAACTCCACTGGAATCTCCATGACATCATTGACCAAATAGGGTTATGTCCATGTAGAGTGCAGAGGCGCACCCAGGATGGAGCCTAAAGCCTCGTACACGTGATTGGAATGTTGGCCAACAAAGCGCCAGACTTTTGTCTGAATGTGCCAGGAACTTGTCTTACATACAAACGCTACACAATTGTCGGGCCTACAAACACAAATGTAGTGACACACTATGTGGAATTTCAGCTCTTGAGTGCCACCCTTCGGGCCCCTTCTGCTAATGTCGTGTTTGGTGAGCATTGATTCCGAGCATGCGTGTTTGTACTTTGGACTTTTGTGTGACGAACTTGTGTAAACACAATACAAAAATCTGACTGTTGTCCTCTGAAAATGTACTAGCCTGCCATCCAACATTTGTTGGCGGAAAGTTGGACAATTGTCTGATGGAGTATACTTATTCCGCGTACACACGACCAGACTTTTTGACAGCAAAGGTCCGACGGAACGAGTCCGTCGGACAATTCGATCTTGTGTGGGCCATTGGACTTTAGAAATAGAACGTTTTAAATTTTTCCACCGGAACTCCGCCGAACCGAGAAATCCGTTCGTGTGTATGCTGGATGCTAGGGCAGCTATTGGCTACTGGCTATGAACTTCCTTATTCTAGTCCAGTTGAACGTCATCACGTTTGAATCCGTCGGACTTTGGTGTGATTGTGTGTGGCCGTTCATTCGGAAAGTCCGTCGGAACTCCGCCGAAAGTCCCTCGGTCAGACCTAGTGCCTCGAAAAGTCCGGTCGTGTGTACGCGGCATAACAGTCAGATTTTAGGCCAACAGTCTGTCATCATGCAATTCCCTGCCGAAAATCCGATCGTGTGTACGAGGCTTTAGGTTGCATACACACTAGCATTTTTTATAACCTCAAAAACACTCGAAAAGAACACTGGATGAAAAATAATGATAATAGCATTTTTGTGCCAGCTGGTAGTAGCATTTTAGTAGCAATTTGGAAGCTTTTAGGAGAATTTAGGAGTATTAGCAATTCATTAGCGTTTTTACAGTACATGAAGAAAAAAAAGCTCAAAAAAAGCTGTTAAGAGCGTTTTTGTGTCGTTTAGAAGCGTTTAAGCACATTCAGAGATTTTTTCTGATGGAAAAATGCTCCAAAACCCTTCCTACTCTTCTCCTTCCCTCCTGAAGACTCCTGGGATGTAGCACATCATTTGCCTAGGCAAGAAACCAGGAAGTAACTGAAGAAATGTAAAAAAAAAAAAAAGTTTAAAACAAGTTAAAGAGGTTGTAAAGGTTCATTTTTTTTTTTTCTAAATAGGTTCCTTTAAGCTAGTGCATTGTTGGTTCACTTACCTTTTCCTTCGATTTCCCTTCTAAATTTTCTTTTTCTTTGTTTTCTTTGTCTGAATTTCTCACTTCCTGTTCCTCCTCAGTAAGCTGTTCTGGCTGACTAAGCACTGCTCGGATGCTGGTGTGAAGTTTACTGAGGAAAAACAGGAAGTAAGAAACTCGGACAAGGAAAAAAAACATTTAAAAGGGAAATTGAAGGAAAAGGTAAGTGAACCAACAATGCACTAGCTTAACCACTAGAGATCCGCGCTATAGCCGAATGACGGCTACAGCGCGGATCTCCTTTTCCGGGACTACGTCTATTGACGTCTATTGACGTAGTCCCATGCACGAGCGTCCTGCGTGATCGGCGAGTCTACAAGACTCACCTGATCACCGATCCGTGCAAGGGGTCGATCCCGACCCCTTATCACGTGATCAGCTGTCAGCCAATGACAGCTGATCATGTGATAGAACGGAGCCGGTAATCGGCTATTATTCCTCCTCGCGCTGACAGCGCGAGGAGAAAAAAAAAAGCCGATCACCAGCCCTGCCAGTGCCCACCTGCCCCCTGCCAGTGCCCACCTGCCCCCTGCTTTGCCTGCCTAAATAAAAAATGTCAGTGCCACCCAGCAGTGCCCATAGTGCCACCCAGCAGTGCCCACAGTGCCACCCAGCAGTGCCCACAGTGCCACCCAGCAGTGCCACCCAGCAGTGCCCACAGTGCCACCCAGCAGTGCCCACAGTCTGCCTCAACAAAGGTGCTGCACCCTAGTGCCACATATCCGTGCCCAGCAGTGCCGCCCATCAGTGCCCAGCAGTGCCCAGCAGTGCCGCCCATCAGTGCCCAGCAGTGCCACCTATCAGAGCCACCTATCAGTGCCACCTATCAGTGCCCATCAGTCCCATCTATCAGTGGTACCTATCAGTGCCCCTTAGTGCCACCCATCCGTGCCACCCATCCGTGCCATCTTATCTGTGCCCGTCTTTGCCCATCAGTGCCGCCTTATCTGTGCCCATCTGTGCCGCCTTATCTGTGCCTATTAGTGCCGCCTTAACTATGCCTATCAGTGCCCACCAGTGCAGCCTATCAGTGCCCACCAATGCAGCCTATCAGTGCCCACCAGTGCAGCCTATCAGTGCCGCCTCATCAGCGCACTTCAATGAAGGAGAAAAATGACCTGTTTGCAAAATGTTATAACAAACTATTAAACATGATTTATTTATTTATTTTTTTTGCATCTTTTTTTGTTTGTTTAGCAAAAAATAAAACTCCGAGCTGTAACTAAATACCACCAAAAGAAAGCTCTATTTGTGGGAAAAAAATGATAAAAATTTAATTTGGGTACAGTGTTGTATGCCCGCGCAATTGTCATTCAAAGTGCATCAGCGCTGAAAGCTGAAAATTGGTCTGGGACTGAGGGGGGTTTAAGTGCCCAGTAAGCAAGTGGTTAAAGGAACCTGTTTAGAAAATAAAAAACGAAGCTTTACAACCCCTTTAATATAATATAATTTTGTGTCTATTTACTGATGCTAGCAGCATAAGGATTACAAATAATAAATGTTGATTGGGAGAGTGACGTTCCTCTTTATATACAACCACAAGCATAACAAACCTTGAGGCTCCATGCACACTAGCATTTTTTTAAGCTCCTAGAACACTGCTTTAGGCTATTAGCATTTTTTTCTCTGCTCAAAAACATTTTTTTCTCTGCTCTTAGACGCTGAAGCTCAAAAAATGCTAATAGCCTAAAGTAGTATTCTAGGAGCTTAAAAAAACGCTAGTGTGCATGGAGCCTCAAGGTTTGTTACACTTGTGGTTGTATTTAAAGAGGAACTTCACTCTTCCAATCAACATTCATTATTTGTAATGCTTATGCTGCTAGCATCAGTAAATAGACACAAAATTATATTGTATTAACTTGTTTAATCACTTCAGCCCCGGAAGAATTTATTACCTTCCTGACCAGAGCACTTTTTGTGATTCGGCACTGCGTCGCTTTAACTGACAATTGCGCGGTCGTGCGACGTGGCTCCCAAACAAAATTGTCATCCTTTTTTCCCCACAAATAGAGCTTTCGTTTGGTGGTATTTGATCACCCTGCATTTTTTTTTGCGCTATAAACAAAAAAATAGCGACAATTTTGAAAAAAAAAACACATTATTTTTTTACATTTTGCTATAATAAATATCCCCCAAAAATATATAAAAAAAACGTTTTTTTTCCTCAGTTTAGGCCGATACGTATTATTTTACATATTTTTGGTAAAAAATACAAAAAAAATCACAATAAGCGTTTATTGATTGGTTTATGCAAAAGTTACAGTGTCTACAAAATAGGGGATAGTTTTATGGCATTTTTATTAATATTTTTTTTTTTTACTAGTAACGGCAGCGATCAGCGATTTTTATTGTGACTGCAACATTATGGCAGACACATCGGACAATTTTGACACATTTTTGGGACCATTGGCATTAATACAGCGATCAATGCTTTAAAATTGCATTGATTACTGTAAAAATGTCACTGGTAGTGAAGGAGTTAACCACTAGGGGGCAGGGAGGGGTTAAGTGTGTCCTAGGGAGTGTTTTTTTAACTGTATGGGGAATGGGCTAGCAGTGACACGACACTGATCACTGCTCCCGATGACAGGGAGCAGACGATCAGTGTGCTGTCACTAGGCAGAATGGGGAAATGCTGTTTACATCGGCATCTCCCCGTTCTTGAGCTCCGTGACACGATCGTGGGTATCCCCGCGGCGATCGAGTCCGCAGGTCCAGTGGGCACGGTCACAGAGCTCACGGAATTTAAAAGTAATGTACGGGTACGTTACTTTGCCCAGCCGTGCCCTTCTGCCGACGTATATATATACCGACAGCGGTTGGCAAGTGGTTAAACTTAAAGCAGTGTTCTAGGATCTTAAAAAAACGCTAGTGTGCATGGAGCCTCAAGGTTTGTTACGCTTGTGGTTGTATTTAAAGAGGAACGTCACTCTCCCAATCAACATTCATTATTTGTAATCCTTATGCTGCTAGCATTAGTAAATAGACACAAAATGATATTGTATTAACTTGTTTTAAACTTTTTTTTTTTTTTTTTTATACATTTCTTCAGTTACTTCCTGGTTTCTTGCCTAGGCAAATGATGTGATACATCCCAGGAGTCTTCAGGAGGGAAGGAGAAGAGAAGGGGTTTTCTCAGCTAAGCATGTTCTCCTGCATGCATGCTTGAGCTAAGGGCAAATGGATTCCAGGAAGCAAATGCTACATGAATCATTTGCCCTTACTTAAAGCGGGGTTCCACCCTAAAGTGTAACTTCCGCTCATCGGAACCCTCTCCCCCTCCGGTGTCACAGTTGGCACCTTTCAGGGGAGAGGGGGGTGCAGATACATGTCTAAGAAAGGTATTTGCACCCACTTCACTATACCCACTTCTGGGCATAGACTCCCACGGGAGTCTATGCTGTTTCCTGTCCCGGTGCACTGTCTGCTGGGACACACACGGGTCCCAGATACAGCGCGGACCATTTCTATTGTGCTGCGCGACTCGCGCATGCGCAGTAGGGAACCGGGAAGTGAAGCCGATTCGCTTCACTTCCTGATTCCCTCACCTGGAATGGTGGCGGCAGCAGCCGAGAGCCGATCGATCGATCGGCCTCGGCTGCCGACATCGCTGGATCCTGGGACAGGTAAGTGTCCATTTATTAAAAGTCAGAAGCTGTAGTATTTATAGCTGCTAGCTTTTAATATATATTTTTTACAGTGAAATCCCTCTTTAAGATGGCCCATGAGAATAAAGCATAGAGACATGGATGAATGGAAGGGTGGATGGGGGAGTTTGCATTGAATATTAAAAATTTATGAAATAGTGTTTTTGGTTTGTGGTGCTCGGAGGCAGTGAAGATCCACTTTAAGACATTTAGTTCACAACTGGTAAGTAAAGGCAATGCTTTTGGGGGGGGGGGGGGGGGGGAATGCCTCCCCAATTCTTTAGAGCGGCTGTACAGGAAAACAGTAAAGCAACTAATAAATATCTCCTGATCTTGAGTTGTTGCATCAGAAGCTGCCCGCATTGTCTACTGGGATGGAATCTTTCTGGATGGTCGGTAATCTGCTGGGGGCCAGATGGTTATTAATAGTGATGGACGAACTTCCGACGGGACGTTTCGCGAACGCGAAACGCGAACGGACACAAACGTTCGCGAAAACGACCGTTCGCCGCGGGCTCCATTGACTTCAATGGGAGGCGAATTTCGCAAACCTTTAGGTCGAATTTGCGGCCACGGGGTAATTATTAGGGGGTAGCACGTAGTCCCACCACCTGGACAATAGCATAATACATGTATGAGGTGAATTTGGGATCGATAACTACAAGCATTTTTTTTTTATTTGGGAAATTGTTCTGACAATTCAGGACTATGGAGCTAATGAAGGCAATGGAGGAGAGGGAAGGTCAGGGACCAGGGTAGGCAAACAAGAGGGTGCAGGAGATACAGAGCACTGACAGCAGCACCGTAATACAGAGCACTGACATCAGCACCGTGACATACAGCGCTGACAGCAGCTCCGTGACATACAGCGCTGACAGCAGCTCCGTGACATACAGCGCTGACAGCAGCTCCGTGACATACAGCGCTGACAGCAGCTCCGTGACATACAGCGCTGACAGCAGCTCCGTGACATACAGCGCTGACAGCAGCACCGTGACATACAGCGCTGACAGCAGCTCCGTGACATACAGCGCTGACAGCAGCTCCGTGACATACAGCGCTGACAGCAGCTCCGTGACATACAGCACTGACAGCAGCTCCGTGACATACAGCGCTGACAGCAGCTCCGTGACATACAGCGCTGACAGCAGCACCGTGACATACAGCGCTGACAGCAGCTCCGTGACATACAGCGCTGACAGCAGCTCCGTGACATACAGCGCTGACAGCAGCTCCGTGACATACAGCACTGACAGCAGCTCCGTGACATACAGCGCTGACAGCAGCTCCGTGACATACAGCGCTGACAGCAGCACCGTGACATACAGCGCTGACAGCAGCTCCGTGACATACAGCGCTGACAGCAGCTCCGTGACATACAGCGCTGACAGCAGCTCCGTGACATACAGCACTGACAGCAGCTCCGTGACATACAGCGCTGACAGCAGCTCCGTGACATACAGCGCTGACAGCAGCACCGTGACATACAGCGCTGACAGCAGCTCCGTGACATACAGCGCTGACAGCAGCTCCGTGACATACAGCGCTGACAGCAGCTCCGTGACATACAGCGCTGACAGCAGCTCCGTGACATACAGCGCTGACAGCAGCTCCGTGACATACAGCGCTGACAGCAGCTCCGTGACATACAGCGCTGACAGCAGCTCCGTGACATACAGCGCTGACAGCAGCTCCGTGACATACAGCGCTGACAGCAGCTCCGTGACATACAGCGCTGACAGCAGCTCCGTGACATACAGCGCTGACAGCAGCACCGTAAGCAGCCCCAGGAGGAAGTCAGCACAGCACAGGGATGGTGTGATCCCCTCATAATAAGAACCCCCAGGAGGAAGTCAGCACAGCACAGGGATGGTGGGAGCCCCTCATAATAAGAACCCCCAGGAGGAAGTCAGCACAGCACAGGGATGGTGGGAGCCCCTCATAATAAGAACACCCAGGAGGAAGTCAGCACAGCACAGGGATGGTGGGAACCCCTCATAATAAGCAGCCCCAGTAGAAATATGACACCGCTCAACCTCTTCAAAGAGGAGGGTAGGGGCATATAGTACGGTGTGCTTTTTTGGGTCAGGGAAGTGAGCCAAATGAATTAAGAAGGTCTGTGTGCTTGATTCCAAAAATTGTTTATAGACATATACATGGTCTACTGATCACATGTGTTGAATTCCTCCGAGATCCATGCCTCATTCATTTTTAGAAATGTGAGGTAGTTAACACTGTCGTGAGCTAGGCGAGTACGCTTATCGGTCACAATCCCCCCTGCTGCGCTGAACGTCCTTTCGGACAGGACACTGGATGAGGGGCAAGCCAACAGTTCGATTGCAAATTGGGCAAGCTCTGGCCAGAGGTCAAGCCTGCCCACCCAGTAGTCTAGGGGTTCATCACTCCTCAGAGCGTCCACATCGGCCGTTAACCCAATGTAGTCGGACACCTGACGGTCTAGGCGTTCCCTGATGCTGGATCCGGATGACACCTGTCGATGGGTCGGCTGAAAGAATGACCTCATATCCGAAGTCACCAACACATCTTCAAACCGGCCTCTTCTTGCAGGCGCTGTTGGATTGGTACCCGCAAATCCTTCTCTGGGAGTGGGAATTGCTCCTCTGCCAGCGCACGCAAAAGCAGAATGCAGCATTTCTCGAAGCAAGGCCTGGAAGTGCTGCATTCTGACAGCCCTCTGCGACGGCGGTAACATTTCCGCCATTTTGTGTTTGTACCGGGGATCTAAGTACGTTGCCACCCAGTACTGGTCCTTGACCCTCATGCTTTTTATACGGGGGTCCCTATTAAAACACTGGAGCATGAAGGCCCCCATTTGCACTCAAGCGGAAGGTATGTGGTGGTGGTGGTGTTGTTGGTGGTAGTGTCTTTGGGGGTGCACATAGCAGAGAGTGAAGAAGAGGGTGCAGATCGAGAGGATGAGGAGGGTGCAGAAGAATAAGGCTGAGTGAGCCACTCAACCAAGTCTGGTGCGTCCTTTAAAGTAATTGAACGCACCTTCTGCAACTTCCCACTTTGGCTCAAGGCTGTTGCTCCTGCCCTACCCCTACCACCCCTGCGGAAGGGCCTGCCTCTTCCTCTGCCTGTCATTTTTTAAATCACCCTGTGACAAAACTCTTAGTCCCTATACCGCTGAAGGACTGCTGCAGTATAGGGCAGCGGTCAGCAGTAGTGCACGTCAACCCTATGTATTGTGGACCGATAGCGGTCCTTACAGAACAGCAGACTGTAACGCACTCAGGCCTATGTACCGTAGCACCCTATACCAAGTTACCAGTCCTTATAAGAACTTTTGTGGACCAAGCAGGTTGTGTGTTAGTGATTAGCAGACTGTACGTCAGTCCCTATACCAATGAAGGACTGCTGCAGTATAGGGCAGCGGTCAGCAGTAGTGCACGGCAACCCTATGTATTGTGGACCGATAGCGGTCCTTACAGAACAGCAGACTGTACTGCACTCAGGCCTATGTACCGTAGCACCCTATACCAAGTTACCAGTCCTTATAAGAACTTTTGTGGACCAAGCAGGTTGTGTATTAGTGTTTAGCAGACTGTGCGTCAGTCCCTATACCGCTGAAGGACTGCTGCAGTATAGGGCAGCGGTCAGCAGTAGTGCACGGCAACCCTATGTATTGTGGACCGATAGCGGTCCTTACAGAACAGCAGACTGTACTGCACTCAGGCCTATGTACCGTAGCACCCTATACCAAGTTACCAGTCCTTATAAGAACTTTTGTGGACCAAGCAGGTTGTGTGTTAGTGATTAGCAGACTGTACGTCAGTCCCTATACCAATGAAGGACTGCTGCAGTATAGGGCAGCGGTCAGCAGTAGTGCACGGCAACCCTATGTATTGTGGACCGATAGCGGTCCTTACAGAACAGCAGACTGTACTGCACTCAGGCCTATGTACCGTAGCACCCTATACCAAGTTACCAGTCCTTATAAGAACTTTTGTGGACCAAGCAGGTTGTGTGTTAGTGTTTAGCAGACTGTGCGTCAGTCCCTATACCGCTGAAGGACTGCTGCAGTATAGGGCAGCGGTCAGCAGTAGTGCACGGCAACCCTATGTATTGTGGACCGATAGCGGTCCTTACAGAACAGCAGACTGTAACGCACTCAGGCCTATGTACCGTAGCACCCTATACCAAGTTACCAGTCCTTATAAGAACTTTTGTGGACCAAGCAGGTTGTGTGTTAGTGATTAGCAGACTGTACGTCAGTCCCTATACCAATGAAGGACTGCTGCAGTATAGGGCAGCGGTCAGCAGTAGTGCACGGCAACCCTATGTATTGTGGACCGATAGCGGTCCTTACAGAACAGCAGACTGTACTGCACTCAGGCCTATGTACCGTAGCACCCTATACCAAGTTACCAGTCCTTATAAGAACTTTTGTGGACCAAGCAGGTTGTGTGTTAGTGATTAGCAGACTGTACGTCAGTCCCTATACCAATGAAGGACTGCTGCAGTATAGGGCAGCGGTCAGCAGTAGTGCACGGCAACCCTATGTATTGTGGACCGATAGCGGTCCTTACAGAACAGCAGACTGTACTGCACTCAGGCCTATGTACCGTAGCACCCTATACCAAGTTACCAGTCCTTATAAGAACTTTTGTGGACCAAGCAGGTTGTGTATTAGTGTTTAGCAGACTGTGCGTCAGTCCCTATACCGCTGAAGGACTGCTGCAGTATAGGGCAGCGGTCAGCAGTAGTGCACGGCAACCCTATGTATTGTGGACCGATAGCGGTCCTTACAGAACAGCAGACTGTACTGCACTCAGGCCTATGTACCGTAGCACCCTATACCAAGTTACCAGTCCTTATAAGAACTTTTGTGGACCAAGCAGGTTGTGTGTTAGTGTTTAGCAGACTGTGCGTCAGTCCCTATACCGCTGAAGGACTGCTGCAGTATAGGGCAGCGGTCAGCAGTAGTGCACGGCAACCCTATGTATTGTGGACCGATAGCGGTCCTTACAGAACAGCAGACTGTAACGCACTCAGGCCTATGTACCGTAGCACCCTATACCAAGTTACCAGTCCTTATAAGAACTTTTGTGGACCAAGCAGGTTGTGTGTTAGTGATTAGCAGACTGTACGTCAGTCCCTATACCAATGAAGGACTGCTGCAGTATAGGGCAGCGGTCAGCAGTAGTGCACGGCAACCCTATGTATTGTGGACCGATAGCGGTCCTTACAGAACAGCAGACTGTACTGCACTCAGGCCTATGTACCGTAGCACCCTATACCAAGTTACCAGTCCTTATAAGAACTTTTGTGGACCAAGCAGGTTGTGTATTAGTGTTTAGCAGACTGTGCGTCAGTCCCTATACCGCTGAAGGACTGCTGCAGTATAGGGCAGCGGTCAGCAGTAGTGCACGGCAACCCTATGTATTGTGGACCGATAGCGGTCCTTACAGAACAGCAGACTGTACTGCACTCAGGCCTATGTACCGTAGCACCCTATACCAAGTTACCAGTCCTTATAAGAACTTTTGTGGACCAAGCAGGTTGTGTGTTAGTGATTAGCAGACTGTACGTCAGTCCCTATACCAATGAAGGACTGCTGCAGTATAGGGCAGCGGTCAGCAGTAGTGCACGGCAACCCTATGTATTGTGGACCGATAGCGGTCCTTACAGAACAGCAGACTGTAACGCACTCAGGCCTATGTACCGTAGCACCCTATACCAAGTTACCAGTCCTTATAAGAACTTTTGTGGACCAAGCAGGTTGTGTGTTAGTGATTAGCAGACTGTACGTCAGTCCCTATACCAATGAAGGACTGCTGCAGTATAGGGCAGCGGTCAGCAGTAGTGCACGGCAACCCTATGTATTGTGGACCGATAGCGGTCCTTACAGAACAGCAGACTGTACTGCACTCAGGCCTATGTACCGTAGCACCCTATACCAAGTTACCAGTCCTTATAAGAACTTTTGTGGACCAAGCAGGTTGTGTGTTAGTGATTAGCAGACTGTACGTCAGTCCCTATACCAATGAAGGACTGCTGCAGTATAGGGCAGCGGTCAGCAGTAGTGCACGGCAACCCTATGTATTGTGGACCGATAGCGGTCCTTACAGAACAGCAGACTGTAACGCACTCAGGCCTATGTACCGTAGCACCCTATACCAAGTTACCAGTCCTTATAAGAACTTTTGTGGACCAAGCAGGTTGTGTGTTAGTGATTAGCAGACTGTACGTCAGTCCCTATACCAATGAAGGACTGCTGCAGTATAGGGCAGCGGTCAGCAGTAGTGCACGGCAACCCTATGTATTGTGGACCGATAGCGGTCCTTACAGAACAGCAGACTGTAACGCACTCAGGCCTATGTACCGTAGCACCCTATACCAAGTTACCAGTCCTTATAAGAACTTTTGTGGACCAAGCAGGTTGTGTATTAGTGTTTAGCAGACTGTGCGTCAGTCCCTATACCGCTGAAGGACTGCTGCAGTATAGGGCAGCGGTCAGCAGTAGTGCACGGCAACCCTATCTATTGTGGACCGATAGCGGTCCTTACAGAACAGCAGACTGTACCGCACCCAAGCCTATGTACCGTAGCACCCTAGACAGACCAAGTTACCAGTCCTGATAAAGAGCTTTGTGGAACAAGTGAGTTGTGAATGATTAGCAGACTGCAGCAGAAGGGCAGCAGTCAAGTATAATATTCTTTCTATATTTGGAAGAAAGAATATTATACGTGTACAAGCCTATTACCGTACCACTGATACCAGTCCTGAAAAGAACCTTTGTGGAACTAATAGTAACAGCAAGTCTTTAAAATTATCCTCACTGCCTGACACACTGCTTCCTGCCTGTCCCTATACAAATTGGCAAAAAAGAGTAGGCTGGAACGATTAGCTGGAACAGCTCTTTTGTGGACCTGATAGTAACAGCTAATGATGATGATGATGATGATGATGAAGAAAGACTAATCTGGCTGAGCTGTCCCTAAAATAGCAGCATACAGCGCTCTGTCCCTTTATCTAAACTGACAAAAGAAACTCAGGCTGCTGACCTAACACCTATACCAGTCCTGAAAAGAACTTTTGTGTACCAAATAGCTAGCGTTTTCTCTGTCCCTACTCCACACAGGATCCTTTCCCTACAGTGACAGAAGAAAGAATGTAAAATGGCCACCGGATCGGGTGTATTTATAGGTTAGGGGGAATGTCCAAGTGTCCATGAGCTGTCATGTCTCAATTGGTTGTCCTGTAACACATGATAAACGTGTCACGAAAGGTTAAAGTTCTTGTATACATTAAACACGTAAGTCCGCCGGGGCGAACGACGGAAAAAGGCGTTCGAACCCGCGGACGGCGAAAGTCGGAAATTCGCCGCGAAACGACCGCCGGGCGAACCGTTCGGCCATCACTAGTTATTAATAATTCATGCTCTTGAAGTATAGATTTTTGCTACAGAACTATAAATGATATACACATACTATACTGTATGTACACTTAGAAATGTATTACATTCTTAAATATATTTATATTCTGATTTTATACTCTGTTATATTTGAAGTGATTATGCTCTTACATTTGTAATTATATAAACGTATTTTTATATTTACACCATGTATATATTTAATATAATCTTCAATAGATTTGTGACAGTCTAAACCGCAATAGATATTTTATACTCAATTGTATTGCCTTTTCTATTTATTTATGTTTTCAACTGGATCCATTTTTTTATCTTTTTTCTTTTCTTTATATGAACAATGGGTTGGCTTTACTTACCACTAACAACTCCAATAAACTTCTTAAATAAAACCACAAGTGTAAAAAACCTTTATACTGGGTAGGGGGATAACTATAGGATCACAATTGCAACCTGGCCCTGCGCTTTTCTGCCTCACCCAGGCATATAGCGGCTGCAGGAGGAACGTGGAGGGCATTGGTTCTACTATATGTCTCCCCTGCCACCCCTCCTAACCAGGTTACTTGTCTCCTGTTGCCCCCGGGCCCCTGCGTGCTCCCCTGTTCCCCCGCCCACTTGCAGGGCATGTGGAGAGCGGGGAAGGGGCAGATAAATATGTCATTTATTGACCCCTTCCTCTTATAAATAGACACAGTAAGTGATCAGTACCTACTGCGCTTGTGTTCATTCAAAGCTGTGTTTACTCTGCTTTGGTTTGTGAATGAACAGGAAGCTCTGTACAGCGCTATTTCTGTCCATTAATTCTGTGCAACTGAGGCTACAAAGATGGAGGGTTGTGTCCTCAATCTCATTTCTGTGTCTCATAGATAAAACATCAGAGGTCTGTTTAGACCCCCCCTGATATTTCACCAAAACCCCCCAACAGGGCCCCTAAAAAATAAAAATAATAGAATAAAAATAAAAATAAAAATGATAAAATTGTAAAGAGTAATAAAAAAATAAAATAACAAAAATAAATAACTACTGACACCAATGGCAGCACTATAAGGCCGCGTACACACGCGCGGACTGTTTGCCCAACCTTGTTCGTCAAACAGTTTCGGCAAACAGTCCGCTCAAAATTTGCATGAGCGGACTTGCCCACACACGAGCGGACTGTTTGACGAACAAGGTTGGGCAAACAGTTCGCTCAACTTTTGAAATGAACGGACTCGCCCACGTAAGGAGGAGGCAAATCCGCCCATTTCGAGCGCGTGTACAGGTAGGCGGGGCCCGCGAAGGAGACGTCGCGGGCTCCGCCGCCTGAAATGGGCTTAAAGGGGAACCCCAACGCCGAAAAAAATCGGCGTGGGGGTTCCCCCCCAAGTCCACACCAGACCCTTGTCCGAGCACACTACCCGGCCGGCCAGGAAAGGGGGGCGAGCGAGCGCGCCCCCCCTCCTGAGCCGTACCAGGCCGCGTGCCCTCAACATGGGGGGTGCCTTGGGGAAGGGGGGGCCGCGCGGCCCCCCCCACCCCAAAGCACCTTGTCCCCATGTTGATGAGGACAAGGGCCTCTTCCCGACAACCCTGGCCGTTGGTTGTCGGGGTCTGCGGGCGGGGGGCTTATCGGAATCCGGGAGCCCCCTTTAAGAAGGGGGCCCCCGGATACCGGCCCCCCACCCTATGTGAATGAGTATGGGGTACAATGTACCCCTACCCATTCACCTGTGAAATAAAGTACAAAAAAAACCACAACACAGGGAAAAAATATTTTATTGCACAGCTTCGGGGGTCTTCCGTCTTCGGGGGTCTTCTCGCCGGACTCCTCCGCTATCTGTGTGTAGCTCTTTTGCTAGCGGAGGAGTCCGGCTTTCTTCCTCCCCGCCGCCGGCCTCTTCTCCCGACTTCGGGGGTCTTGTCCCCCTCTTCGGTTCTTCTGCCGGGCCACCGCGCCTTCTTGTAGCTCTTTTACAGGCGGTGGCCCGGTCTTCTGTCGCGCTGCCTTCCGTTCTTCTGTCGCCGACTTCGGTTCTTCTGCCGGGCCACCGCGCCTTCTTGTAGCTCTTTTACAGGCGGTGGCCCGGTCTTCTGTCGCCGCCGCCGCCGGCTTCCGTTCTTGTTCTTCTTCTTGTTCTTCTTCTTCTCCTGGAGATGTTGACTCGACGAGCTCTCCGGCCGGAATGCCAGGGACACGCTCCGCTGCCACTTATATAGTGACAATGGGGCGGTGTCACATGGTATATGTCACATGGGTTGGTCACATGGGTTGATGTCACATGGGGACTATGACATCGTAAGGGGGTGGGGTCACCATGTGACCAACCCATGTGACATATACCATGTGACACCGCCCCATTGTCACTATATAAGTGACCGCACAGCGCGGCTCTGGCATTCCGGCCGGAGAGATCGTCGAGTCAACATCTCCAGGAGAAGAACAAGAAGAAGAACAAGAAGAAGAACAAGAACGGAAGGCGGCGGCGGCGGCGACAGAAGACCGGGCCACCGCCTGTAAAAGAGCTACAAGAAGGCGCGGTGGCCCGGCAGAAGAACCGAAGGCGGCGACAGAAGAACGGAAGACGGCGACAGAAGACCGGGCCACCGGACCAGGCGCGGTGGCCCGGCAGAAGAACCGAAGAGGGGGACAAGACCCCCGAAGTCGGGAGAAGAGGCCGGCGGCGGGGAGGAAGAAAGCCGGACTCCTCCGCTAGCAAAAGAGCTACACACACATAGCGGAGGAGTCCGGCGAGAAGACCCCCGAAGACGGAAGACCCCCGGAGCTGTGCAATAAAATACTTTTTCCATGTGTTGTGTTTTTTTTTTGTACTTTATTTCACAGGTGAATGGGTAGGGGTACATTGTACCCCATACTCATTCACATAGGGTGGGGGGCCGGTATCCGGGGGCCCCCTTCTTAAAGGGGGCTCCCGGATTCCGATAAGCCCCCCGCCCGCAGACCCCGACAACCAACGGCCAGGGTTGTCGGGAAGAGGCCCTTGTCCTCATCAACATGGGGACAAGGTGCTTTGGGGTGGGGGGGCCGCGCGGCCCCCCCTTCCCCAAGGCACCCCCCCATGTTGAGGGCACGCGGCCTGGTACGGCTCAGGAGGGGGGGCGCGCTCGCTCGCCCCCCTTTCCTGGCCGGCCGGGTAGCGTGCTCGGACAAGGGTCTGGTGTGGACTTTGGGGGAACCCCCACGCCGATTTTTTCGGCGTTGGGGTTCCCCTTTAAGCCCATTCCAGGCGGCGGAGCCCGCGACGTCTCCTTCGCGGGCCCCGCCTACCTGTACACGCGCTCGAAATGGGCGGACTTTCCGAGCGGGAACAGTCCGCTCATTTCGAAAGTACAGCGGACAGGCCCACACACGGGCGGACTGTTCGCTCAAACACAGTTTCAGCGGACAGTTTTTCGGAATTTCCGAAAGACTTTGTCCGTCCAACTGTCCGCTGAAACTGTCCGCTGAAAGCCCACACACGAGCGGACTGTCCGCCCAAACACTGTTCAGCGGACAAGGTTGGGCGAACAGTCCGCCCGTGTGTACGCGGCCTAAGGGTTGCAAAGGTCAAACTTGCCATCTTGAGGCCCATTGCAGAACTTGTGAAAGGGTCCTGCTGAGGGACCATAATAAAGGGACCCGCAATGGCAGTAAAGGACCCCAGAATCAGTGGGAAAAGCCTCAGGAGGGCCCTTCATGGTTTCTTGTACCAGGGCCCTGAAGGTTCTAGCTAGGCCTCTACACTCATTCTAATTTACCCCGTGGAGTATCCTGCCATTGTTTATGGAGAGGCAGCAGTTGGAGACGTCAACAAGTCCCACTGACACCACCCCTTCTTTGGTTACGAGGCTCCCCAAAGGACAATTTACCTCCTTTAGATATCAGACCATACACAGGTCCAGCGCTGTTGCACACATATTGTATATCCAGATATATGGTCAGTGACATTACCCAGCCCCTTTACTTGTATTCCAGCAGTGGGGACTGGGAAATAAAATTTGTCAGAAGTCAAGCAACAGCTTTGGACATGTTGACAAGCTTTTTTTTGATTTTGGTGGATATCAAGATGATGTGAATCCCGCGCGCTAAACCAACACTGCCTGCATGCATTTCAGCTCAGCATAAATCACAGTAACACATTACTATGAGTTGTAATGTACTACATATCCATTTTGTGGCCCAGGCATTCGCAAAAAATCTAAATAAATGGTCTCCATTAATATAACACACAAGTGTCAATAAATGTAGTTGTAAAGTCAGAAGGTTTTTTATCTTAATGCAAAAAACCTTTTGTGTGCAGCATCTCCCCTTGGCCCCCATAATACTTACCTGAGCACCATCTCCATCCAGCGATGTCCACGATTGTCTCAGCCTTCCGGAACTATACCTGCTGATTGGCTGAAACACAGCAGCTGCGTAATTGGCTTCTGCTGCTGTCAATCGAAGTCAGTTAGTCAATCAGGAGAGAGAGGGGCATGGCTGAACCACAGCTCCATATCTTAATGGACACACAGAGTTACAGCTCAGCTCGGGTGCCGCCATAGCAAGCTGCTTACTGTGGGGACACTCAACAGGAGGGAGGGGCTAGGAGCAGCAAAGAGGGACCCGAGCAGAGGCCACTGCAACAGAGCAGGTAAGTATAACATGTTTTTTTATTTTCATAGAAAAAAAAGGAGACTTTACAATCACTTTAACCACTTCAGGACCAGCAGCCGCAGTTATACTGTGGCAGGTTGGCTCCCCTGGGCGAATCGCTGTAACTGTATGTAGCTGCTTTAAGAGCTCTAGGGGGCTGGGGCGCAACGCCCGAGCCCATTACGCGTGGCCGGCAGGCGCGATGCCCGCTGGCCACCTGCGTTCGCTCCTGACAGAGACAGAGCGGAGATCTGTCAATGTAAATAGACAGATCTTCATTCTCTCAATGGAGGAAAGACAGATCTGATGTTCCTACAGATTAGGAACAGCAATCGTTCTCCTCCTCCAGGCAGTCCCATCCCCCTACAGTTAGAAACACTCATAAGGTAACACATTTAACCCCTTGAGTGCCCCTAGTGTTAACCCCTTCCCTGCCAGTGACATTTATACCATAATCAGTGGCTATTTTTAGTTCTGATCGCTGTATAAATGTCACTGGTCCCAAAAAAGTGTCAAAAGTGTCCGATCTGTCTGCCACAATGTCCTAGTCCTGCTAAAAATTGCTGATCGCCGATATTACTAGTAAAAAATAAATAAATAATATTAAAAATGCCATAAATCTATCCCCTATTTTGTAGACGCGATAACTTTTGCGCAAACCAATCAATATACACTTATTGCTATTTTTGTTTATCAAAAATATGTAGAAGAATACATATTGGCTTAAAATGCTGAAAAAATAAAAAAAAATAAAAAATGTTTGGATATGTATTAGAGCAAAAAGTAATATATATATATATATTTTTTTTTTTTTTTCAAAATTGACGCTCTTTCTTTGTTTATAGCACAAACAATAAGAAAGCAGAGGTGATCAAATACCACCAAAAGAAAGCGATATTTGTGGAAAAAAGGACATAAATCTTGTTTGGGTACAGCATCTCACGACCGCGCAATTGTCAGTTAAAGCGACGCAGTGCTGTATCTGCAAAAAATGGCCTGGTCATTAAGGGGAAAATTCTTCCGGTCCTTAAGTGGTTAAAGTGTAAGTAAAGGAAAAATGTTTTTAAAAATCTGGATAGAATGGAGTGAGATTAGATTGTTTTATTGTCCGTGTCTTAGGGAGATTCACCATCTCTATTTGTCCTGTTTATCTTTATCGTCGAAAGTAAAAGAAAATCCAAAATGTTGAGTTTACGCCAGAAGGGGGGGAATCTTCCAATGGGGACACTAGTTGTGGTTACACTCCGGGATTCCCTTACTTTGGAGGTATTTCCTCTCACTATGGGGCAGTAAATGAATGGAAATCTCCCCTATGGGTCACAGGTGACCGAAAAAACTGATAGGGGTTACGCTATACGAAAAAAAAAACTAAAAGTTTTGCCTTGTACATGTACTTGCAAATGAACTTTAAGTAAGCGACAAACATTTAAAGTGTAACTAACACTTTAAATGTTTGTTGCTTACTTAAAGTCCATTTGCAAGTACATGTCCATTGGGGTGTCAACACTGCTACGCAATTTTACTATAGAACAAATAGAGTTGTCCCTCTGTTAAAAGAAGTGGAAAGATAACTGGCAGGATCAACAGGTTATAAAACTATCTATCAGGAAGGACTCAATGACAGACTGCATGCATTATATAGTCATATCTTATTTTCCCAATAGTTTCACTTTAACAAGAGAGCATTGCAGTATTTTATTTTTAACAAAACTATAAAAAAAAAAAATATTATATATATATATAGCATTTATTTACAATAAAAAAAATCAAAAGGGCTTTGCATTGTGGTGTGATTGCTGAAATGTGTCTGGACCTACTGTTCTACAGTCAGAGTCAGAGAATGTAATTCTGTTAACCCAAATGCTAAGTAATGCATTGTAAATGCATCAGAGAACACATCCACATGTAAATGTACTTGGGATACATCTGACATATGTAGGAAATTAAACTCCATTCTGGGAGCCAAACTGTGCCCACCGATTTCACACATACATAACGAAACAGCATAGGAAACTATAGAGAACATGCAAAATAAATGCATGCAAGCTGATCTGAAAAACATAATTATTTATATGCTTTTACATTTCCTTACATACTGTATGTACATATCTCCACAACCATACGTTAATGGGAGACATGAGGGCTGTGTGAGATTCAAGAGTTAGGTGAGCAGTTTCTAGCTGAGCTCAACTTTGCATGCTGCTAACGGCGATATGCCGTTAGTGGCGGCTCCCGTGCGAATGCGCAGGAGTGACGTCATCGCTGCTCCGGCGCTGTGAGTGGCCGGAGCAATGATACCCAGAAGAAGATGGAGGCTATGGACTACAGGGGACAGCGGTAACATCGCTGGCTCCTGTGTCAGGTAAGTGACACATAATGGGCTACTATGCATAGTAGTCCATTATGCTTTACCTTTGCAGGGAGACAAAGAGGAAGTAAACCCATCAGGGTTTACTTCCTCTTTAAAAATGGATGAGACAACAGCTGTCAACTGGGCTTCCCCACTGACAGCTCAATCAAAAACAAAAACTATGGATGCCATTGCCGACAATAAAAAAAAAGTGAATAAAAAAATAAAAAATAAATATATATATATATATATATATATATATATATATATATATATATATATATCAGTGGGTTTACTCCCGCTTTAAGAAAAAAAGTGATGGTGTGTGCCTGGCTGTGAGGAAATCCACTGGGGAGGAACCTGGGCAAACTTCCAGCAGCTCCTACAGGAGTAAGCACTACATTTTTTTGCAAATTGTTTTATGAGGTTGGTTGACAGGTCTTTCCCAAACCCTCCACATTTGCATGGGCTTGGGACTGGCATGCAGAACACATAGCCATAGTATACACATTGTGACAAGTTGGGGAATTTGTAGCTCCTTGGTAGCGCCAAACTGAGTTTAATCCATGCCGGAAGTGCTATCCTATGGCTTTTTCTGCCCACTTTTATTTAAAAGTAACACAAATGTTTATATGGATGTCTTCTCACACAGGCAGTTCTCACAATTAATAAAATAAGGAAAAACAACATTCAGCCTCAAGACTCTCTTCACAGCTTTACTGCTCAACTTTGTAGTTTTGGTCTTCTTGACCATCAAACACATCCAGTGTCCATGCACACGCGTTGTACCTCAGCTCTGTGTCTTTTGTGCAGAGTCCCAGCTTCTCCGTCTGTCCCAAACTGTCTTTATCTCAGACTCATGCCTCAATCTGTCCTGTTCTGGACAATGTGGTGTAACGTTCACCACTCACTGCTCCCTTGCGATCACTGACCAAAACGGGAGGGAGGGACCCTGAGCTCTAACCCTGGCTCTAAGATGAATGCAGAACACCCCTGCATCATTAGTGTGCTTACTTCCCAGAAATCCTGGCCCAGAATGCCATATTAAACAGAGGCATAGGCCCGCCCTGCCACAAAATATACTTAGGCCCATTTAGACAGGAGCTAACTAACCCAGCATGTCTTTGGAGCATGAGAGGAAACCAGAGTACCCAGAGAAAACCCATACAAGCACAGGGAGGAAATGCAAACTCTATCCCAGATAGCAAGGATGACTTGCCATAAATTTGTGGCAGTCTTTACTTGCTGCACATTTTCAATGGCAAGTTGTACACTTGCAGAGCACTTAAAGCACAAGTTCTAGTTGACACTTTTCCAATTTGTAGCAAATTTGCATAGCAAGTCTTTAGCAAGAGCAAAGTTACAGTGGTTAGTCTACAACAAGAGCTCTGCAAATCTAAAGCATGACAATTTAGCTACAGTGACCCCTGTGGTGGGATGACTATTGTACAACATAACTGAACCAGAACTTGCAGTAGACTTACAGAATGTTTGCAAAGAAAGTTTATCTGGAGTCATGCAATGCGGACTTGTTGCAATTGTACAATTCAGCAATGAACTTGTGAAGCCTGGCAAGTCTAGCAATGGCTTAGCAAGTCATTTTCAAACTTGCAGTACAATTGCATGCTATGTGGGATGCAGATAGTGACTTGGCCAAGATTTGAGTCTAGCATTAGCTTGTACTAAAATAATTATATAAGTGGCAGAGCTTATGCAAAAGGGCGTCTTCATTCAAGCAGGTCTAGGTTGGCATCTTGTCCAAATACGACCCTAAAAAGGCAGGACTGGATTAAGAGCATCATGGGCCTGGTGCTGAGGATTTTTTTATGGAAATAAATAAAATGAAACTGCGAGCAATTTTTTGCCAAAACAAATTAAATATTTAAACAAATTATTTGAGGGGGGAGAGAAAAAGAGGGTGCCTTTGGATGGTTTTAGTAGTGTAGTAATGTGGCACGCCTAGCGCACCATGGGAAACTGTGGGTGGGAACTGTAGGAGGGAAGGGATGCCCTACATGCAATGAATGGGAACATGCGCGCTCTATCACATCTGCACGATGTGTATGGAGCCTTATGCCGCGTACACAAGGTCAGATTCAAAGGAAAATGTTCGTTGGGAGCTTTTTGTCGGAAACTCCGACTGTGTGTAGGCTCCATCAGAGCAGAACACATAAAATTTGAGATCTGGATCTCAAATTTTCCGACAACAAAATCCGTTACACAATTCCGATGCACAAAGTTCCATGTATGCTCGGAATCAAGCAGAAGAGCCGCACTGGCTATTGAACTTCAATTTTCTCGGCTCGCGGTGCGTCACCACATTCATGACGTTTGGAATTTCCCACAACATTGTGTGTATGCAAGACAAGTTTGAGCCAACATCCGTCTGAAAAAATCCCACAAATTTTGTTGCCGGAATGTGCGATTGCGTGTTCGTAGCATTATGCCCTGTACACATGGTCGGACATTCCGACCACAAAATCCGTCTGATTTTTTCCAATGGATTTCGTCCGAAGCTTGTGTTGCATACACACGGTTGCACAAAGTTGTGGGAAAATCCGATCGTTCCGAACGAGGTGAAGTCAAACACATACGTCGGGACTATAAATGGGCCAGTAGCCAATAGCTTTCGTCTCTTAGTTTATTCTGAGCATAAGTGCCACTTTGTCTGTCGGAATTGTCTACACACGATCGGAATTTATGCGATCGGATTTTGTTGTTGGAAAATTTTAGATCCTGCACTCAAACTTTGTGCGTCTGAAAATCCGACAGAAAAAGTCCTATAGAGCCCACACGTTTGGATTTTCCGACAACATAATCCGATCAGACTTTCCCATCGGAAATTCTGACCGTGTGTACGCCCTGTACACTTACTAAGCATGTATCAGAGCAGGGTATTTACCGTGACAGACACTTCCCTGCTAATCTCTGCATCTTTATCCATCTCCTCTCCATACACGTGTGTTCAAATAAATCTATTCACATATCAATGCAACCTGATTTACATATGAATGCTGCTGCAATTTACATATTACATACATAGAGCAGGACTGGGAAGCATTAGTGACTAACTTGCTGGGCCTATTTTAAGGTAGGGGCCTGGAGCTACCACTCTAATAGCCCCTATGTTAATCCGGTCCTGTATATAGGTGGGAAACATTGACACCATGTTATGCTGAACAAGGTAGTCATGTTTCTGAATCTGTTCAAATGTGTCCTCTACAGCATAGCAGTATAGAATAAATGTTTCAATAAAGAGTAAGAGACCATTAGTACTGCTTGAAAAGGATTTTCTTTTCTTCTTTGAAACTAAACTTTCTCTGAAATTGCATTGCAATGTCATTATAATACACACAAATGTACTTCACTAATAGAATCAAATTGTAAAAAAAAAAAAAAAAAATAACTGAATAAGTGACATGAAACAGGTTGGTGACATTGATGCGTCCTTGCCGTGGAAGGAAATTTGCTATTCCTTTACTTTCTCATAATCATACTTCTTATTTTATCAGGTTATATACTAATATGGAGATGATGATAGTCAGAAGCATTCCAGCAAGCCTTCTGTGTATTTGCAATGGAGCAGATATGCAAATTGATAATGTCATCGCTCTATCCTAATGGAATTAGTAGCCTTATTTTACAGACCCGTTGAATTCGAATTATTTTATTTTATTTTTTTAATATTTTTTTATTTTTTTCACAGTCTCCAAAAATGACACATATAATCATTTAGAGAACCTGGTGATGTCTGTACACTAAAACACTGTAATGACATGACATTAGAAGGTAGCTATATTAGAATGAGATTAAGAAGTGTGTTAAGTCTTTAAAGCATCATGGGGCTGGTCATGCACGCACACACGCACATACAGTAATCAGCATCTTGCCTTCATTACCTAAAGGGAAATGTGGCTTGTCACATTTTAAATCTGTCTAAAATCTTTTTCATTTCTTTTTTTCTTTTTAATATAAACATGTGAAGATATCAATTTAAAGCACAACCCCTAGCCTTGTTTTTTTTATAGTTCACCACTGGGTTTTTAATGATTGCAATATTCCCCTCCTCTTCAGCATTATCCCCTGCAGTATTCTCTTTTTGCCTCTAGATGTCCTCAGTCTTCTGGGTTGAATCATCAACACGAAAGACTGAGGATATGCTGTGAGTACAGGGCATCATGCTCCACGCCCTGAGGAGGTGTCACTAACATTGTAATGATACAGTCACATCAAAGGAGGTAAGCACCTCGTTGGGAAGGGGGGAGGGGAGTCAGCTTAGAATAGTTTATAGTTTAGTGGGCTGGGAGGTGTACCTAAATTAGCTAAATTGTCCTTTACCCAGTCGTCTACTAAGGTATATTTATGCATATTTTACAGTGCTTACGGAACTCTTTAAAACATGCCCTCATTCACCCAAAACTCTTCTAAAAATATACCAAACTGAGCGGTGGCGGACTGGAGCGACGGGAGTGGGGGGGGTGTGGGGGGGTGATGTCTGTGGTCAGGTCTGTCTGCTGCCCCCCCCCCCCCCCGACCGATGGAGCACCAGCCAACACCGGCAGCCACCATATGTAAGAACTGGTAAACTAGAATATAATAAAGTTTTTTTTTGGGTTTAGTACCGCTTTAAGTCTATTTAATTTAACAGCCAATCAAGTTTTCATCTCTCTCCGTACCCAGCCAGAATAAAAGCGTACATTTCCTCTGTAAACAATGAAGAAAAATAAACATCCTTCAGTTTTAAATAAACGGCATGTTTTGACAGCACACTCCCGCTTACTTGTAAAGCTATAAAATCATTCCGCACAAAATGAAATTCCTCTGTTTTTTGTCCGGCAATAAAGCCAATTATTGCATTACAATGTGCAGTTAAAGTACGTTGAGTTTCATGCCTGAACTGTCATAAGAGGGAATGAATTGCTGTATTGCAAAAATATGTGAGAAAGATAGCTGTAATATCAATCCACCACTGCCTGACCGTGTAACATACAGTGGGTGCTGCCGATATTGTGCCAATCTGATTGACACCCACACGCCCCGTCGCGGGAGCCAGCGATGAGCTATGTCGCTCCTCCTGCTCGCCACCTCCAATACATTCCTATGGATGAACAGCATCTCCTGGGGGCAGCGAGAGCGAGAAGCACAGCTCACAATGGTGATTTCCAGCATGATGCGATCACACTGGAAACGCAATATCGGCGGAACCTACTGTACCCTATATTGTCAAACGTATTGGGACAGCCTTTACACACACATGAACGTTAATGGGATCCCAGTCTAAGTTCGTAGGGTATAATATTGGGTTGGCCCATCCTTTGCAGCTATAATAGCTTCAACGCTTCTGGGAAGGCTGTCCACAAAGTTCAGGAGTGTGTTTTCCAGAAATGCCTTTGTGAGGTCAGGCACTGATGTTGACAAGAAGGCCTGGCTCGCAGTCTCCACTCAAATTCATTCCAAGGTGTTCTATCTGGTTGAGGTGCAGGCCAATCAAGTTTCTCCGCCTCAAATTCACTTATCCGTGTCTTTATGGACCTTGCTTTGTGCACTGCTCCAAATCCTTTGGTGGAGGTGGGATTATGGTGTGGGGTTGTTTTTCAAGGACTGGGCTTGGCTACTTAGTTCCAGTGAAGAGAACTCTTAAGGTATCAGCATACCAAGATATTTTGGACAATTTCATGCTCCCAACTTTGTGAGAACAGTTTGGGGATGGCTCCAAACATGACCCCAACATGACTGCACACCAGTGCACAAAGCAAGGTCAGGCAAACATCCCTGAAACAGATCAGGTTACTCCATTTTCGAATCTATGATATGAACAAGGTCATGTTCCATTATTCATGCTGTGTGGCTTTTTCATTGTGCTTAGCCATGATTATGCTTTTCAGTCCCTTTTGCAATAAAGATTTATATATACCTTTTAATTTTGCAGCCTAATTGTCTGTTGTGCCAACGAATAGTCCCTATTTCTTGGAGGGTATTCTTTTTCTATTAATCTACAGAGTCCATCCATGACTAGGTCTAGTGGGATTGGACTCGAGGTATCCAACTATGGACCCCAAAGGTTCTCACATTTACGGGGGAAACCTCTGTGTTGATATACAGTGGTGTGAAAAAGTGTTTGCCCCCTTCCTCATTTCCTGTTCCTTTGCATGTTTGTCACACTTAAGTGTTTCGGAACATCAAACCAATTTAAACAATAGTCAAGGACAACACAAGTAAACACAAAATGCAATTTGTAAATGAAGGTGTTTATTATTAAAGGTGAAAAAAAATCCAAACCATCATGGCCCTGTGTGAAAAAGTGATTGCCCCCCTTGTTAAAACATACTATAACTGTGGTTGTCCACACCTGAGTTCAATTTCTATAGCCACACCCAGGCCTGATTATTGCCACACCTGTTCACAATCAAGGCATCACTTAAATAGGAGCTGCTTGACACAGTAAGGTCCACCAGAAGATCCTTAAAAGCTACACATCATGCCGAGACCCAAAGAAATTCAAGAACAATTGAGCAAGAAAGTAATTGAGATCTATCAGTCTGGAAAGGGTTATAAAGCCATTTCCAAAGCTTTGGGAATCCAGCGAACCACAGTGAGAGCCATTATCCACAAATGGCGAAGACATGGAACAGTGGTGAACCTTCCCAGGAGTGGCCGGCCGCCCAAAATTACCCCAAGAGCGCAGCGACGACTCATCCAAGAGGTCACAAAAGACCCCACAACAACGTCCAAGGAAATGCAGGCCTCACTTGCTTCAGTTAAGGTCAGCGTTCATGCCTCCACCATCAGGAAAAGACTGGGCAAAAATGGCCTGCATGGCAGAGTTCCAAGGAGAAAACCACTGCTGAGCAAAAAGAACATCAAAGCTCGTCTCAATTTCTCCACAACACATCTTGATGATCCCCAAGACTTTTGGGACAACATTCTGTGGACCGATGAGACAAAAGTGGAACTCTTTGGAAGGTGTGTGTCCAAGTATATCTGGCGTAGAAGGAACACTGCATTTCATAAAAAGAACATTATACCAACAGTAAAATATGGTGGTGGTAGTGTGATGGTCTGGGGCTGTTTTGCTGCTTCAGGACCTGGAAGACTTGCCGTGATAAAAGGAACTATGAATTCTGCTGTCTACCAAGAGATCCTAAAGGAGAATGTCCGACCATCTGTTTGTGTACTCAAGCTGAAACGAACTTGGGTTCTGCAGCAGGACAATGATCCTAAACACACCAGCAAGTCCACCACCGAATGGCTGAAGAAAAACAAAATGAAGACTTTGGAGTGGCCTAGCCAAAGTCCTGACCTGAATCCTATTGAGATGTTGTGGTATGACCTTAAAAAGGCCATTCATGCTCGAAAACCCTCTAATGTAACTGAATTAGGACAATTTTGCAAAGATGAGTGGGCCAAAATTCCTCCAGGACGCTGTAAAAGCCTCATTGCACGTTATCGCAAACGCTTGGTTGCAGTTGTTGCTGCTAAGGGTGGCCCAACCAGTTATTAGGTTTAGGGGGCAATCACTTTTTCACACAGGGCCATGATGGTTTGGATTTTTTTTCACCTTTAATAATAAACACCTTCATTTACAAATTGCATTTTGTGTTTACTTGTGTTGTCCTTGACTATTGTTTAAATTGGTTTGATGTTCCGAAACACTTAAGTGTGACAAACATGCAAAGGAACAGGAAATGAGGAAGGGGGCAAACACTTTTTCACACCACTGTATGTATTTCTCCAGGCGAAGAGCTTCTCCAATGCACTGTACCCACTCTTTGTGCGAGGGAGGGTCTGAAGAATTCCAGTGCCATAGAAGAACCCTGTGGGCCTGAACAAGGGCTCAAACCACAGCTTCTCTAGTGGGAACAGACAGTTGAAGGTCATCTATAATGGCCAGTAGGCAGAGTTTAGGGTGGCGTGGGATGGATGTATGGAAAAACGGCATTTACTGTGTTCTTGCTTCCCTTTATCTGGTCCTTGGGGCTCTATTCCTCCCACTTATATGAGACACTATTCTGCCAACTAACGCCAGTGGCAGCATTTTTCTCACTGACACGAATAACGGGGGAACTAGTATTTCCTAAAATAACAACGATGGCGCACTATTCCCCCCCTAATACCAAATGTGGCAATGTTTACTCCCACTGATGCCAAGGAAAATTTCTGCTTCTGCTGGCCACAGTCCCCCCTGAAGCACAATAAACTGGCCCTTGTTTGGAAAATATGGAGACCCCTGATATATACCATTTCACCTTTATAGTCATTATTTTTATATTCATTACCTTTTATTTTTATAACCTTTGTATTTGTATTTGTTTTGATAGCCTGATGAAGGGGGAGTGTGTTTTTTTTTTTTTATATATGAATCTGTTTTATCTTTAAAAAAGTTGTTCTTTTCTTTGGCGCACTTATTAGTCTGTATGTACAGTATCTCACAAAAGTAAGTACATTCCTCACATTTTTGTAAATATTTTATTATATCTTTTCATGTGACAACACTGAAGAAATTACACTTTGCTACAATGTAAAGTAGTGAGTGTACAGCTTGTATAACAGTGTAAATTTGCTTAAGTAGGCAGGACTGACAAGCAGGATATCATCAACAGGTGAGTCACTGTGGAGAGATGGGAGCTGGGAATTAGCCGACAGCTGAGTGGCCAGCTTAGAGAAGGAAGGGCCGAGCCCAACCCTGACAGTTTGTTTTTTCTCTGAGCACCCTATGTCCTCCCCATCACTCCATTATACAGACCCCTGTGGGTGATTTGCTGCCAGAGCCCAGGTAGCTGGTGCAGCCGATCAGATTGATTTTGATTAAAATTTCTGATCCCTCCTGGAAACCCTACAGAAAGATGAGAAAGAAGATTTCAGATCCCGGAACAGGGGGACAGACTGCATGGGCACTGACAGTTCATCACCCACAAAGGTAAATACAGTGAGGACTGGGGAGGTGGGGACCTTGTAGGGCAGGAGTGTCATACTCAGTTATGGTTTCCCTCAAAAGGCCGGTTGTATCTGTAAGACTAGATGTCCATAACACCAGTGGTGGCTGGTGGTATATTTTTTTTTTGGAGGGTGCCAAGCCAACCCTTTTTTGAAGCCAGTTAGAGCCTCTGGCTCTAATCATGTGCTTCTAAAAAACAAAACAACCCCCATTAGAATCCATGCGTCCGGCGCCCTGCACGTAGATTAGGTGCCGGGAGCATGGATTAGAGGGGCGGCGCCCCTGCTCCCCATAAGGACGGGCCCCCACTGTATACCACCCCACCCCCTCTTACATTAGATGTCAAGTGTCCTACCCCCCCACAATCAGAAGTCAAAAGTCCCTTACCCTCCCTTACATCACAGTGCACCCGCTTACCGCTTGCTGCTGCCAGGAAGAAGCTGAGGACGGAGCTTGGAAGCAGAAAGTGCAGGATCTGGAGCAGGACCAGAGGAGAGTCAAAGCCTGCTGAATGCTGAGACCAAGGGAGGTGGAGAGGAGGGGGTTCTGTGGCTGCACAGATGGGCACAGGATCTGTAGGAGGAGTTCTGTCTTTCCCTCTGCTATCAACTGCTGAGATGGGCAATGGGGGAGAGGGCAAATACGAGCCTTTTCATGGGTGCATGGCAAAGTGCAAGAGAAGGAGGAGTTCTGTCCTTCTCTATGTTGCTGACCACTGAAACAAGGTGAGGGCAACAATGAGAGGGTTGCCGCAACTGCATAACAGGTGTTAGAGCCACTTGAAATAGCCTGTTGGGCCTTGTGTATGACACGTGTTGTAGGGTGTTATTTTTTTCTGGTGAGGTGAACTAACCCTTTAACTCAACAGTGTCATTTCTGATTTGGCTGGAGTTGCCCTTTAATACCACAAAATGAGAGCGAACTAAAAAAAAAAAAAAAAGAAATAAACATATATCCAAATAGTAATCATTCAAGGACAAAATGTTGTTGTTGTATAAACTTTTTATATTAATACAGTGTAGTGCGAGCCTTTCAAATAAATCTGGAGGCACTGGGGAGTTTACAAATACTGGCATATTAATATACTGCTTGTATAATAATAAAAAATATCACGCTGCTAAAGCAGTTTAGCGTTATCACATCTCGGCAGGAGTTTATTAGAGATGGCTGCTTTCTTTTATTAAAACTTCGATTGGCTTAGTGCATAGGATCTGAAGGCAGTCATAAACTGCAGACAGAAGGACAGGATATTGGTATTTAAGTACAGATTTCTATCTTCCGATCGCCCCGCTGTACCATCCCAGACATTATGCCAAATGAATCATTTATCACCACGAGGACAGCCGGGTTACACTGAGCCTCAGATTGAACGTGTTTATTTCTGTTTAATGGGAATTTTAATATTGTTATTAGAGAACAGACAAGGAAACATGAAAACTTCACATTCATGTATTTATTTATTTGTATTAACCCCCCCCCCCCCCTAAATATATTCCATACCTGCTATTCCTCCCCAAATATTGCGTCAACCATTCAGGGCAAAGTGACAAATTTAGTCCCTGTAAGTCCTTGTACACACGGTCGGACATTCTGACAACCAAATCCGATTTTGTCCGGCGGATTTTGTCTGACGGATTTTGTCTGAAGCTGTTGCATACACACGGTCAGACAAAGTTGTCGGAAAATCAAAAAGATTGTACATAACGTGATGACGTTATTTCGTTATGACGGGACTATGTTCAGGCTAGTAGCCAATAGCTTTGGTCTAGGAATTTGATCTGAGCATGCGTGGCATTTTGTCCGTCGGAGTAGGCTACACATGATCAGAGTATGTCTGATCGGAGCATTTTGTCAGAAAATTTTATGGACAAGTTGGAAAACTTGGTCCGTCAGATACTCCGACGGAAACAGTCCGATGGAGACCACACGAATTATCCGACAAAACAGTTCGATAGGACACATTCCGTCGGAATCTCTGACCGTGTGTACAAGGGCTAAGAAAGGTCCTCAGGTCTGGAGAAATAGAGGAAACCTGAGACTGAATGAATTTTTATAGAAGTTAAAGTGTTACGAAACCTACAACAGTAAAATCAGTCTGTATATACAGTAAAGCATGCTTGTTATATTCACTGTGGAACCTAAGGTGTTAACCCTCTGTATAGTGTAAAAAGGCTGTTTGATCCTGGCTTCTCTGATCCTCCTCTTCTTTCACTGTCCCCAATCCATCTCTTGATCCTAGGGGGCACTCTGCACATGCTCAGTTTGCTATATATAGCTAAAGAGGTTTTTTTTTTCTTGGGAGGATGCATGTGATCAGCAGAGGGCCAATCAGTACCGTCTATAAGACCCCAGATTCCTCATTTGCACTTAAAAGCATTCAAAATGCCAAGCTTGGCTGTTTTGAACCCTGACTTTTTAAAAATCTGACACCTTTAAGGCTCCAGTAAACTGGAAGTGAAGTTATGACATCGCTTCTGGGTTACTAGATCCGAGACCCAATCAAAGCTGATTCTGGGTTTGTTTGGGTCTCCAGCCTGCAGGTGGACATGCCGCCTGGTGACTCCGGTCTCCCGGTGGGATGGGAGAGCCCAGGTGGAGCGACGGAAGGCGGCAGGGGGGGGGGGGGGGTCCCCTCCCACTGATTGTGATAACAATCACATGGCTGCTTAGCCACAATGGTTGTTATCACAAGAAATCCAACCATAGGCTCAACAAAACGGTACCGGGTGATGCGTACAGCTGCATATCACTTCGGTATAACCACTTAAAGCAGAATGACGTACAGGTAACTAATAATTAATAAAATTAACTAAATAACCAATCATTTAATTTCATCATATTTGTTATATTAGAATTATTCTTTTGTTTTTAGAATTGATTTTGTACATGCCGATTAATTTCATAAATTTGGATTTGTCTGGTATATTCATTCTTCTGAATCTATTCATATTTTAGTAGTTATTTAGGAAGATTCATTATTTTTGTTTTAACATGCTAAATTGTTATGTCGGGAGATTACGTATGCACTCTGAAAAATGTCCGAACGGAACGTGTTGTCGGATAATCCGACCGTGTGTGGGCTCCATCGGACTGTTTCTGTCAGAATATCTGACCGACAAAGTTTTAGAGCTGGGCTGTATAATTTTCCGACAACATGATATCCGATCGGACTTTGTCCGATCGTTTGTAGAGAAATTCCGATTGGACAAAGTGCCACGCATGCTCAGGTCAAATTCCTAGACCAAAGCTATTGGCTACTAGCCTGAACGTAGTCCCATCGTAACTAAATAACGTCATCACGTTCTGAAAGATCGGATTTTCCGACAACTTTGTCCGATCGTGTGTATGCAACACCAGTTTCGGACAAAATCCGTCGGACAAAACCGGATGGATTTGGTTGTCGGAATGTCTGACCGTGTGTACAAGGGCTATCACTTTTATATCTTACTGTATTTATTGCAATATGTTTCCATTTCATAGGTAGTAAATTTTTTATATATATAAAATTGTTAATGCATCATAAAAACAAAATGGATCAGAATCAATTCTCATGATCCTGTTTATGTGTTATGTCATTACGTTATTTCGGATGCTTTAAACATTAACAAAAGGCCCAAATTATCGCAGCATGTCATCCAAATTAAACAAATTAATAAAAATTAATTTGTTATAATTTTTGTTGGTATTAATTGAAACTAGTTATTATTGTGATATGGAGATTCGGATAAGGAAATAAGGAAAATGCCATCTAAATTTCTTAATTACATAGTAGGTGAGGTTAAAAAAAAAGACACAAGTCCATCAAGTCTAACATATGCTTGTGATTATATGTCAGTATTTCATTGTATATCCCTGTATGTTGCGGTCGTTCAGGTGCTTATCTAATAGTTTCTTGAAACTATCAATGACCCCCGCTGAGACCACCGCCTGTGGAAGGGAATTCCACATCCTTGCATCACTTACAGTAAAGAACCCTCTACGTAGTTTAAGGTTCAACCTCTTTTCTTCTAATTTTAATGAGTGGCTACGTGTCTTATTAAACTCCCTTCCGTGAAAAAGTTGTATCCCTATTGTGGGGTCACCAGTACGGTATTTGTATATTGAAATCATATCCCCTCTCAAGCGACTCTTCTCCAGAGAGAATAAGCTCAGTGCTCACAACCTTTCCTCATAACTAATATCCACCAGACCCTTTATTAGTGTTGTTGTCCTTCTTTGTACTCGCTCCATTTCCAGCACATCCTTCCTGAGGACTGGTGCCCAGAACTGGACAGCATACTCCAGGTGCGGCCGGACCAGAGTCTTGTAGAGCAGGAGAATTATCTCTTGAATTTATCCCCTTTTTAATGCATGCCAATATTCCATTTGCTTTGCTTGCAGCAGCCTGGCATTGCATGCCATTGCTGAGCCTATCATCTACTAGGACACCCCAGGTGCTTTTCCATCCCAGATTCCCCCAGAGGTTCTCCCCCCAGTGTATAGATTGCATTCATATTTTTGCCACCCAAATGCATTATTTTACATTTTTCTACATTGAACCTCATTTGCCATGTAGTCATCCACAAATTTAAATTCCATTTGCACATAGGCCTATTTGCCATTTACAGTTTATGTGACTATGGGTGATTATTTTTGTACATAATGCTGGACCCTGCAGCACTAGCTCTTTAGATGGACTGGTTGAAGTTAGCTTAACTCACAAAATGATCAGTTTCCACCCTGTGAATCAGGTAAAAGTGCAAGAAAAAATGCCAGGCATTGTTAAAGCAATAAAATGTATCTCTCTTTAATGAATAAAGTGATAATATGGCAGTTATATAAAAAAAAAAAAAAAAAAACACTTAATATGCCAAGCAGTAAATGATACAGTGTTTCAATGCTAATGCTAACTTGATATTTACAAAATCATTTCACTTTAAAATAATTAAAACAAAGCCATCAGCAGAAAGAGAGAACAGCTGGCGGAGTGGATTTATCATTACTCACTCATCACTAGAGGTCGTTTTTTTTAGACGTATTTAATATTAGAAAAATGTAAAATGTTCCACTGATTGCCTATCCTGACCAGATCGTGTTTCTGTCTCTGTAATTTCAGGTACAAAGAATGTTCTCTCCCCATTCCATCAAGAGATAAGTTCTACAGGCATCCGGAGGTATATGTAAAAAATGTTCTGGTGTAATAAAATCTTGCAATTGCATGAGAAACAGCACTATAACATAACAGCTAATTTCAAAGACATATTTCTTGTTATGGATAAACCGAGTCCTTTTATACTGTAATTAGCTTAATTAACTTGTAATTTAGTTAATAGTGAGCTGGTATAAGTTACATCTCAACAATGATTTCATTCAGGATATCTTATTCTTATAGATCCATCATGTAGAATAGACGTAAAAGGCACTTAATCGGAAAGTCAGCGCGTGTTTCTCTGGTGACCGCTGGAGACAGATAGTTATAAGAGGGATCATTTATCAGAGGACAGAATGCTATGTTTAGTACATATTACTTAGATCTCTGACTAGGAATGTGTGGAAAAAACATGGCTCAAAGGATGGCGATATTACATTTATTAGATAAATTTGTAAATACTCCGAGCTGATATCAGAGACAGACCAGGAGGTGAGACAAATTGCAGATTTAAAGGGAAGGCTCTTCTGCCATAGGAGAAATAATAGAAAGTGCTGCTCCTAGGGGGTGTGTCTTATCTAAAGTGGGCATGGCTCGATAGGCATAGTTAAATGAAACTGGTTTAGCTGTAATAAGCATAGCAGGTTTTCAGTAGCCTCCCTGGCGGTATGATTATGTCAAGTTTCTGCGTCTCAAAGCGGTACAATTATTTTGCATAGAAATTTGGCATTTTATATTGCAGGCCTGTAATTCTTAGCAATAACATTCCTTAAATCTGTCCAAAAAAAGAGTCTAGTAGATATCCCGGGTATGATAAAGTTTGAAACGCAAAATCATAAATTATAATATAATAAATAAATATAAATAATTATAAAAAAAATAATATAATAATTATAAAATTAATTTCCTCACGATTCACTATCGCTCAATTCTGCAAGTGTTCTAATTTACTATCGCTGTTTTCTAGCTGGTCTAAAACCGCTTTTGACATAGAAGGACACTTTTTGGTTGCCATGGACAATCCCCAGTTTCCAGGCAGAAAGAACAGTATATATAATATAAAACTGCATGCAGGGCACTGGACAAAGCACTAGGGACAAAAGGGATGGGAAATAATTTCATACCGTAATGTAATCTGTAAGATTACACTGTACTGTATGTATTATGAATTTTCAATTTTTTAAATTTGCCACCAGGCTCCGCCCCCGTGCGTCGCAACGCTCGCAGAGAAAGGAGCACGGCACACAGAGGCATCAGGCAGAGGACAGAGCCCATGGACATTGCAGGATCCTGGGGACAAGGTAAATATACCGCACCAGGATTCTGCAATGCAATCCCGAGTGTGGCTCGGGCTTACTGCTAATGGTATTGAAATTTAACCCCGAGCCACACTCGGAAAAAATGACAGGGAGGTTAAAGTGTTACTAAACCCAGGGAAAAAAGCAAAAGAGGCACCACTGGGTGTAGAGATAACAAATACTTTAATCATAAAAACTTTTTAACCTCCCTGGCAGTATGATTCAGTCTGGAATTAGGTGCTGAAAGCGGTACAATTATTTTGCATGGAAATCTGGCGTTTTTTTTTTGTAGTCCTGTAATTCTTAGGAATAACTCTCTTAAATCTGTTCAAACCAGAGTCTAGCAGACATCCCGGGTATGATAAAGTTTATAATATAATAAAGAATAATAAAAATTATTCAATAATGTAATCAAATCCTAAAACACTGAAGAAGGGACACGTTTTGGTTGCTATGGACAATCTCCAAATTTCAGGCAGAAAAAAATGTATTTATAATATAAAAGTGCATGCAGGGCACTGCACAGACCACTAGGGACAAAGGGGGTGTGTATTTTTTAATACAGCACTGTAATCTGTAAGATTACAGTACTGTGTGTGTTTTGTGTGTTTTTACTTTTTTGAATTTGCCGCCGTTCTCCGCTCCCGTGCGCCGTAACGTCGCAGGGAACGGAGCTCGGCGGCATTCGGCACTGTGAATCGAGCGGAGGACGGCTCAATCACACAGCGCGGGGGACATCGCTGGATCCAGGGGACAAGGTAAGTAACTCTCCCTGTGTCCTCCCCTCCGTCCAGCGAAGCGATCCCGAGTCTGGCTCGGGGTTACCGCTTCTCTCAGTAAATTCCTAACCCGAGCCAGACTCGGGATTACCGCTAGGGGGGTTAATACAGGCAACTCACATTTTGGATGTGGTATATGAGCATTCAACACTTTAAAAGCTGAGCATGGATGTGGTCATCTACAAGTCTGTCAGGCTGAGGCAGTGATGGCGAACCTTGGCACCCCAGATGTTTTGGCACTACATTTCCCATGATGCTCTGGCACTCTGCAGTGTAGTGGAGCATCATGGGAAATGTAGTTCCAAAACATCTGGAAAGCCAAGGTTCGCCATCACTGGGCTGAGGCGATTTAGCCGCTAGTGGCCGGGAAGTGACACACACACTGGCCGTGGAGTGCAGTTCTAAGCAGAACGAGGTCTGGAGCACAGGCGGAGAGAGATGGCGTTATAAAATGGGCGCGACCGGTTTCGTGAACGTACAGGCTGAGATCGTGTGAAAGCCGCTTTCCTTCATCAAGCCTTGATGTTAAACGTTTTTATGATAAAATGTTTTTATGATAAAATGTTTTTGATTAAAGTGTTTGTTATCTCTACACCCAGAGGCTCCTCTTCCTTTGCTTTTTTAACAGACTTTGGAATATGGTTTCTGTCCTTCTCTGATGGCAGCCCTGGACATGGAGTTCCTGTTTTTAACTACTTAACTTATCCCTTGTCTCATTGGACGGCAGTTCTTATTATTATAATCATACGGATTTTGATATAACATAGACTCTCATTCATATAATTGAATTTTTGGTTTCAATTGGTGAGAGATCGGTGGACATTGTGATATATCTTTGACTCTATTTTTGCTCATTTATTTGTGTATTGTACTAAACCCAGGACCCTGCATTCACTAGATCTGATCTCCCACAGTACACAGAACAAGGCAATGCAATAGATTTAGTAAATATAAACCGCTAAATACCTTTTCTCATCAGCACTATATATAGCGATCTTGTGACTTCTATCAGTGTCTGTTTAAAGCTTGTAGGAGATGTTTTCATACTGCACTGGCTGTCCTATAAGGATGCAGGACCTCTGACCCTCTGTCTGGACAGTGCTGATTGGCCCTGTGCTGATCGCATGCACCCTCTCAAGAAAAAAAAAAACACTCTAGAAATACACACCAAACTGAGCATGTGCAGCCTGACTCCAGTAACTCTGTCTTATCCAGACCTGTTCTGGAGTCAGTGGAAGAAGGGAGGATAAGAGAAGACAGGATCAAACATCCTTTTTACACAATAAAGAAGATTAACCCCTTCCAGGTTTCACAGAGTATAACAAGCATATTTTACTGCATATACAGACTGATTTTACTGTTGTGGGTTTAGTGACACTTTAACTGTTTGATGGAAACAAAATTAACGTATAACCACTTCATCTTCTCTGCCAGGTTTATGCAATTATCCCTGTTTATTATAATGCTAAAATTATGTTTTGAGGCACAATGGATGGTGCATTTACAAATTAAATTAAGGCTTTTATTAACCACTTACCACCCATGCTAATTCTGCCATTTCTCTACTACATTCCAAAATCATATTTTTTTTGCTAGAAAATTACTCAGAAATCCCAAACATTATATATAGAATACAGAATACTTTATAAATCCCAAAGGGAAATTGGGAAATTGTTAATATATATATATATATATATATATATATATATATATTTTTTTAGCAGAGACTCTAGATAATTAAATGGCGGTTGTTGCACTTTTATGTCAGATGGTATTTGCACAATTTTTTGGAAAGAATATACTTTAATGAAAATTAATGGAAGAAAACATTATATGTTATCAAAAATTGGGTTATCTATTAGGGATGATGTTATGCCAAATAAATAGATACCAAACATATCATGCTTTAAAATTGCTTGTGGAATGGCGCCAAAGGTACAGTACTTAAAAATCTTCCATAGGCGATGCATTACAATTTTTTTACAGGTTACCAGTTTAGAGTTACAGAGGAGGTCTAGCACTAGAAATATTGCGTTGAAATATCTTGGCATATTTTTGACACAGAACCCTGATCAATATATCAATAAAAATTTAATTCCCCTTCTGCATAAATTTAAGCGTAAATGCGACGTCTGGAGTAAACTTCCGCTTTCAGTAATGGGCCGTTGCAGCTTGATTAAAATGATTTGGTTGCCACAGCTGCTGTACGTTTTGCATAATGCGCCGGTATGGATTTGTAAAAAATGGTTTAGGAAATTAGAGACCCTCTTTCGGGAACTGATCTGGAAGAAAGGCAAGGCCCGGATACGACTCCGAACGCTGCAAATGCCAATAGATAGAGGAGGCCTAGCGGTTCCACATCCTAGGAGCTACTACTTGGCGGCGCAGATGCAGCACCTGGCGGGTTGCGACTCGGAGCAGGGAAGGAAGCTAAAAGGAGGGATTAGAATGATAGGAGCCCCACATGAACTCATGGCTGAGGTCCTGGAGGCCGACTCCTTTCGACATAATAATTCGATAACTAAAATGCTAACCAAGGTATGGAAAGAGGTGAAGTTAAAACTGGGTTATTCAAGGTTACTAGAATCTATACCCCTCTGGGACAATAAAAATTTACCTGAAATATTAATCATTGGTAAGATTAAATCATGGGAAAAAAAGGGTATAACTAAGCTGATCCAGCTTTATGATGGAGGGGCCTTAAGGACATTTTCGGATTTAAAAAATAAATATGATATACCACAGAATTCTTTTTTCAGCTACCTGAGGGTGAGACACGCCCTGGCAGCACAATTCGGGGGAAATAGGCCCACGTGGGATAAAACACCTTTGCTTCAGAAGTGGCTCACTACAGATGGGGTAAAGGGGTTTATCTCAGGTGTCTACAATCAATTAGGTATGGTTCTTAATCAGGAAACTGCTCATTCGAACTTGAAGAAGAAATGGGAAGAGGATGTAGGAGAAATATTGGATACACAGTGGAGGAGAATTTTGGAACTAGGGCCGGTAACCTCAATCTCCCCTTCCCAAAAAGTTTCACAGTTGATGTTGATCCACAGGGCTTATTACACACCTAAAAAATTATGTCAGTTTGGTAGGAGGATAGACGACAGATGCCCTAGGTGTCAGGGACAGGGAGATCTCCTACATATGCTGTGGCGTTGCCCGAAGCTTTTTCGTTATTGGAGAGAGGTGTTGGCGTGTATTAATAGAGTGTTTAAGTTGGAAATGGTAATGAATCCGATTGTGTGTGTACTGGGATGTAGGCTAGAGTCGAGAGAAGGGAAATGTGTCACGGCGGCAGTGGTAAGATGTCTGTTTCAGGCACGTAGATTGATCACGCAAAGATGGCAAGCTGAAAGAGCCCCCACAGAAGGAGAATGGATCCAATGTATTAATGATTTGGTCTGGAAAGAGAAGACTTTGTATGTAAGGAGAGGAAACTATAGAGAGTGGAAGGGAATCTGGACCCCTTGGATAACAGAGATGGGATATCCTATAGATTAGTCTGATTAAGAGATTTCGTGGTAGAATACCGATGTGTTTGAGTATATGGGCGATTGGGAGACATACGGGAAGGGGGGCTCGGGGGGAAGGAACTAGGATGGGTAGGGGTAGGGTGAGTTTGTTCGGGAGGGTTTGGGAAGGGGGGGGTGGGGGAGCGGAATTAGGACGGCTTGGGGTAGGGGGGGGTAGGAGATAAATTTCACTGGGAGTTTGCTGCTGGTTAGATATGACTTAGGAAGGTTTGTAAATGCTGTTTGGTCATTTAATAAGAAAAGAATTAATAAAATAAAAAAAAAAAAAAAAAATTTTTTTTAAATAAATAATAATGCATAAACCACGATGATGAGATATTGTGCAGTGATATAGATGAGAGGCAATATGAATGAGTCTCTAGCACACGAACTCTGACGTGGAAAAAAAAAAAAAAAAAAAGAAATATTGCTCTCGCTGTAGTGATTGTAGTGATACATCACATGTGTGGTTTGAATGCCGTTAAGATATGTGGGCGTGACCTAGACATGCATTAATTTCTGCGTCCCAGCACAAGAGGATGGGGGCACTTTCCCTTTTTTTTTATATCCCTTTCAATAGGAATAGGGTATGACAGGTCCTCTTTATGGAGAGATCTGGGGTCTATAAGTCCTCAGATCTATCCTCTATGTTGGAAAGCCTGAGATGAAAAAATAATCGATCTCAGGCTTTCCAGCAAAAACAAAAGAAAAGGCAGGGGTTACATTTGCCAGAGCCGGAAGTCATGACATCGCTTCCAGCCTCCAATGGTCATAGAGTTGGCCATCTCTATAGTAAACTGTAGCCGCTGAGGTGGCTTTTGCACTGTAGGGAATTGCTGGCTGAAAAAAAAGATATCTGGATGATGCCTGTAGCTGTAGGCATCATTCAGATATCTCATCTCAGTCAATATATCATATGACTTCCATCAGGGGGAAGAGGTTAAAAAAAAAGAATGCCTTTTTTTCTTCAATGCAACACTACAAAAATAAACAAACAACACATATTTAAACAAAAAAGCAAAAAAAAAAAGCTTTTTTGTTAAAAAATTATATATAATTTGCTGCAGAAATAAATTAACAAAATAAATACATTCATTAAAATGACCAAAAAGTGAATATATAAATGAAGTCATACTAATGCTTAAACCTAGAACAAACCAAAAAAAGGCCCCAAAGTGCATATATTATTATTACAGCATAATATATATATATATATATATATATATATATATATATTTTTTTTTGATGCTGTAATAATGATATACCTGTCAACTCTGAGTCTGGAAGTCTTGCTGAAAATTTAAAGTGACCATGTAAGCTTCAAAATATATTTTGATTACAATGGTTTTAAAGGCAGAATGTTTTTTTTTTTACCTTCATGCATTCTCTGCATTAGTGTAAAAAAACTTCTACATGCATTTCCCACTTCAGCCCCCCCAAATATTTGCCTGAGCTTGATCTCAATCCACACACGAGTGCAGCATCTCTCTCTCCCTCCTCATGGATAGGCTCCTGCTTCTGTCAATCACAGCCAATGAAGAGACAGCAGGGAGTAGAGCTAAGCCGTGCTCTGTCTGTCAATGGACACACGGAGCTGGTTCAGGATTGAGCAGGCACAGATGCCCCATAGCAATCGGTTAGCTATGGGGCACTCAGCAGAGGGGAGGAACCAGGAGCAGCAGTAGGGGATCCAAGAAGAGGACGGTCAGGGCTGTAAATGTCATGGTGTAATAAGTTAACACACCAGTTGTTTTGTGGGAATAAGCATTGAGCGAATTGGTAGAAGGGAAGCTGCAGGAGCAGATTCTGTGTGTGGTTGAGATGAGGTTTTATTGTAAAGAACGCAAAGCAACGCATGTGCACAAGTGTGATTGTCCGACACCAATACTTCTTGTACATTCACGCTTCAAAAAAAAAGAAAATGAAGTGCCGCGCTTTGCAACCCTCTCAAGACTGGGGACGTCCCAATAGCATACTACAAATTCAAAACAGACAGGGTGCACCAGCCTTGCTCATTATCTTAATAAACTATTTATTAATAAAAACCAAAGTAGATATACTAAAACAACTTTGATATACAATGCTTATCAACGGCAATATTGCTCAATCCATGCTCCTTGGCTTAGGAAGATACTACCTGGATCTTTACTGATGTATGCCCTTTTTCCTCAAGAGGAGCTAAGAGCACAGGAACTAAAGCCCCATACATATTATCACTGATTTTTTCCTTCAGATTTACCAAAACCATATAATATGAGGTCAAACCTTAGGAGTTTCAATCTGTATGCAATCAGGCATACATGGCTTTGGTAAATCTGAAGACAAAATCAGCAGAAAATCTGATAGTGTGTATGGGGCTTTAGAGGAGTTTAAGGGCAGATAGTCTCAAAAGCAAACAGACTGGGTATGGCACTACAGCGTCACCATTAAGCATATAATATTGAAAAGTGAAAATGGGAGTTTTAAGATGCAAAATGAATCAAGTTGAGAACAATATCAATTTCACAAATTTTATGTAATAAACATTGTTAAAAATATGTTATATTAACCACTTCAGTTCCGGACCAATAAACACCTTAAGGACCAGAGGTCTTTTTGCAATTTCGCACTGCGCTGCTTTAACTGGTAATTGCGCGGTCATGCAATATTGCACCCAAACGAAATTTGCGTCCTTTTCTTCCCACAAATAGAGCTTTCTTTTGATGGTATTTGATTGCCTCTGCGATTTTTTTTTTTTGCGATATAAATGAAAAAAGAGCGAAAATTTTGAAAAAAAAAGATATTTTCTTCTTTTTGTTATAAGAAAAATCGAATAAACTAAATTTTAGTCATACATTGAGGACAAAATTTATTCAGCCACATGTCTTTAGTAAAAAAAATGTCAATAAGCGTATATTTTTTGGTTTGCGCAAAAGTTATAGCGTCTACAAACTAGAGTACATTTTCTGGAATTTACACAGCTTTTAATTTATGACTGCCGATCTCATTTCTTGAGGTGCTAAAATGGCAGGGCAGTACAAATCCCCCCCAAATGACCCCATTTTGGAAAGTAGACACCCCAAGGAAATTGCTGATGGGTATGTTGAGCCCATTGAATATTTATTTTTTTTGTCCTAAGGGATTGAATAATGACAAAAAAAAAAAAAAAAAATTTTTTTTACAAAAAGTTGTCACTAAATGATATATTGCTCACACATGCCATGGTTATATGTGAAATGACACCCCAAAATACATTCTGCTGCTTCTCTCGAGTACGGTGATACCACATGTGTGGGACTTTTTGGGAGTCTAGTCGCGCACGGCACCCCGAAAACCAATCACCACCTTCAGGATTTCTAAGGGTGCAAATTTTTGATTTAACTCCTCACTACCTATCACAGTTTCGAAGGCCATAAAATGCCAAAATAGCACAAAACCCCCCCAAATGACCCCATTTTGGAAAGTAGACACCCCAAGCTATTTACTGAGAGGCATGTTGAGTCCATGGAATATTTTATATTTTGCCAAAAGTTGCGGGAATATTACAAACTTTTTTTTTTTTGCACAAAGTTGTCACTAAATGATATATTGCTCACACATGCTATGGGCAGAAGTCAAATTACACCCCAAAATAAATTCTGCTGCTTCTCCCGAGTACGGGGATACCACATGTGGGGGACTTTTTGGGAGCCTAGTTAACTAGCTACCTAGCGACACTAGCGACACTGATGCAGCGTTCAGAAAAATTATCGCTTAGTGACACTGGCAAAAGGGGGTGAAAGGGTTAACTAGCGGAAATCAGGGGGTTAAAACCATTATTGGGTAGTATATCGGGGTACCTAGCGCTATAAAAACCTGGCGGTGAACCTAAAAAAATAACTAGCTACCTAGCGACTGTAGCGACACTAATGCAGCGATCAGAAAAACGATCGCTTAGTGACACTGGCAAAAGGGGGTGAAAGGGTTAACTAGCGGCAATCAGGGGGTTAAAAACATTATTGGGTAGTATATCGGGGTACCTAGCGATATAAAAACCTGGCGGTGAACCTAAAAAAATAACTAGCTACCTAGCGACACATGCAGCGATCAGAAAAATGATCGCTTAGTGACACTGGCAAAAGGGGGTGAAAGGGTTAACTAGCGGCAATCAGGGGGTTAAAAACATTATTGGGTAGTATATCGGGGTACCTAGCGCTATAAAAACCTGGCGGTGAACCTAAAAAAATAACTAGCTACCTAGCGACTGTAGCGACACTAATGCAGCGATCAGAAAAACGATCGCTTAGTGACACTGGCAAAAGGGGGTGAAAGGGTTAACTAGCGGCAATCAGGGGGTTAAAAACATTATTGGGTAGTATATCGGGGTACCTAGCGATATAAAAACCTGGCGGTGAACCTAAAAAAATAACTAGCTACCTAGCGACACTAGCGACACATGCAGCGATCAGAAAAATGATCGCTTAGTGACACTGGCAAAAGGGGGTGAAAGGGTTAACTCTAGGGGCAATCAGGGGGTTAAATCTTTATTGGGGGGTGATAGGGGGCTACCCTGGACCTAACACTAACTGTCCTGACAGTTTTTACTGTCACAACTGACACTGAATGCATTGATCAGTAAAGAAATGATCAATGCAATCAGTGACACTGTGACTGGGGGGGGAGGGGGGGCGGGGGGGGGGATCGGGGGGCGATCGGGGGGGGGATCGGGGGGGGTTTGTGTGCCTGTGTGTACCTACATGTCAGTGTAGTGTTCGTGCAGACTTACTTTTACTCTTCTCCTCGTAGTCCGGTCAAAAAGACCGCCCCGAGGAGAATGACATCACTTCCTCCTTCCTGTGTAAACAATACACAGGGGAGGAAGCTTCTCATTGGCCAGGAGCGATCCAGAGGGGGTGGCCGAAAACGAACGGCCATCCCCTCATCACGGAGCGCTCCTGGACCGAATCGGACCGCCGTAACCAGCGGGAGGGGGTCCGATGGGACCCCCCACCCGCTGGAAGGCAATCACGTAGATGTACGTGATTCTGCCTGCCTGTGCCATTGTGCTGACGTACAATGGCAATACGGCGGTCCTGAAGTGGTTAAAAGCAACACATGAAATTCATACTGTCATGTCTTGCAAGCTCCTGAGGAGGTAATGATTATGGCGAAACATGTAGAGGTGGACAAACTTTTGTATAACGACCATATGAATTTCATGTGTTGGTTTTAATATAATACATTTTTAAAGAGGAAGTAAACCCTGATGGGTTTACTTCCTCTTTTTTTCCCTGCAAAGGTAAAGCATAATGGACTACTATGCATCGCATAGTAGCTCATTATGTGTCACTTACCTGACACAGGAGCCAGCGAAGTCGCCGCTGATCCCTGTAGTCCGCCGCGTCCATCTTGCTGGTGGCGTCTCGCAGCTCCGACCAATGACAGCGGCGCAACCGCGATGACGTCACTCCCGCGCATGCGCACGGGAGTCGCGCCTCGCAGCTCCGTTGCTGTCATACGGCGAAGCCGCGATGACGTCACTCCCGCGCATGCGCACGGGAGTCGACAAGTTTGGCAAATCCATTCTTGGATTTGCCGCATTTAGTGCGCCTGCGCGCCGCTGTCTACGGCGCATGCGCCGTAGACAGCGGTGCCCATTTTCGGGCAAATATCTCCTAAACCATATAGGTTTAGGAGATATTGCTTGGACCTACAGGTAAGCCTTAATCTAGGCTTACCTATAGGTCCAAGTTGTTTGGAAGGGTTTACTTCCCTTTTAACAATGTTTATTAAATAAAATTTGTGAAATTGATATAGTTCTCAATTTGATAAATTTTGCACCTCAAGGCCCCTTTCACACGGAAAGACCGTCTATCCGTTTTTCTTCCATCCGTCGAAGGACAGCAATGCATTCCTATAGGCTGACCATCCGTCACCATCAGTTAACCTCCTACAACTCCAATTTTCTCTTGTCCCTTTTCTCAATTTTATATTTATATATTCAATATAAAAAAAGACCTCTTATCCTTGGATAAAATGTATTTTTGTTTATTAAGCGTATACTAATTGCAAGAGCCCTGAAAAGAAAGTCTGCATCATAGCTAGTAAGTGCGAGAGCCTGCGAGTAACTGCATTGTATAGACCTAGGCAAGAAAGAGTTTTGGTTCGTCACTAGTGTCTAGATGGCATACAGATCGAGCCTCTATGGGGATAATGCCACTGTTGACTGAGGATCACACTTCCTTTCTGGCTTGTTGGCAGTAAAGTTCTTTTACAGTGCCATTACCAAAATCGTATCTACAGTATGTCTTGTCCATCAATAGTTACCATCACCTTTGTAAGAGTCAGCGATGCCAGCTCATCATGTCTTCCCTGCAGGTGGACATTAAAAGAGTGACAGTTCTTTTTCTGCGGAAAGTAAATGATTGACAAGCAGAGTTCTTTGTAGTAGGAAAAAACACAAACAGTGTAGAGATAAACTCTCAGGGTAAAACTTGCTTACAGGAACAGCATTAAAACACAGACTTACCGTAATATCATTGAAAAGGAAGCTGGCATGGCCTCTCATGAGACAGCGGGCGCTATTTTGCATTAAGTCTCTCTGTTATTTACTATGCCATTTTTAGGTGGTCTTTTTTTACATGCACCACCTCCCCATATTTGAAATATCGAAAAGGGAAAAGTGAAAATGGGAGGTTTAAGGTGCAAAATTAATCAATTAATATCAATTTCACAAATGTTATTTAACCACTTGCTTACTGGGCACTTAAACCCCCCTCAGTCCCAGACCAATTTTCAGCTTTTAGCGCTGATGCACTTTGAATGACAATTGCGCGGGCATACAACACTGTACCCAAATGAAATTTTTATCATTTTTTTCCCACAAATAGAGCTTTCTTTTGGTGGTATTTAATTACAGCTGGGAGTTTTATTTTTTGCTAAACAAACAAAAAAAGATGCAAAAAAAAAAGAAAAATAAAATTTTGCAAACAGGTCATTTTTCTCCTTCATTGAAGTACGCTGATGAGGCGGCACTGATAGGCTGCACTGGTGGGCACTGATAGGCTGCATTGGTGGGCACTGATAGGCTGCATTGGTGGGCACTGATAGGCTACACTGGTGGGCACTGATAGGCATAGTTAAGGCGGCACTAATAGGCACAGATAAGGCGGCACCGATGGGCACAGATAAGGCGGCACTGATGGGCAAAGATGGGCACAGATAAGATGGCACGGGGGTGGCACAGATGGGTGGCACGGATGGGTGGCACTAAGGGGCACTGATAGGTACCACTGATAGATAGGACTGATGGGCACTGATAGGTGGCACTGATAGGTGGCTCTGATAGGTGGCACTGCTGGGCACTGATGGGCGGCACTGCTGGGCACTGGTAGATGACACTGATGGGCACGGATATGTGGCACTGGGGTGCAGCACCTTTGTTGAGGCAGATTGTGGGCACTGCTGGGTGGCACTGTGGGCACTGCTGGGTGGCACTGTGGGCACTGCTGGGTGGCACTGTGGGCACTATGGGCACTGCTGGGTGGCACTGACGGGGGGCACTTATTTTTTAATCATCTTTAGTGATGAAGGGGCAGGTGGGCACTGGCAGGGGGCAGGTGGGCATTGGCAGGGCTGGCCGTGATCGGGACTGATGTCCCGAACATGGCCGCCGGTGATCGGCTCTTTTTTTTTCTCCTCGCGCTGTCAGCGCGAGGAGGAATAATAGCCGATTACCGGCTCCGTTATATCACATGATCAGCTGTCATTGGCTGACAGCTGATCACATGATAATGGGTCGGGATCGACCCCTTGCTCTGATCGGTGATCAGGCGAGTCTCATAGACTCGCCGATCACAGAGCGCGCGAGACGTAGTCCCGGCAAAGGAGATCCACGCTGTAGCCGTCATTCGGCTATAGCGCGGGTCTCAAGTGGTTAATAAACATTGTTAAAAATGTATTATATTAAAACCAACACATGAAATTCATATGGTCGTTGTACAAAAGTTTGTCCGCCTCTACATGTTTCGCCCATAATCATGGCTTCCTCAGGAGATTTTGCAAGATACAACGACCGTATGAATTTAATTTTGCACTGGTGTCTAGATGGCATACAGATCAAGCCTCTATGGGGATCATGCCACCGTTGACTGGAGATCATACTTCCTGTCTGGCTTGTTGGCAGTAAAGTTCCTTTACAGTGCCATTACCAAAATCTTATCTACGGTATGTTTTTCCATCAATAGTTACCATCACCTTTGTAAGAGTCAGCAATGCCAGCTCATCATGTCTTTCCTGCGGGTGGACATTAAAATAGTGACCGTTCTTTTTCTGCAGAAAGTAAATGATTGACAAGCAGTTCAAATCATTGACAAGAGTTGTTTGTAGTAGGAAAAAACACAAACAATATAAACTATCAGGGAAAAATGTGCTTACAGGAACAGCATTAAAACACAGACTTACCGTAATATCATTGAAAAGGAAGCTGGCATGGCCTCTCATGAAACAACGGCCACTATTTTGCATTCACTCTCTCTGTTATTTACTATGCCATCTTTAGGTTTGTGACTATTTTTCACTGACATTCCTTTACAGGGCTCTTCGTGGGCCTTATGTATACCTACCTTACACCACATAAGTGCTCCAAACTCAGAATCAGGCCTAAGAGAAACTTTGGGGGCCTGAGGACTCTCTAGGTTGAGGTCTTGGCCCCTTACCACTTGGGCTGCATTCACATTTATGTTGTGTAATTCACACTGTGTCCTGCATTTTAGATTTGCTTTATGTGCATTTTGCACATTACCAACCATCCCTATGGCAAATATGTTTTGCAGGAAGCCACACCAAATATGCAACAACTGATTTTTTTCTGAAAAAGCGCTCTAAAATGCAAAGGTGTACATGGAGCTTTAGGCCACACGTGGTGCACATACAGACTCTCCGGCTATTTTATTCATGGGTCAGTAATTTTTAGTGCTGCTCTTAGCCCTTGTACACACGGTCGGAGATTTCGACAACCAAATCCGTCGGAGTAATTCCGACGGATTAATTCCGGAAGAGGTCCGGAAGTGATGTTGCATACACACGGTCGGACTCAGTTGTCAGAAAATCCGATTGTACACAACGTGATGATGTTATTTCGTTACGATGGGACTACGTTCAGGCTAGTAGCCAATAGCTTTGGTCTAGGAATTTGATCTGAGCATGAGTGGCACTTGATCGGAGTATGTCCGATAGGAGCATTTTGCCAGGGAAAATTTTACCGGCAAGTTGGAAAAGTTGGTCCGTCGGATATTCCGACGGAAACAGTCCGATGGAGACCACACACAGTCGGAATATCCGACAAAACGGTCCGATCGGACACATTCAGTCGGAATCTCCGACCGTGTGTACAAGGGCTAAGAACTGTAGAATCTCTGCAGAGAACGGGAACAACAGGAATGGTGGCAGCTCTGGTGCTGATAAGGTAAACATGCAATTTTCAAGGTTAATAATCCAAATCAGTATACAAACAATGTGATATCAGCATAGTCCCATGTAATAAATAAAGAGTCCCTCCAAAGCCCCTGGGAAGACATCTTACAAGATGAAACGTGTAGGGTGGAGTTTTGTGGTGACGTCATTACGCCCACCTTGAGGATTGGCTGGTTTACATGTTATGTGTGCATTTCTTCCTTGTTTGTGAGCATATAAAACAAAACCAAAGAAATTCCCAGCTCAATTTACCAATCAGCCTGCAACCAACCAAATTATCCTGTTTAACAGTATGTAATGAAAATCAGGGGTTTAGTTTGCACACATTTGCAAATACATGTGTAAGCTACAGAGCCCCGTCAAGGCAACCCATTATTTTTTTTACATTTTGGCATAGGGTTCCCTTCCAAATCCATACCAGACCCTAAAGGCTTGGTATAGATTTGGCTGTTTTTTTCACAATTTTTTTTATCCGGCAACTCTTTTTCTAAATTCAGCTGTCAGGGAAGCCCGCTGACAGCTGTCAAATTTTTTAGCCGGCAATTCTTTTTTTAAATTCAGCTGTCAGCAGGGAAGCCCGCTGACAGCTGTGATGACTCATCGGTTGTTAAGTACATGGTGACTGGCTTCCTGGCCCACTCCTGAGCAACCAGCTATATACAGTGTTTTTAAGGAGGAAAAGAAAAAAAAAGAAAAATGTATTAAAAAATGCATAAAAAACACTTGCATTTCTGGTGCGACTACATTGAAGTCTATTACACGCAAAACGCAATCTGCTGCGGGAATAAAAGTCCCCGACCCTTTGCAAAAATGCACCGACTGAAAAACACATGTGATAATGTGAATGTGTACCACAGGAAATCATGTTAAATAGACTGTAGTGCGTTTCTGAAAAAAACTGAAAACTTAGAAAAAAGCGCATAGGTGTGAACGTAGGGTAAGTGGTAGAGTCATGTTTACCATTAGGGGTAGGTTGTTTGAATCCAGAGTGCTCACCATCAGACTGAGGACTGTTGGCAGAATAAAGTATTGTGGTGGAAATCTCCGGATTGAAGGTGAATATTTCAGAAAAAACAAACAAACAGGTTTTGTTATTATATCTTTTAATGGGTTATTTGTTTTTATCTTGTTACTTGTACTGGTTGGAGTTATGCTTCAAGTGGTGGTAGCTTCACAAAAGGGAAGGAAGGCTGAATTTTATATTATTCTGGAAAACTCTCTTAAAACAAGTTTTTTTTTTTTCTTTTTGGCTTATTCTTATTCTGAATGCTTCCAGTTTCTGCAGCTGCAGATTTTTGTGATACATTATGTAGAGACCACACAAGTCCGAATTCCTCCGAAATGTCTTTGCTGTTTTTTTTATTTCTTCTTCTTCTTACCAAATCGAGTATTCCTTTTGGAGACTCGGAAATGGAATGCTAACACACACAGCAAACAAACTTTAGGGGTTCAAAAACTGGAAATGGTTCATTTATGACTTTCAAATAAATCAAAGACAGCTTTGATCTGGATTCCAAGTATGTTTAACTCTGCTGAATTCAACAAAATGCAAAGCACTGGATTTTCCTTTCAACCTGGACTCTATTAATTTAATCATTAAGTTCAATCTTAGAATGTTCTCTTGCCAATGCATTTAAAGCAGAACTCTACAGAGCACCAGATCAAAATATCCATTATGAAAAATAAAAATCAATGCGTGATCTTGCGCTCTAGGTAAACAAATAAACAATAAAACATATATGGAATAAATCCTAGGTAGTAAACGTACAATGCTAGGGAGTAACCAGTATATAAAAATAAAGTGCAAGTGCTCTAAGTGACAATATTTGAAGAAACTTTGCGTAGACTTATATTAACAATAATAGAAAAACACATCGATCGTTCATCAAAATATATTAAAGTGCTAATATTGTATAGGAGGTCCACGAAAAGTGAGCTAGAAAACGGAAAATTGTTATGAATACTCACCGTAATTTTCCTTTCCTGGTCCGTCCTCACGTCAGCACACTAAAGCCCTGTACACACGATCAGAAATTCCGCCAGCAAAAGTCCAATGAGAGCTTTTGGTTGTAATATGCGATTGTGTGTATGCTCCATCAGACTTTTGCTGGCGGAATTTTGGCCAGCAAAATACTGAGAGCATGTTCTCAATTTTTCGGTGGGAAAAAATTCCTAACGGAAATTCCGAGAGTCTGTGCAAAATTCCTACACATGCTCAGAAACAATTTGACGCATGCTCGGAAGCATTGAACTTAATTTTCTTGGCTCATAGTAGTGTTGTACATCACCGTGTTCTTGACAGTCGAAAGTTCAGAGAACTTTTGTGTGACCGTGTGCATGCAAGGCAAGCTTGAATGGAATTTTGTCGGAAAAACCATCCAAGTTTTTCCGACGGAAAATCCGCTCGTGTGTACGGGGCGTAAGTTGTGCTGACAGGAGGACGACCAGGAAAAGTGAAATACTATGTCAAATGGCACTTAGTGCAAATCCAGGAAGAATCGGGTGACTTGGTGACTTTAGTGGTAAAATCTTCAGTGTAAATTACACCTCTGTACAAGGGGTCCCTTATCTTACTGCCGTAAGGTAATGGTGTGAAACAAATACAAAGATGCCAGAGGTAATCCAGGTTACTGCCACCGGCCAGTAAGGATTTTTCATTTGGATAATCAACGGTTGGTATAAGAAGAGAAGGGGGGGGGGGAGCAATTTTAGCTTGCTATATTCTTCAGCAACTTCATTTTCAGAATGCGTGTTTCAGTGTGTTTGCAGAAGTTGCTGACGAACAGGTGCTTTCTGAAGATAGGCAGCATATCAGGACTAATTGGGCAGAGCAATCAAGCAGGCAAAAACAATCTAGCAAGCTAAAACTGCTCCCCCCCTTCTCTTCTTATACCAACCGCTGAGTTATCCAAATGAAAAATCCTTACTGGCCGGTGGTAGGAACCTGGATTACCTCTGGCATCTTTGTATTTGTTACCTGATACCTGAGACATCCACACCTGTGATTACTTCCTCACAAGCGGCCTTGATGTCTGTGATAAGGATCCATTGCGTCTGGTAAGAGGCTAATGTTTCCTGTGTTGACGGAATACTTTTTAATTTTGAGCACTGGTGGTCAAAAATGTGGAACATTTAATATTCACACAATTGCTATATGCATCTTCTCCAAAGTGTGTGGACTGGATTTTGAACAGATTTTTTTCATTTGTGCACTTAGTTTCATATACCATGTATACAATTAAAGATTCATTTGTGCACTTTATTTTTTCATTTGTTGGATCAGAGTTTATTTTTTATGTACAAAATTTACCAAAGTCACATTAGACTGCAATGTTAAATCACAAAAGTCTCAAGCAAGTTGCAAGGAAATTGCAAGCAAGTCACCAGCAAGTCACACGACCTTGGAGTCGCAGCAGTGTGAACCGAGCCCTATGGCCCCCCAATGGGACCCTGTCATGTATTCTGCAGCAAGCCCATTTCCTGCTATCTTGGTCTCCCCCCACGGTGGTGGAGTGCCAGGGCCCAGTGGCAAGTGAGACCTTTGTGATCTTGGTAGTTCCACCACTGGTTGGTAGGCCCATTCTTATTTTAAAGCTTGTAATGTGGCATATTGACATGTGCTGTGTTAACCACTTCCCGTCCAAGGCCGTCATATGACATCCTGGACTTTGAGTGCAGCTACAGGCATAGCTCCCAACTGTCCCTGATTTGGAACAATATCCATCTGTCCATCTTTCCTCCTCATTTGTCTGTCATTTTGGTCTGATCTATATAGCAGTATATAAAATGCACTTTTTATCTTTCAAAAAGTGTTTCCCAGTGCTAAACATTTCATCCGATTTCTAAATTGCTGCATTTGTACATTTCAAATGCCAATACAAAGGAATAGTAATGGTAAAAAAAAAAAAAATAATCACTTGTGAGTTTAACTAATGATTTTTTAAATAATTCTAATTTAAAGGGTGTGTGACAGGGGGTGTGTCCTATGCCTAGATATTTTTGTAAATAGGTGTCCCTCGTTCCCATCTCAGAAAGTTGGGAGGTGTGGTTACAGGCATCATTCAGATATCATCTTTTTCAGCCGGAAATTCCCTGCACCATAAGAACAATCATAGCGGCTGTTCAGCCCTCCACCTCCTGGTGTTTCTACCGGCTCCCCCGTGCGATTGGTGAGCCAGAGAAGGAATCCCCCGGCACTCACCATAGAGAGGTAACCAGATGGTTCCCGGCAGCCTTTGTGATGTTCGGAGGCCCAGGCATGACGTTGTGACATCTCGTTTGGCCCAGCATATGTAAACATTGCCAAGCACTCGGCTAGAAAAGCAGAGAATTTTTTTTTTTTTTTAGCTCAGCCTCTCCTGCCTAGAGGAGAGATGTGGGGTCTTATAGACCTCACATCTCTCCATAAAGATGACCTGCCATGCCTTATTCCTATTATAAGGGAAGTTTCCATTCCTTTTTTTGAAAGTGATCCAAAAAAGAATAAAAAAATAAAAATATATACATAATCAAGTGTGGGAGACGTGGATTCTGTTGGAGACTCCTACAACCTGATATTCTGTACACATTAACCTTGCAGAGATAGTCTGCACTTATGGTTGGTGCCTCCCAGGTCGTGCAGAGCACTTGGGGCGGGTGGCTCTCCTATACTTTCACCTCCACTACTCCCTCTCTTGTATCTTTCTCCTCTTTCTGACTCTTCCTAACCTTTTTATTATACTCCTCTCCTCTTCCATTCGTTCAGGCGCACTAGACTCTGGTGTACTACACAAATTCTGAATTCTACTTAATTAATCTGACAGTTCCACATGTAGCGCTGATATTTTTGCCTACTAACATAATGCAATGTAAGTCTATGAGCACTGTTATAGCTTAGTATTATGCACTATCTAGTGGTCAATACAAGAAATGGACTCTTAGTATTTTCTTTTCTATAACACTAGAAATATAACAGGAAGTGACTGTTGTTTAAATTTTTGCTATTACTTACCTACCCAGAATGCCAGGTGACCTACCCATGATTCTTCTGGATTGATCTGCATGCTGGGTAGGCTATAAAAGGACATGCACGGCCATTTTCTGTCTCTTCTGGATGCATGGCCTGCCTGTAAGGACCTGTGAGGAGGTCTCCAGAGAGCATGGCCTGCCTGTAAGGACCTGTGAGGAGGTCTCCAAAGAGCCACTGCAGAGCTGAACGACTACAGACTTTGCCTGTTACCTGATTGCTAGAGAAAATGAGTGACTGGATCGGGAAGGATCCACAGACACCTGTCGGAGCCATCAGAGGGTCCGGTTCATCTTGCAGAGTGGAGTGGTGTGATGGAGCTGGCCGGTAAAAAGCAAGACTGAGACCAGCAGAGCAGAACTGTTCCATTCTTCAGTCTCAGTTTGGAGAGAGGGCTGCTGTCCACACTTTTAGACGCACTTTATATACACCTAGACAATCTAACACAGTGTTGCTGGGACCTGTAGTCCCACGGAGGAGGACCTAATAAAGACTGCGTTTAAACAGGCCTCAAGCCTACCTTTCACTGTAATTTGACACTGTGTTACCCAAAGTCAATTACACCAAAAGCAATTACAGGTGTACCACACCACAAGATTTGTTCTAATATTCATCTCACGTTGCATCCTATTAAAGTAGGGGGAGCTCCCTAGTAATTGTATTTTACTTTATTTATCACTTTGCATTATTTGTATTCACCAGAGTGTACTGGAAGTGGGAAGGTGCCCAGAGTAAGTCGTAGTCACTCTGAGCACTAGTTCCAATTGGAGACACGTGCTCGGGGATAATCTGAGACAAACTGATATGTACAAACGGTTGTGTATTCCCATTGTGCTGTTACATTATGTTGGTGTGACGGTGCAAATGCTATAATTACTATTTTACACTAACCCCAGTAAAAGTACGTTTCTGGTTAAGTACAATTGGTGTGGAGTATTGTTCATTTTCCTGCAGGTGGAACATCGGATACCCAGGTAATAACAAAAGGCATACTGTTGTTACATTGTATATTGTGGGGTTATCCTTCACCATTAGCTTCACACCAACATTGCACCACAGCTGTGTCACGGGTACTGAGCCAAGTCAGTGGGGGTTTAATAGCAGAGTACAGGCGCAAACAAATTCAGCAGCTACTTCGGGGGTCAGTGCTACACACATATTGCCATTGGATGTAAGCTTTGCTTGTCTGCACCGACTTTTACCACTGGCCAACATGTATGTTGATTACCTGCCAGATATACTCTTTTACCACTGGCCAAAATGTATGTTGATTACCTGCCAGATATACTCTCCCTACAACAAGTTGTAGAGAGAGTATATCTGGCAGGTAATCAACATACATTTTGGCCAGTGGTAAAATTCGGTGCAGACACGCAAAGCTTACATCCAATGGCAATATGTGGAACTGTCAGATTAATTAAGTAGAATTCAGAATTTTGCGTGTCTTCTTGTATTTTATGTTGGAATTTTTTTTAAAAATCAATAAAAATTGTCAGTTCTCAAAAAAAATTTAAAATTAAAATGAAATAAACAATAAAAAAATAAAATAATCGCCCCCTTTCCTGCGTGCTTGCGTGCAGACGCAAACGCATACGCACATATGTGAGGTATCGCCACGAACACTAGAGCGAGAGCAAGAATTCTAGCACAAGACCTCCACTGTAACTCTAAACTGGTAACCTGTAAAGAAAATGAAAGCGTCGCCTAAGTACAGAAGTTTGGTGCCATTCCACGACTGTGCACAATTTTAAAGCATAACATGTTAGGTATCTATTTATTTGGGGCAACATCATCTTTCACATTATATAAAATTGGGCTAAACTTAGTCTTTTTTAAATTTTTTACATTTCTTTTTCCTCTCAAAAAAACATTTGAAAAATCGCTGTGCAAATACCGTGTCAAATAAAAAGTTGCAACGACTGCCATTTTATTTCCTAAGGTCTTTGCTAAAAAAAAACATATATAATGTTTGGGGTCCTGAGTAATTTTCTAGCAAAAAAATTATGAATTTTACATAGGAAACGGAGTGCCAGAATAGGCCTGGTATGGAAGCGGTTTAAAGCAGCCCATTCATAATAAAGAATAATAAAAATGGCAGTTGGACATTTTTATAAAGCACCATGTCAATGTGCCCCATTGCAAGCTTTAAAAAAGAATGGGCCTACCAACCAGTGGTGGAACTACCAAGGTCACAAAGGTCTCACTTGCCACTGGGCTCTGGCATTCCACCACTGTGGGGGGAGACCAAGATAGCAGGAAAGGGGTTTGCTGCAGAATACATGACAGGGTCCCACTGGGGGACCATAGGGCTCGTTTCACACTGCTGCGACTCCAAGGTCGTGTGACTTGCTGGTGACTTGCTTGCAATTTCCTTGCAACTTGCTTGAGACTTTTGTGATTTAACATTGCAGTCTATGAGGAGGAAAGAAGGACAGAGGGACATTGCTCCAAATCAGGGACAGTCCCTCAAAATCAGGGACAGTTGGAAGCTGTGCCTGTAAGTGAAAGCACAAGTTTTACCATGTGGCATCATAATACATAAATGTAAACGGCCCGTAAATAGAGACTGAATTGTATCTTTGCCCCCTGACTAGTAGTAGGTTTGTGCTTCGTGGATGCTGATACTCTTTGGCACTGGTTAGCATTTAACCAAGCGAGGAACGATGCCCCTCTTTAATAGGCAAACATTCAGCGGCTGAACTCCTGTAACCCATACATCAAGGGTGGCGGAGGTAATGTCTCCTTTGCAGGTGTTCTGGATGAATTAAGCGGGCTGCGAGCTTTGCATCACATCTCTCAGACGCACATCAGAAGGGTAATGCAGCTGCGATGCCTGATGCTCCGTTCGACCCGCATGGCTTCCTGCTGTCTTTTGTGTCTTGCTAGAAGTAAAGCCACCTGATTGCTGCATCGATCTCTCCACGAGTGAAGAGGGACAACCAAATATTTTAATTAAAGGAGATATCCACTAAGCACTGCTATCTGGAAGATTCACTCCAGGCTTACTGAAATGAAAATGCTGAAATCTCAACATGATGAACTATCATCTCTTTGTTCTTTCTTAGGAACACGAGTCTAAAACATATTGTGCCTGTGCCCATCAACACTACTCTGATCGGCAGCAAAGTTCACACAGGAAAAAGTAGAACAAACTTTCATTACATCCTCACAGTAAATTCTTTTGAAACCCTCTTGCTAAAGTCAGAAATCTTGGTAGATAGCTCATTTTCCACCAATCATAAATACGATCAGTCTGCATTCACTATATGTGATCTCCCACAGTACACAAAACATGGAAATGCAACTATTTTAGTAACTATAAACTGCTAAATGCCTTTTCTCATCAGCAGTATATAGCAGTCTTGTGACTTCTATCAGTGCCTGGTTAAAGCTTGCAGGAGGAGTTTTTTTTATTTTTCGCTTGCTGTCCTATGAGGCTGGACATGTCTGGACAGTGCTGATTGTCCATGTGCTGATCACATGCACTCTCCCAAGAAAAAAAAAAAAACTCTCAAGCATTACACACCAAACTGAGCATGTGCAGAGTGACTCCAGTAACTCTGTCTTATCCAGACATGTTTTGGAGACAATGCAAGAAGGGGAGGATCTGTGCATACAGGATCAAACAGCCTTTTTACGCAAAGCAGAGGATTAACCCCTTCGTTTTTACAGTGAGTCTAACAAGCATGCTTAACTACATATACAGACTGATTTTACTGCTGCGGGTTTAGCAACACTTTAACTATCTGGGTTAAAGATGGTAATTTCTATGCCAAAACTGACAGGAATGGTTACATTCCTGTCTATAGTTGTCACCACCCTCTGTGGTTAAATAGGATACCGAGGGGACAGTTCTTTCATTTGTGAAGGAACATCAATTTTTTAGGAACTAAAATAATTTTTATAAATATTTTTTTTTAATATTAAAATAATACACTAAAATAATAACATGTATATATTTTTTATTTATTCTACATATTATTTTAGTTAGTTGTTTTTAAATTTTCACCACGAAATGGTGTCTATAGTGTAATATTGCCTTCCTATGCTTGGTAAGCACCAATAGAGGGCGCAATTTGGATCGTTTGATTACAATGGAATTTTCAACCACCAGATGTCACTTTATCACTCATTTAATATATATATTTTTTGCTAATAGATTTTTTAAAAGAAAAAAATATAGAATATAAATGAGCGAAAATGGATATAAAAATGGAGTCATGGTGGTATTTTTTTAAAACAAGACATGTATATTTGTTTTTTTGGGAGGAGTAATTTGATTCTATGTGGTGTTTTCAGTAGAGTTGAGCCGAACACCCCCCAGTTCAGTTCATGCTAGAACTCTCAAACATCGCAAAAGTTCGGACCCGAAAAACATTAAAGTGTATGGAACCCGAATTTTAAAATCAAAAGTCTCCATTTTGAAGGCTTATTGACTGCTAGCGGGGTGTTTTTAAGCGGTGCTTCAGTAATGCTTTTAAGGCGCTTTGGAAGCGCTGCCCATTTATTTCAATGGACAGGGCATTTTGGGAACGCTGTATACAGCGCTCCCAAACTGCCCCAAAGATGCTGCTTGCAGGATTTTTTCTAACTTCCCGCAAGCGCACCGCCCCAGTGTGAAAGCTCTCTGGCTTTCACATTCGGGTGGCATGGGAGGCAGTTTCCAGGTGCTTTACAGGCACTATTTCTAGCGATAAAATGCCTGAAAAACTGCCTCAGTGTGAAAGGGGTCTGAGAGTGTAAAATCTGGTGCAGCTGTGCATGGTAGCCAATCAGCTTCTAACTTCAGCTTGTTCAATTAAGCTTTGACAAAAAAAGTGGAGATGAATCATTTGTATGCAGAGCTGCACCAAATTTTGCACTCTCCAGCTTTAGTTAACCAGCCCCACACAGTGTCCTACTCAAAAATGTAATGAGTACATCCTCACGATCCTTAAAAATTTTCCTTTTTTCTGGACCCTGCAGAAATCCTAGCAGTGGCTATCTTAGTTATGGGAATCTGAAGGTGGTGTCAATGAGTTCCAGGATTTAGTGCAGCTGACTACCCAGTATACACCTCAGGATCACATCATTTCCTGTCTGGAAATACTGCAATATTAGATGCTTAGGCTACCTGAAATCTCCTGGGATAGATGACGCTGATATCCCAGGAGTCAACCAGAAAGTCTAATGAGGAACCGCCTACACTAAAAGGGTACTTATAAATAATATAAAATATACAGTATATTATATCCATTGATTAATGTACTACATGTAGGCGTTATGATGAGTAGTGATGGCCGAACCGTTCGCCCGGCGGTCGTTTTGCGGCGAATTTCGGCTGTTCGTGATTCGCCCGGTCGGCGGACTATTGCCGCCGTTCGCCCGGCGGACTTCCGTGTTTTCTGTGTAAAAGAACTTTGACCTATGATGACACATCCATCATGGGGTACAGGACAGCCAATTGAGACATTACAGCACATGGACACTTGGACATTCCCCCTAACTTATAAATACACCCGATCCGGCGGGCATTTTACATTCTTTCTTCTGTCACTATAGGGAGAGGTTGCTGTGTGGAGCAGGGAGAGATTCCAGTGACCCAAATCGCTAGCTATTTGGTACACAAAAGTTCTTTTCAGGACTGGTATAGGTGTTAGGTGTATATAGGTTTGCTGTGCTACTGATTGTTGCAGCAGCCTGAGTGTCTTTTGTCAGTTTAGAGAAAGGGACAGGACGGTGTGTGCTACAGGGAGAGTCAGTTTAGTCATCATCATTAGCTGTTACTATCAGGTCCACAAAAGTGCTATTCCAGTTATTGTTCCAGCAGCCTCTGTTTTGTCAGTTTATATAGGGACAGGCAGGAAGCAGTGTGTCAGGCAGTGAGGGTCAGTTTAATCAGTAGCTGTTTCAGGACTGGTATGGTAATAGGCTTGTACACGTATAATATTCTTTCTTCCAAATATAGAAAGAATATTATACTTGACTGCTGCCCTTCTGCTGCAGTCTGCTAATCATTCACAACCCACTTGTTCCACAAACCTCCTTATAAGGACTGTTAACTTGGTCTGTCTAGGGTGCTACAGTACATAGGGTTGAGTGAGGTACAGTCTGCCATTCTATAAGGACTGGTATCGGTCCACAATACATAGGGTTGAGGTGCACTACTGCTGACCGCTGCCCTATACTGCAGCAGTCCTTCATCGGTATAGGGACTGACGTACAGTCTGCTAATCACTCACACACAACCTACTTGGTCCACAAAAGTCCTTATAAGGACTGGTAAGGTATAGGGTGCTACAGTACATAGGGTTGAGTGAGGTACAGTCTGCTACTCTAAAAGGACTGGTATCGGTCCACAATACATAGGGTTGAGGTGCACTACTGCTGACCGCTGCCCTATACTGCAGCAGTCCTTCATCGGTATAGGGACTGACGTACAGTCTGCTAATCACTCACACACAACCTACTTGGTCCACAAAAATCCTTATAAGGACTGGTAAGGTATAGGGTGCTACAGTACATAGGGTTGAGTGAGGTACAGTCTGCTACTCTATAAGGACTGGTATAGGTCCACAATACATAGGGTTGAGGTGCACTACTGCTGACCGCTGCCCTATACTGCAGCAGTCCTTCATTGGTACAGGGACTGACGTACAGTCTGCTAATCACTCACACACAACCTACTTGGTCCACAAAAGTCCTTATAAGGACTGGTAACTTGGTCTGTCTAGGGTGCTACAGTACATAGGGTTGAGTGAGGTACAGTCTGCTACTCTATAAGGACTGGTATAGGTCCACAATACATAGGGTTGAGGTGCACTACTGCTGACCGCTGACCTATACTGCAGCAGTCCTTCATCAGTATAGGGACTGACGTACAGTCTGCTAATCACTCACACACAACCTACTTGGTCCACAAAAGTCTTTATAAGGACTGTTAACTTGGTCTGTCTAGGGTGCTACAGTACATAGGGTTGAGTGAGGTACAGTCTGCTACTCTATAAGGACTGGTATAGGTCCACAATACATAGGGTTGAGGTGCACTACTGCTGACCGCTGCCCTATACTGCAGCAGTCCTTCATCAGTATAGGGACTGACGTACAGTCTGCTAATCACTCACACACAACCTACTTGGTCCACAAAAATCCTTATAAGGACTGGTAAGGTATAGGGTGCTACAGTACATAGGGATGAGTGAGGTACAGTCTGCTACTCTATAAGGACTGGAATAGGTACACAATACATAGGGTTGAGGTGCACTACTGCTGACCGCTGCCCTATACTGCAGCAGTCCTTCATTGGTATAGGGACTGACGTACAGTCTGCTAATCACTCACACACAACCTACTTGGTCCACAAAAGTCCTTATAAGGACTGGTAAGGTATAGGGTACTACAGTACATAGGGTTGAGTGAGATACAGTCTGCCATTCTATAAGGACTGGTATCGGTCCACAATACATAGGGTTGAGGTGCACTACTGCTGACCGCTGCCCTATACTGCAGCAGTCCTTCAGGGTCATTTAAAAAATGACAGGCAGAGGAAGAGGCAGGCCCTTCCGCAGGGGTGGTAGGGGTAGGGCAGGCGAAACAGGCTTGAGCCAAAGTGGGAAGTTGCAGAAGGTGCGTTCAATTACTTTAAAGGACGCACCAGAGTTGGTTGAGTGGCTCGCTCAGCCTTACTCTTCTGCACCCTCCTCATCCTCTCGATCTGCACTCTCTGCTATGTGCACCCCCAAAGACACTACCACCAACAACACCCCCACCACCACCACATACCACATACCTTCCGCTTGAGTCACAGGAATTATTTTCCAATCCATATCAAGAGGACATTTCTGATGCGCAGCCACTCTTGGTATTGGATCAGGAAGAGGAGGTAGCAACAACCGCTACTCAGCAGTCTGAAGACAGTACCCAGATCAGCCCAAGGAGGAGGTTGGTCCCCGGTGTTGCTGCCTACTCCGAGATCTCTACTTATAGCGGTGGGGAAAGTGACGTTGATGATGACGTGTCTAGTGATGTCACGTGGGTGCCCACAAGAGAGGAAGAGGAGGGGAGTTCAGAGGGAGATATGGACCAGCAGATAGGGAGGAGAAGTAGGAATAACTTACATTGCACAGGAGGGACAAAGCAGACTGCAAATGTATCAGGAGCGAGTCATGTACGGTCACATCTGGCGCTCCCAGGACACCGGCACATGGCTCTGCAGTGTGGGCTTTTTTTAACGTGTCCGCTGCTGACAATAGCGTTGCCATCTGCAATCTTTGCAGTCAACGCATTAGTCGTGGTAAGCCCAACACTCACCTAGGGACGACCGCCTTAAGAAGGCACATGAGCAGCCATCACCGAGCCCAGTGGGAGCAACGGAACACACGAAGCCACACTCCAGGCTCTCACCGTCCAGCCTCGTCTTCTACTTCTCCTTCTCCTCTCTCCTCACAATTGTCCTCCACTCCACCTTCCATCACGCCAAGCTCACGTTTTTCTGCAAAAAAGCAGGCTTCCGTGGGCCTAATGTTTGAGCATAAAAAAATGATGACGCCGGATAACCCTCTTGCCCAACGGTTGACGGCTGGCTTGTCAGAACTCATAGCCCGCCAACTACTGCCATATAAACTGGTGGACTCCGAGGCCTTTTGCAAATTTGTGGCCATTGGAACACCACAATGGAAGGTCCCCGGAAGGAAATATTTCTCAGAGAAGGGCATCCCAGAGCTATATGGCCATGTTCAGTGGCAAGTGAATGTATCTCTGGCACACAGTGTCGGGGCCAAGATACATCTGACCACAGACACGTGGTCTAGCAAACACAGGCAGGGAAGGTATATCACTTTTACTGCCCACTGGGTGAACCTTCTGACGGCCGTCAAGCATGTAACCTGTGGCACCCGTGTAGATTTGGTTTTACCGCCACGGATTGCATGCAGGGCTGACTCTTCTTCTCCTCCTCCTCCTACTCCATCCTCCTCCCTCTCCTCCTCAGCTGACTCCTCCTTTTCCGCTGCTAGCGTCTCTTCCGCTGCACCGCCCAAGCTCCCCAGAACCTATTCGACATGCCAGGTGAGACGTTGCCATGCCGTGCTGCGTCTGTTGTGCCTGGAAGCCAAGAGCCACACTGGCCCGGCACTCCTTTCAGCTTTGCGTTCACAGGCAGATCAATGGCTAACACCGCTCAATTTGACAGTTGGTAAAGTGGTTTGTGACAACGGTGCCAATCTGCTTAGTGCATTGAAACAGGGCAAAATCACGCACGTGCCATGCATGGCACACGTCTTAAACTTGGTCGTGCAGCGATTCCTTGTCAAATACCCTGGGGTCCAGGACATCTTGCGGCAGGCAAGGAAAATCTCGGCCCATTTCAGAAGATCTTACACGGCCATGGCTCGCCTTGCTGACATTCAGCGGCGACACAATCTGCCGGTCAGACGTCTTATTTGCGATTGCCCGACGCGATGGAACTCAACCTTCTATATGCTTGATAGGCTGCTCCAGCAGAAACGTGCAGTTAACGTCTACCTGTATGAACTCTGCGGCAGAACCGGTTCTGGGGAGCTGTGTTTTTTTTCACCGCGCCAGTGGCTGCTCATGCGTGACGCATGCAGACTTCTGCGCCCATTTGAGGAGATCACCAAACTGGTCAGTCGCAGCCATGGCGCCATCAGTGACATGGTACCTTATGCCTTCTTTATGGAGCGTGCATTGCGTCGTGTCATTGATCAAGCTGTGGAGGAGCAGGAGCGGGAAGATGAGGAAGTCGCAATGCTGGATGAATTCCCAGGGGGGGCTACTCTATCTGAGACAAGTGAACAACAGGAGTCTGAAGAGGAGTCAGAGGAGGATGGTGCCGGGGCAGATGAGGAGGAGCAAGAAGAGCATGCTTTAAACCTTTCTGGGATCCCTGTTGTGCGTGGATGGGGAGAGGAGAATGAAGAGGACGACATTATCCTGGATGATGAGCAGGAGCCAGGCCACCACACCGCTTCCACTTTAGTGCAAATCGGGGCCTTCATGCTCCAGTGTTTTAATAGGGACCCCCGTATAAAAAGCATAAGGGTCAAGGACCAGTACTGGGTGGCAACGTACTTAGACCCCCGGTACAAACACAAAATGGCGGAAATGTTACCGCCGTCAGAGAGGGCTGTCAGAATGCAGCACTTCCAGGCCTTGCTTCGAGAAATGCTGCATTCTGCTTTTGCATGCGCTGGCAGAGGAGCAATTCCCACTCCCAGAGAAGGATTTGCGGGTACCAATCCAACAGCGCCTGCAAGAAGAGGCCGGTTTGAAGATGTGTTGGTGACTTCGGATATGAGGTCATTCTTTCAGCCGACCCATCGACAGGTGTCATCCGGATCCAGCATCAGGGAACGCCTAGACCGTCAGGTGTCCGACTACATCGGGTTAACGGCCGATGTGGACGCTCTGAGGAGTGATGAACCCCTGGACTACTGGGTGGGCAGGCTTGACCTCTGGCCAGAGCTTGCCCAATTTGCAATCGAACTGTTGGCTTGCCCTTCATCCAGTGTCCTGTCCGAAAGGACATTCAGCGCAGCAGGGGGGATCGTGACCGATAAGCGTACTCGCCTAGCTCACGACAGTGTTAACTACCTCACATTTCTAAAAATGAATGAGGCATGGATCTCGGAGGAATTCAACACATGTGACCAGTAGACCATGTATATATCTATAAACAATTTTTATAATCGAGCACAGAGACCTTCTTTCTTCATTTGGCTCACTTCCTTGTCCAAAAAAAGCACACCGTACTATATGCCCGTACCCTCCTCTTTGAAGAGGTTGAGTGGTGTCATATTTCTTCTGGGGATGCTTATTATGAGGGGCTCCCACCATCCCTGTGCTGTGCTGACATCCTCCTGGGGCTGTACCTCTGCTGTGCATATTATGAGGGGCTCCCACCATCCCTGTGCTGTGCTGACTTCCTCCTGGGGCTGCACCTCTGCTGTGCATATTTTGAGGTGCTCCCACCATCCCTGTGCTATGCTCATTATGAGGGGCTCCCACCATCCCTGTGCTGTGCTGACTTACTCCTGGGGCTGCTTATTATGAGGGGCTCCCACCATCCCTGTGCTATGCTGACTTCCTCCTGGGGCTGCTTACGGTGCAGGTGTCAGTGCTGTATATCACGGTGCTGATGTCAGTGCTCTCTGTCACGGTGCAGCTGTCAGTGCTGTATATCACGGTGCTGGTGTGAGTGCTTTATGTCACGCTGCTGATGTCAGTGCTCTATTACGGTGCAGCTGTCAGTGCTGTATATCACGGTGCTGGTGTGAGTGCTTTATGTCATGCTGCTGATGTCAGTGCTCTCTATCACGGTGCTGTTGTCAGATGACTCTATCACGGTGCAGATGTCATTGCTGTATGTCACGCTGCTAGTGATCATCTCCTGCACCCTCTTTTTTGCCTACCCTGGTCCCTGACCTTCCCTCTCCTCCATTGCCTTCATGCGCTCCACAGTCCTGAATTGTCACAACAATTTCCCATATAAAAAAAGAATGCTTGTAGTTGTCGATCCCAGATTCACCTCATACATGTGTTATGTCATTGGCCATGTGGTGGGACGATGTTTGCACAGCTATTAATTATTTTGTGGCTGCAAATTTGACCTGTAGGTTTGCAAAGTTCGCCTCCCATTGAAGTCAATGGGGCCCGCCGCGAACGTTACGGTTCGCGAACTATCGCGGTCCCCGTTCGCGAAACGTCCCGTCGGAAGTTCGTCCATCACTAATGATGAGCATAACGTGAAAATATAGGTGAAGATCAGCTTTAATGCACAGATGTACAGGTCTTAAGTGAACTGAACATGGACAGAATGAACATCCATCTAACTAAAAAGAAAAAAAAAGAAGTATAAAATAAACAAAAAAGGGAAAATGCGATGGACCACTTTGTTTTTTGATGTCTGTAATCTATGGGGGTTATTTACAAAAGGCAAATCCACTTTGCACTGAAAGTGCACTTGGAAGTGCCGTCGCTCTAAATCTAAGGGATAGATCTGAAATGAATGGAAGCTCTGCTGATTTTATCATCCAATCATGTGCAAGCTAAAATGCTGTTTTTTTATTTTCCTTGCATGTCCCCCTCCGATCTACAGCGGCTTTACTTCCAAGTGCACTTTCAAGTGCACTTGCAATGCAAAGTAGATTTTCCTTTAGTAAGTAACCCCCTATTTTTCCATGCAGAGTGCTTTAGAAAACTACAGGCTTGTTGACACTGAACAACACTCTCCCTTGCTGGGGGTTCTATAAAATACTTACCTTTCCCTGAGCTTGTGCCTGCAATGATGGTGACTTATTTACCTTTCCAGCAATATCCCAGGGAACATTGAGAGGCCCAAATCTCAAAGACAACCTTGCACTGTGTTGCAGTGACCTCTTATGAGATATAGGGGGTTATTTACAAAAGGAAAATCCACTTTGCACTGCAACTGCACTTGAAAGTGCACTGAAAAGTGCACTTGAAAGTAAAGTCACTGTAGATCTGAGGGGGACATGTGAGGAAAATTAAAAACAGCATTTTAGCTTGCACATGATTGGATGATAAAATCAGTAGAGCTTCCACTCATTTCAGATCTACCCCTTAGATTTAGAGCGACTTCACTTCCAAGTGCACTTGCAGTGCAAAGCGGAATCGCCTTTCGTAAATAACCCCCATAGATTACTGACATCAAAAAATAAAGTGGTCCATCACATTTGCCCTTTTTTGTTTATTTTATGCTTCTTTTTTTTCTTTTTAGTTAGACGGATGTTCATTCTGTCCATGTTCAGTTCACTTAAGACTGTTCATTAAAGCTGATCTTCACCTATATTTTCAAGTTATGCTCATCATAACGCCTACATGTAGTACATTAATCAATGGATATAATATACTGTATATTTTATATTATTTATAAGTACCCTTTTAGTGTAGGCAGTTCCTCATTAGGCTTTCTGGTTGACTCCAGGGATATCAGCGTCATCTATCCCAGGAGTCTTCGGGTAGCCTAAGCATCTAATATTGCTGTAAGTGCACTTGCAGTGCAAAGTGGATTCACCTTTCGTAAATAACCCCCATAGGTACTCAGTATTCCCCGGAAGCTCGTTGGCAGGATAAAGATGTTACCCCCTGCACTACATAAGCCAGTAAAAACATAAGTAATCTAAATCTAAATAATAATAGTCTAAAACCCCCATAGCTTTTTAATATTTTTTTTTTTTAAGTTTAATGCAAGAGACAGAGAGGAGGCCACTGTTATTCCAGAGTTCTTTTTTTAAGCAGCTATTAGAGTGACATTCAGACTCACATTGTTTGATTTGACTGCATTGACGTAGGAATTAAAATCAAGCCCTTTTATGTTGTGTTTACATGGCTCTTTAGAGGAAGAGAATTTCTTAAGGTATTTTCATGCCTTGCTGATACCTCATTATTAATACAGTCAATACTGTATGTGGAAAGTTGGAGCGCACAAGTCAATCTTCATTAAGCTCACACTCCAGGTACCTTTGTGAAATGCTATATAATTCTCAGTCAGTTCTCTCTATTTTGTTGAGCTGGAAAACGGTAAATTGCCATTTGACATAATTGCTTCTCATAATAAATATTCTTACATCTGACATGTGCATTCAGTACGTCTCCAGTAAATTGTGTTGTCAGACTTTAAAAATGATAAAAAACATCTATTAGGTGTACTGTACAGAAGGCTTATTTAAAACTGAAAGCTCATTGAAAACAGCTAAAATACATATTTGTGTGGACAATATTGCCTGACAATAGTTCTGTTTGTGTTCATCCACTTGCACTCTGTGCACAAAGTGCAGTTGCCCTCTGCAAGTGCAATACTCCACAGCTTGGTAAATGAGGTAAAGCTTCACTTCCAGAGAATACCCAACAACATGCAAGGAAGATAAGAAAAAAAAAACAGCATTTTTGCTTGCACATGATTGGATGATGGAAGTCAGCAGAGCTTCTGCTCATTTACTAAGCTCTAGAGCAACTGCTCTTGCAGAATTATTTGCCTTTAGTAAATCGACCCCAAAGTGCCAACACTCTGCAAACATGGCCTTTATTCAATGGGTGTACATGGTAAAAGCCACATTGCCAATGCGCTTCAGCCAATTGGCCAATTGGACATTGCATGATCCTGGGGACAAGGTAGGTATGCCGCACCAGGATCCTGCAATGCAATCCCGAGTGTGGCTCAGGGGTTATCGCTAACGGTACTGAAATTTAACCCCGAGCCACACTCGGGAAAACCGGCAGGGAGGTTAAAATGTCACTAAACCCAGGACTCTGCATTCACAATATCTAGTCTCCTACAGTACACAGAACAGGAAAATGCAATTATTTTAGTAAATATAAACTGCTAAATACTTTTTATCATCAGCAGTATATAGCAGTCTTGTGACTTTTAGAAGTGTCCAGCCAAGTACTGGTTAAAGCTTGTAGGAGGAGTTTTCTGACAGTCCTATCAGGCTGCAAGACCCCTGACCCTCTGTCTGGACAGTGCTGGTTGGCCCTGTGCTGATCAAATGCACCCTCCCAAGAAAAAAAAAACCTCTCTAGCAATACACAACAAACTGAGCATGTGCATGACTGACTTCATAGACTCTGTGTTATCAGGAAATTATTAGGGGAAAGTGGAAGAAGGGGAGGATCAGAGGAAACAACATCAGCCCGCCTTTTTACACAATGCAGAGGATTAACCCCTTAGGTTCCACAGTGCAAGCATGCTTTACTGCATATGCAGGCTGATTTTACTGTAGTGGGTTTAGTAACACTTTAAGGCCTAAATTGGATGAAATGCATTGACACTTTGTGGCTGTTACCGTGTACACCTATGGATAAAGCCCTTGTTTGCAGAGAACAAAGCATGGTGCTGGCTTTCTTTGATAGATTGATTCGGACGAGGCCTCAGCCTGGGCACCAGTATTACAGTCGTGGGATACAGCGGGAGGTAGAAGCTCCAATATTTTTGCATAAAATATCCATACCTGGAATTCTTCTTTAAATTATATTAAACTGAACCCCAGCCCTAATTTATTTTGTCCTGCAGAAAACGAGGCAGGATTGAAACTTCCGTTATGTTTTATTTGTCTTCCCACCAGTGTTAATTTTGACGTCAAATTTCGATTTAGTATTAGTCGTTAACTATTAGTATTACCTAAAATGCCATTTTAGTTTTAGTCGTATTTTCGTCATTTGAATTGATTTGGTTTTAGTGGTATTTTAGTCTACTAAATTCTAAAGGTTTAGTTAAATTGTAATACATTATTTAAGCACTTCTCTAGCATTTTCAAACTCGTTATATACTCCTGGAGTAAATATCTAATAACATGTTATTATTTATGGTGGTTAAAGTGGTTGTAAAACCCAGCCATGGAATTTGAGCTAAGCACAAATATCTGTAGTGTTTACTTGTCTCTCTCCGAAGCTCTAAGTGTTGTTTTTCTCTGGTGCTTTGTTGCTCTTTTATCAGCAGAGTCACTTTTGAGAAGTTCTCCGACACATGAGATAAAATGAGCTAAAAATTTGGGTCGGGGAGAGAGCTTAGAGATAGATAAGAAGGGAGATTGTCTATTCAGACTACAGATCTGCATGTTCCTTCGTTCCTCTGCCTGTGTGAAGGGCAGGGGGGGGGTGCCTTTCCACCAATCAGCTCTCACACAGTGTAAGTGCATTCTCTCCGCCCTTCCTTATGCGCTGCTGATAGATGAAGAAAGATTTTTAACACCATCTGCACTTCTGAAAGGGTGTAAATTGGGGAAGACAGCAGATATACAAGTAAAACTTATGTAGGAGGATTTGTCTAAACTCTGTGTATCATCTGAGGCTGTTCACTTCACTGGGTATATGTGAGGGTTTACAACCACTTTAAGGTTTGAAGATGCACTACAGACAGATTGAGCCATTGTGATATATATAACCAGTGTTAATATTGACACCAAATGTAGTTTTATGCCCCATACACACGGTCGGAAATTCAGACGGAAAAAGTCTGATCGGATTATGTTGTCGGAAAATCCGATCGTGTGTGGATTCTATCAGACTTTTTCCGTTGGAATTTCCGACGGAAAAAGTTTGAGAGCTGGATCTAAAATTTTCCGACAATAAAATCCGATCAGACTTTTTCCGATCGTGTGTAGAGAATTCCGACGCATGCTCAGAAAAAATTACGAGATGAAAGCTATTGGCTACTGGCCTCTTTATAGTCCCGACGTACGTGAATTATGTCACCTTGTTCCGAACAATCGGATTTTCCGACAACTTTGTCCGACCGTGTGTATGCAACACAATTTTCGGCCAAAATCCGTCGGAAAAAATCCGATGGATTTTGTGGTCAGAATGTCCGACCGTGTGTACAGGGCATGGATGACTAAATGCCATTTTAGTTTTGGTCGTATTTTAGCCATCTTAACTGCTTTTGTTTTAGTCATATTTTAGCCATCTTTATGGTTTTAGTTTTAGTCGACTAAAATAGTGTTCATTTTGTTGACGAAAATATTAAATTAACTACTTAAGGACCAGCCTCGTTTTGAGATTTTGCATGTTTTTACATGTTTAAAACAGTTCTTTTTGCTAGAAAATTACTAAAAAATTGCTAGAATGCCCAAACATTATATATATTTTTCTAACACCCTAGAGAATAAAATAGTGGTTGTTTCAATACTTTTTTTCACACTGTATTTGTGTAGTGGTCTTACAAGCACACTTTTATTAGAAAAAAATCCCTTTTTTGAATAAAAAAACAAGACAGCAATAAAATTAGCCCATTTTTTTTTATATTGTGAAAGATAATGTTACGCCGAGTAAATTGATATCCAATATGTCATACTTCAAAATTGCGCCCGCTCGTGGAATGGCAACAAATGTTTACCCTTAAAAATCTCCATAGGCGACGTTTAAAAAATTCTACAGATTGCATGTTTTACATTACAGAGGAGGTCTAGGGCTAAAAGTATTGTTCTCGCTCTACTGATCGCAGTGATACCTCGCATGTGTGGTTTGAACACCGTTTTCATATGCGGGCGCTACTCACATATGTGTTCGCTTCTGCGTGTGAGCTCGGCGAGACGGGGTGCGTTAAAAAAAATTTTTTTGCATTATTATTTATTTTACCTTTTATTTTTTATTTTTACATTGGTCACTTTTATTCCTATTACAAGCAATGTAAACATCCCTTGTAATTGAAAAAAACATGGCAGGTCCTCTTAAATATGAGATCTTAGGTCAAAAAGTCCTCACATCTCATATTTCAACTAAAATGCAATAAAAAATGTTTTTTTTTTTAAATTGTAATTTAAAAAAATTATTTGAAAAAATTGGCCCTTTAAGAGCTATGGGCGGAAGTGAAGTTTCGACGTCGCTTCCGCCCAGCAATTGTATAGAGACGGGTGGGGGCCATCTTCCCCTCACTCGTCTCCATACTGAGCCATCGACAGGAGGTGATTGCCTCTTCCGCTGCTGACGGCTCCGATAAGTGACGGAAGGTAGGGATCATGGTGGGAGGGAGCGGCCCTCTCCCACCACCGATAAAAGTGATCTTGCGGCGAATCCACCGCAGGATTCACTTTTTTCATGTAGCGGACCGCCCGCTGAAGAAGGGGATACTGGGGTTATGGAAGCTAGCTGCTGCCATAACAATGATATCCTCCTTCAAACGGGCGGTCCGTAAGTGGTTAACACTGCTTCCCACTGAAGAGATTCTGATCACTTCCTGTACTGAAGACTACACAGGAAGTAAGGGGAACTCTCCCAAGTGGGGGCACAGTCAACAATACAAAAATGATCCAAGGTTAAAACACTTGGCCCAAAGTGATCCAAGGTTAAAACACTTGGCCCAATCTATTCAAAACTAAAAAAAAACAAAAAAAAAGAAGTTATGCTTCAGCCTTTTCTTTTTTTTTCCCCCCAGTATCTCGTGATGAGATTTTCTTCACCTGGATAAATGTTATTTTCCTTAAATACATTTCCTGCACAGCTGTTAAATGGCCAAGGTGGAAAATCTGGACTGATGGATGCCTTAATAGCAGCTGTCTAAATGTCCTATGATCAATGCAGAGATCCTACAGATTTATAGCACATTAAGGTCCTAAAATGTTCTCATTTTGCAACGGCAAAATAAACTCATATTGGAGGCGTAAGATTTACTAGATGAGTCTGTCCGCTGCAGAAAACGTCTCGGCTATATTTTTCTACCCTCTCCGCGTACAGCTAGGACATTTTATCCAGTGGAATGGAATGTGCCTTTCCAGCTCGTCCTTTTATTATGACACAAGGTGCGCTCGCTGCACTGATTAGGTAGAGCTCTGGGGATATATTCTGCTAATCGGGATAAATATGTTGTGCCAGAGTACTGAGTCACATCACAAATACAGTGCAACGCCAATGAGTCATGACCATTATCTGCTCTCTGGCCTTAGAGACGCACGGCGGCTGATGTGTCACAAAGATATGTGCCGGAGCTAACAGTTCTGAAGACAATTTATAACAATCGGTAAGAAATCTGGACAGGTGTGATAATCATACTGAATGTTCGGGATTTATTTCACGGTCAAAGATATCTAGCGCCATATTTGTTGGGGAGAGTCACCCATTCTTTGGCTCCTGGTGACTATTGTCACTGTGACAGAAAGTAAGGCAGAGCCAAAATTCTACAGCTTTAACCAGAACAGGAGGCAAAGAAAAGGGACTTGTTCCACTGGAGAGATTTCCATTGATTTCCTGTTGCATGTTCAGGTCAGGAAATGAAAGAAAATATCCCCAATGGGACACAGAAAGCAGTCAAGGGTTTTCACCATATCCCATTCTATACAAATTATGAACAAGTTTAAGCTTTAGATATGGGAGTGATTTACTAAAACTGGTGCACTCAGAATGTGGTGCAGCTGGGCATGTTAGCCAATCAGCTTCTAACCTCAGCTTGTTCAGTTAAGCGTTAGCAATGAAACCTGGAAGCTGATTGGTTTCTATGTGGAGTTACATCAGATTTTGCACTCTCCAGTTTTAGTAAATCTACCCCATAGTGTTACTCGCCCCTGATCCCTGAGCCTTACACATGCCTGGCCTCTGCACTTTGTGTTTTACACACTCTTGACCCCTGCACTCTGTGCAATACAAACTCATTCAGTCTCTGTGTTACACAGTCCTGAACTATATGTACTTTATTGTATATTTCATACTCCTGACCAAAATGGTCATTGCCTCAAGAGTTTATGTTTGTTTAGTAGTCCCGTAGGCGCCTTTCCCATTGGTGATACAATCAGGTCTGCCTGCCAGTGTTTCAGGAGGACTCTACAGTCTCTTATATAGAGCAGCAGATCCGATTTGATCTTATTTTTCAAAAACAGATGGATGAAGGACCTATTCCACATCCGTATATATATATATATATATATATATATATATATATATATATATATAACAAATCAAATCATTATTATTCAACCAAAAAATAAAATAAAAGCCTCATGCATGTGTCCTGCTTGCTAATATAGGGGGTCAACAATGCCAAGAGTTGGTGAAAGCAGGGGTCTGTCATCCGGAGATAATTCCGAAAAACATCTGGATTATTCTCCTGGAGCTTCCACAGCAAAGGCATATGACATGGACATATGGTCACAATTAATATAGCAACCAAAACCTCCTCCTCCTCCTCCTGTTCCTGGACTGGACTTGGGTCAAAGCAATAACTCCAAGGCCAATAATAAATAACACGTTATTTCCTCCTATTCTGCAACATGTCTGGTTGCAAACGGCCATTCAGAAACTATCTGAAAAGCACGAAATGAAAAGCGCAAACTGAAAAGCACAAAGAGAAAAGCGCTAAATGAAAAGCGCTAAATGAAAAGCATGAAATGAAAAGCGCGAATCAACACTCAAACTTCTACTAACACAAAATTAGCAGAAGGAGCCCAAAGGGTGGCGCTAAAGAGCTGAAAAAACACATAGTACGTCACTACGTTCATGTTTACTGGCCGACAATTCCTTGGCAAGACAAAATCCAGGCACACGCCTTCGGACAAAAGTCAGAGGTTTTGTCTGTGGAAATCCGATCGTGTATACGAGGCTTAAGTGTCAGTTGGTCTTCACCAGAGCTCCTGATTGTGGAGATGGACCAGGAACTCTAGTGGTCCCGGTTTACTTTGCTGCAATCTAAAAGCAGGTGATGGCCATCATAATTGCATCACCAATTGGGAGGCTGGAATAAATAAACAGAATAGAAGATCCCCAGATCAGTGAAAGATGCTGCAGGATCAGTGACACCTGAGACTGTTTTTTTACCAGTGGACTTTCATTAAGTCATCTCCTGGGTCATGCAAGTGATGCAATTGTTTATTTTCTATGGCTGGAATGGAGAGGGTGTGATGTGAAAGCTATTCACAAATCTGCACATGAGAGAGAGAGACAGGTCCTGACAAGGGTTGAGGCAGATGGCAGGTGAAAGAGAAGTCAGGCCTGAGTAGAGTTCTAGGCAGGCAGCAATTAAGAGAGAAGTCAGATCAATCCCAGTCGGTATCAAACAGGTAACTGACAGTCAAATATTATAGTTCTTTAGCTTTCAGTTAACTGGCAATAAGACACAGCACCGGCCTGGAGCTAAAATAACCCTCTGAACGAAGGACACTCCCAGTGTTATTGCCGGAAACTCTAGAAGTCCTGGCAGGGATTCTGCAAGTACCATTGGACACCCTGCATGGATTTTACCCCTAATAGTGGAATTCCTGGCTGGTATTCTGCAATTGCATTGGAAGTCACGGCGGGGAGTCTGTGAGTACAACTAGAAATCCTGGCAGGGATTCTGCAAGTAAAGTTTGGCACTCAGCATGGATTCTACGCGTACTACTGGAAGTCCTGGCTGGTATTCTGCAAGTATATTGGAAATCCTGTAAGTTCTAGCACAAATTCTGAGAGTGTAAGGTCTGTAAATCCTGGTAGGAATTCTGAGACTACTATGACAAGTCCTGGATCAGAAGACTTGGTTCACAATCTATGTTCCCATTCATTCCCAGATAGCAAGGATAACTTGCCACAAATCTGTGGCAGTGTTAAATTGCAAGTCTGTTAACTTGCTGCATGTTTTCACTGGCAAACGTTTGCAGAGCACTTGAAGTACAAGTTCTAGTTGACACTTTTCCACTTTGTACCAAGAGAAAAGTTTCAGTGGTGGGTCTACAGCAAGAGATCTGCAAGTCTACAGCATGGACATTCAGCCACAGTGACCCTTGTAGTGGGGTGACTATTGCACAACATAACCCAATCAGAAGTTGCAGCAGTGTTGCAGAATGTTTTCAAAGAAAGTTATTCCTAAATCATGCAATGTGGACTTTCTCCAATTGTGCAACAAACTTGTGAAGCCTGGCAAGTCTAGCATTAGCTTAGCAAGTCATTTTCAAACTTGCAGGACAATTGCTTGCTATCTGGGACAGTAGTGTTGAGGTCAGGGCTTTGTGCAGGACACCTGAGTTCCCCCACATCAAAATCATCAAACGTGTCTTTAAGAAGCTGGCTTTGTGCAAAGGGCCACAGTCATGCTGGAATGGAAGAGGGCCTTTCCCAAACTGTTGCCACAACTTTATAGAATGTTCATATTGCATAAGTATCGATCCACTGGAAAACTTTAACCACTTCCCGCCCAGCCTGTAGCAGAATGACGGCCGGGCGGTGGTTCAGTTATCCTGATTGGGCGTCATATGACGTCCAGCAGGATAACAGCCGCTATGTGCCCATGGGGGCACACATCGCGGCGGTTGGTGGTGCAGTATGTCATTCTGACACACCGATACACTGCTCTCGGTAAAGAGCCTTGGACGGAGGCTCTTTACCACGTGATCAGCCGTGTCCAATTATGGCTAAATACGATGTAAACATGAGCCGATCGGTTGCTCTCCTGACAGGGGGGTCTGTGCTGACTGTTTATCTGTGCAACCCCCACTTGGATGCCCGTCAGGACCACCAGGATGCTGCCAGGACCACCAGGGATGGCCACCACACTGGACCACCAGGTATGCCACCCTAGACCACCAGGGAAATGCCAATCATTGCCCAGGCAGCTGCCAATCAGTGTCAATTAAAATGCCTTCCAGTGCCACCAGTGATACCTGTCAGTGCAGTCTATCAGTGCAAGCCATCAGTGCCCCTCAGTGCCCATCAGTGCCACCTTTCAGTGCCCATCAATGCTGCCTATCAGTGCCCAGCAAGGCTGTCTATCAGTGCCACCCATAAGTACCCATCAGTGCAGCCTTTTAGTGCCCATCAGTGTCGCCCATCAGTGCCCACCAGTGACACCTATGAGTGCCCATCAGTGCCACCTATCAATGCCCATCAATGCTGCATATCAATGTCACCCACCAGTGCGGCCTATCAGTGTCCACTAGTGCCCATCATCAGTGCCCATCAGTGCCCTCTCATAGGTGCCGCCTTATCAGTGCAGCTTATCAGTGCCCATCAGTGAAGCAGGAAACTTAATTATTTCCAACATTTTATAACAGAAACAAAGAAAAACTTTTTTTTTCAAGATTTTCGGTATTTTTTTATCCGTTTATCAAAAGATAAAAACCGCAGAGGTGATCAAATACCACCAAAGAAAGGTCTATTTGTGGGGACAAAATGATAAAAATTTAGTTTGGGTACGGTGTAGCATGACTGTGCAATTGTCATTTAAAAAGTGACAGTGCTGAAAGCTAAAAATTGGCTTGGGCAGGAAGGGGGTAAAGTGTCTGGTATTGAAGTGGTTAAAGTTGTTGTAAACTTCAGAGATGAAATATGAACAAAATATATCCCTCTATAGTGTGTACTTGTCTCAATTAAGAGCACTAAGTGTAATTCTGTTTGATGCTTTGTTCCTTTGCTATCAGTATAAATCACTGGCATGGTTTTCTGACCATGAGAGAGAGAGAGAGAGTCAAAAGAAAAAATGGTGACACAGGAGAGATCTCTAGCTGATTGGCAGCCTCAGCTCTGTTCCTGTGTGCTGTGTGAAGGGGGTCCCTCCAATCAGCTCTAAGGCCGCGTACACACGGGCGGACTGTTCGTCCAACTTTGTCCGCTGAACAGTGTTTCAGCGGACAGTCCGCTCGTGTGTGGGCTTTCAGCGGACAGTTTCAGCGGACAGTTGGACGGACAAGGTTTTTCGGAATTTCCGAAAAACTGTCCGCTGAAACCTTGTTTCAGTGAACAGCCCGCTCGTGTGTAGGCTTGTTCGTCAAACAAAGTTGCGCGCATGCTCAGAAAGGATTTTCACGCCGAAAGCTATAATGCAGTGTATAGGACGTCGTATTTTTCGTCCCGTCGTACGTGCCGTTCACGTCATCGCGCACGGTTTCAGCAAACTGTTCGTCCGTCGTGTGTGGCCATGTCCGTCCATGCTAAGTTTGAGCGGACTGTTTGCCGAAACTGTTGGACGGACAAAGTTGGGCGAACAGTCCGCGCGTGTGTACGCGGCCTTAGAGTTCTCCTCACTGAGCTCTCCAGAGTGGGACTTCAGCTCCCTGCCTCCCGTTTTCTGACAGCTCAGACAAGCTATATAAATTCTGCACTTTGAACAGATGTAGAGAAGAGAACACTGCAGATAAACACGTACAACATATGTTGAGGCCAGTCACTTCACTGGGTTTGCATTAGGCCGCGTACACACGGGCGGACTGTATGGCCTACTTAGTCCGTCGAAACACATTTCAGCGGACAGTCCGCTCGTGTGTGGGCTTCAGCGGACTTTTTCAGCGTGCAGTCTGGCGTACTAAGTATTTCGGATTTTTCGAAATTCTGTCCGTCATACTTTGGTTTCAGCGGACAATCCGCTCGTGTGTGGGCTAGTTCGACGGACTAAGAATGGCGCATGCTCAGAAAGGATTTACACGGCGGAAGGTTGCATTGCTGTGTATTGGACTTCCTATTTCTAGTCCCGTCGTACGTGCTGTACACGTCATCGCGCAAGCTTTCGACGGACTGTTTGTGCATCCGTGTGTGGTCAAGTCCGTTCATTCGAAAGTATGACGGACTGTCCGTCGGATTGTATGACGGACTAAGTAGGCCATACAGTCCGCCCGTGTGTACGCGGCCTTAGGGGTTTACAACCATTTGAACTCATTAGGAGGGATGTCTATGTACTTTTGGCCATATATTCTATTGTTAGTTTGTCCCTGTTGTAATGTGCTACTAACAAATTCTCTCTAACTTCCTATTTCTATATCAGGATACTAAGAAAATATTCCTTTCTATCTTCTACTTAGATTCTATTGACAAAGCCATTTCTTATTTTAGAATACTTATTTTATCTGATAAACACATCCACCATGATGCTCTTCTTTGACACGTCTGATATCTTATAGATATTCAGGACAAGTCGTGGAACAGCAATCTGAAGAGTAATTGAAGATTAATCCCCAATTCATCTTTGTTAGTTATCTGATCCTGATGGTCTTAAGACAACATAATCTTCATAAGCTATTTGAAAAAATGATAAAAAATTTAAAAGATTATTCCATTCATCATTTTTTATATTCACGGTTCACAGAATAAATGGCGGAGTGCCTCTTAGCCAGATCGACATGGTAGATAAACCACGTAACATTTCGCAAACATCAGTTTCCAAATTTTATTTTTATATTCAACATGCAGCGTTTGCTCAATGGACAACATTCTAAAACATCATTCTAGTTTTAGTAAAAAAATTCAGCATACGCAAAATATTTCCACAGTATAGTTTTTATTCATTCTTTTAGCCCTTGTACACATGGTCGGAGTTCCGTCGGAATGTTTCCTATCGGACCGTTTTGTCGGATATTCCGTCTGTGTGTGGTCTGCATCGGACTGTTTCCGTCGGAATATCCGACGGACCAATTTTTCCAACTTGCCGGTAAAATTTTCAGACAAAATGCTCCGATCGGACATACTCCAATCATGTGTAGCCTACTCCGACGGACAAAGTGCCACGCATGCTCAGATCAAATTACTAGACCAAAGCTATTAGCTACTAGCCTGAACGTAGTCCCGTCGTAAAGGAATAACGTCATCACATTATGTACAATCGGATTTTCCGACAACTTAGTCCAACCGTTTGTATGCAACATCACTTCCGGACCTCTTCCGGAATTAATCCGTCGGAATTACTCCAACGGATTTGGTTGTCGGAACCTCTGACCGTGTGTACAAGGGCTTAGAGATTTCAAATTTTTACTTGCCACTGTTGGTCAATGGAAATACTGACTGGTACTTGAAGTAAAGGAAACATCAAATTAGAAAGATATGTAGGCTGCCATTGCTGAGTTCTGTTTCCAAAAATTATTTTTGCCGGGCTGGCATACTGTCTCAGTGTCTTGAACATTTTCACGAATGCAAAGACTTTTGACTGTAAGCATACTCGTTTAGGATCAGTAACTTCAAGTAGAAAGTACTTATTGAAGGCAAACATATTTTAAAATTTGAGTAAATCCAAGAACAAAAATGTAATATATTGAAATTTACCGTTCCCTATACAGTATGTGGTGGCTGCCAACGTTTTTTTTTTTTTGGACTCGGTGGGGCCTCCATGGATCATATTTATGTTTCCCTTCAAAGCCCACAGATGCTTGATTGTATTGAGATCTGAAGAATTTGTAGGCCCAATCAACGCCCGAAACTCATTAGACCTCAACAAAATGGTGACCTTCTGCACAGACATGTACTCCCTGTTGCATAAATGTGAATTTGATGGGCAAAAGATGGCTTCAGCTCCTGTTCGCCACTTGTAGAGAACACATTGTACGCTTTTTGCCCTTTTTCAGGGCTTAGTCATGGAGAATAGGAGGTGAAGCCATCTTTTACCCATCTAATTTACATTTATGCAACAGGGAGCATGTGTCTGTGCAGATGGTCACCATTTTGTTGAAGTCTTCTAGAGCCTGACTGCCTTGCACCAGTCAATTCACATGCTGATCCAACTGACACAGGTTTTGGGGGCTTATTTATATACAATTTTCATTGTTTTGGACTCAAAACTCATTGTGGTGTTCATTAAACCATTTTTAAACCAACCTCTTTGACTTTGCAGCTGATCGACTGCACACTCCTGTTCCATCCACTAAGATGGTGACAATTGCTATTTCTTAAGTGATTGGCCACATTGATGAAAACTTCAGAGTTTTACCTTATATGATTTCATGTTGGACACTGTTCCATCGCATAATATGAGAACCCCGGGCTGGTTGGATACACCTTCCAAGAGAGATTTACATATACACATGTTTTCGTAAATAAACTGGACGCTACCTTTGTAATTAAAAAAATCCCCCCCTAATAACCACAAGCAATCTTGGGAGCACGGGTGGTTCTAGGGCTGTCTCTGGGTGATGTTCCTGGTCTGGCCTGGATGGATACTTCACTCTTATTATTTATATTTTTCAGGGCTTAATCATGGAGAAAAGAAGCTGAAGCCATCTTTTACCCGTCTAATTTACATTTATGCAACAGGGAGCATATGTCTGTGCAGATGGTCACCATTTTGTTGAAGTCTTCTAGAGCTTAACTTCCTTGCACCAGTCAATTCACAAATGACACAGGTTGTGGGGGCTTATTTATGTACAATTTTCAATGTTTTGGACCCAAAATTCATTGTGGTGTTCCTTAAACCATTTTAAAACCATTTTAGTCAGTAACAATGTTTAGGTAGGTGGTACGTGTCAAAGTCCCGCAAGTTTTGCAGTGGGGCCTCCATGAAATAGACCTGTTTTTCCAGCACATCCCACAGATGCTCAATAAATTGAGATCTGGTGAATCATTGTATTCCTCAAACAATTAATGAACCATTTTTGCAGTGTGGCAGGGTGAATTATCCTGCTGAAAAAAGCCACTGCGGTCAGGGAATACCGTTTCCATGAAGGGGTGTACTTGGTCAGCAACAATGTCTAGGTAGGTGGTACATGTGAAAATAACATCCACATGAATGATAGTCCCAGCAGAACATTGCCCAAAGCATCACACTGCCTGCACAAGCTTGCCTTCTTCCCATACTGCATCCTGGTGCCATCTTCTCTGTCAAGAGTCATAGCACAACCATCCACCCATCCCCACATGTCAGGGTGCTAGGTGTTATCCTGGACTCTGAACTCTCCTTTCAGCCCCACATCCAATCACTTTCCAAAGCTTGCCGTCTCAACCTCCAAAACATCTCTAAACTATGCCCCTTCCTAACCAATGAAATCACAAAGCTCCTGATTCACTCCCTGGTTATCTCTCGCCTTGACTACTGCAACTCCCTCCTCACTGGTTCACCTTTAAATAGACTATCCCCCTTCAGTCCAACATGAATGCTGCTGCCAGACTCATACACCTTACAAACCGCACAGTGTCTGCTACTCCTCTCTCTGCCAATCCCTCCATTGGCTGCCACTTGCCCAACGAATTAAATTCAAAATACTAACACTTACTTACAAAGCCATCCACAACTCTGCCCCCAGCTACATCACTAGCCTAGTCTCAAAATACCAACCTAATCACCCTCTTCGTTCCTCCCAAGACCTCCTGCTCTCTAGCTCCCTCATCACCTCCTCCAATATCCGCCTCCAGGACTTCTCCCGAGCTTCTCCCATCCTCTGGAACTCACTACCCCAATCTGTCAGAATGTCTCCAAATGTATCCACTTTTAGGCGATCCCTGAAAACTTTCCTCTTCAGAGAAGCCTATCCTGCCTCCATCTAACAACTGCACTATTTTCTCCATGAGCTCATCCCCCACAGCTATTACCCTTTTCTATAACTTGACCCTCCCTTCTAGATTGTAAGCTCTAACGAGCAGGGCCTCTGATTCCCCCTGTCTTAAATTGTATTGCATTGTAATGTCTACCCTAATGTTGTAAAGCGCTGCGTAAACTGTCGGCACTATATAAATCCTGTATAATAATAATAATGTAAGAGAAAATGTGATTCACAAGACCATTTGGGCTTTTCTGCTTTACAGAATAGCATAATAAAAGGCTTCTGACACATAAGCCGATGGAAGACTTCTTTCTAACAGTGAGGACATTTAAATCAATCAGGGGAGAGAGGTAATATAACTTTCCTATTTATTTTTTTATCACGGAGGATAACATTTTAACCTCTTAAGGACCGCCTCCTGCACATTTATGTTGTCAGAATAGTGTAGTAATTTTGAACTTCAATATTTGTTTATTTGTTAGTGTCAGGTTACTCACATTTTGAAGTAAAAAACAGACAACAGGCAGCAGTAGTGAAGCCCATAAGGTAAAATAATGATAATTTATTGTAGTTCACTTACAGGTATAACATAGAATCAATCATCATGATGTGAAATAAAATCTGCAGCCAGCCTGACATGTTTCATCCGAAAGGATATCATCAGGATATCACCTATCCCATGAAAGAACTTTTATGTGATTTTAAGCGCTGCATTTCGGACTTTTATATATATATTTTTTGTTTGATGACCAACAAACTGTGCTGGCTGCTTTTATCAATTATTGGTATTATAGTTAACGCAGATACCCACCATCCTTTCATTCCTCCCACTGATGCCAATGATGGGGACTATTACTCCCACTGATACCAATGATGGGGACTATTGCTCCCACTGATACCAATGATGGGGTACTATTCCTCCCACTGATACCAATGATTGGGACTATTGTTCTTACTGATACCAATGATGGGGACTATTGCTCCCACTGATACCAATGATGGGGTACTATTCCTCCCACTAATACCAATGATGAGGTACTATTCCTCCCACTGATACCAATGATTGGGACTATTGCTCTTACTGATACCAATAATTGAGCACTATTCCTCCCACTGATATCAATGATGGGGCACTATTCCTCCCACTGATATCAATGATGGGGCACTATTCCTCCCACTGATACCCATGACGGGGCACTATTCCTCTCACTGATACCAATGATGGGGCACTATTCCTCCCACTGATACCAATAATGTGGACTATTGCTCCCACTGATACCAATGATGGGGACTATTCCTCCCACTGATACCAAGGATGGGGACTATTCCTCCCACGGATACCAAGGATGGGGACTATTCCTCCCATGGATACCAAGGATGGGGACTATTCCTCCCACAGATACCAAGGATGGGGACTATTCCTCCCACGGATACCAAGGATGGGGCACTATTCCTCCCACTAATACCAATGGAGGGGCACTATTCCTCCCACTAATACCAATGATAGGGCATTATTCCTCTCACTGATACCAATGATGGGGAACTATCCCTCCCACTGATACCAATGATGGGGCACTGTTCCTCCCAATGATATCAATGTTAGGGCACTAATCCTCCTCCTTCTAACCAACCCTGTGCCATGTTTATTCTCACTAATGCTGAGCGAGGGATATTTTCTACCCCCCCCCCCCACTGACCACAATCCTCCGCAATGTCCATGCAGGCTGCTACTCTCTATTACTCTACTGTCTACTCCTATCAGCATGCCTCTTGTTAGCATATGAGCACAGCAGCTTCTCCCCCCTCTCCCCGGCTGACCTCTGCTTCCCAGGGCTTTCCAAAAGCCTGATGGCAAGTCAAATACCAATACTTACACAATTGACTTTTAAACATACAACCAATAATTTCTTTTAATAAATATGATTTTTTAATGAGCATAAGTTGGTGTATTTTATCTTCCTGGAGTTCAGCTTGAAGGGGGTGCTTTTCTCAAAGCTGTATTTACAGTATAGAAAAGCTTTAAATCCATGTGTCACAATATATTCAATTCTCCAGTATAAGATTGTGTGAAGCTTTTTGTACATTTTGAAAACTATACAGACAAAAGTTCAATGTTTTTTTTTTTTTTTCAAGATTCATGAAGCTCATTTTGTCCCTGACTTTATATCCAACATGACTCATAATAATTTATGCCTAAGTAGGACGCTTACGCGGCCGCCGCTGAGTCCAAGTCCATCTTGAAATACCTCAAAGTGCCAAAAAGCTGCATTTCAAGACCCATTCAATTTTGGTGTTTCAAATACCACTTGGAAGAGGCTGAGAGCTCAGCAGCTGTATTGTCTGGCTGCTAATTAAACAACAAATAACATAATAAGTAAGGGAGTCGCCAAAGAACTCCTGATTTCCTCCTGATGTCTTTCAGAGATGCTGGCGGAGGCAGTTCAGTGACTGTTTTCCCATTGTGCAAAGCCAGCTGCCTGGGCACAACTGCCAAGGAACGAAGAGAATGGTTTACTTTGCAACTTAGCAATCCAGGTATAATAGTCTGTTGGCAGGATTATGAAAGCAAGTTTGTTATAATACGAAAACCGATGAAACCTTTTAACAGCAGTTGCTTTACGACATAAACTTGAGTTTGCGGAAGGTCACCTAGGCCTAAAGAGATGAATTTGAAGAGGAAGAGGACAAACTGAACCTTATTACTTATTTGATAATGGGTCAGTTCATAAAAGACTAAAGCCGCGTACACACGATTGGATTTTCCGGCAGAATTGGTCCGGAATCCGTCAGACAATTATATCGTGTGTGGGCTCCAGCGGACTTTTTTCCCCCCAAAAGTCCGGCGGACCTAGAAATAAAACATGTTTCAAATCTATGTGACGGACTAAAAATTGGGAAAACCGCTCGTCTGTGTGCTAGTCCGACGGACCAAATATGACGAAGGGCAGCTATTGGCTATTGAACTTCCTTGTTTAGTCCCGTTTACGTCATCACGTTCAAAACTAACAGACTTTCAAACGGACTTAGTCCGTTCGTGTGTGGCCAAGTCTGTTTCATTCAGAAAGTTCGTCGGACCTCCACCGAAAGTCAGTCGGGAAGACCGTCGGACCTAGTCCATCAAAAAGTCCGGTCGTGTGTACGCGGCATAAGGCTTCTTCCTGCCCTCCCCCACCAAGCATTTTGGAAAAAAACTTTTTCTTAGTTTCTGACAGTAAATTTTGTAAATAAGTAATTTTTCTCCTTCACTGATGGGTGCTGATGAGGTGGCATTGATGGGCACTGACAGGCTGCACTGATGGGCACTGATGATGCGGCACTGATGAGGAGGCACTAATATTTCACACTTATGGGCACTGATAGGTGGCACTGATAAACACTGATAGATGGCACTGATAGGTGGCACTGGTGGGCACAGATAGGCAGCATTGATGGGTAGCATTGATGGGCAGCAGTGATGGGCATTGATGGGCAGCACCGATAGCCAGCACTGACTGGAATCACTAATTGCCACTGATTGCTGGCACTTGTGGGCACTGATGTTTGGCACTTGTGGGCACTGATTGCTGCCACTTGTGGGCAAAGGTGGGCACTGATTGCTGGCAGTGGTGCTCATACATTGCTGGCACTAGTGGGCACTTAATTGTAATAAAAAAAAAAAGGGGGCTTCCCCCTGAATGGGTGGGATTTTAAATGACCATCAACTCTGGACACAAATGGACACAATAATATACAATTTTTATTCATAAATTACATAATGTACATAATATTACCAGGAAGTACAAATGGGCTAAACAATGTCCTCCTGGTGTATTAATAAACAAACATATATCACCCACACCCGACGCGTTTCCAGTTGCTGATAATTCAGAACCTTCATCAGGGGTGAACAAACTTGATGATATAGTAATCTAGTGAGGTGTAAGTTCGAGGATCAAAATGCCTGCCATTTAGAAAAATATAAGTATGTCTGAAGAGTACTTCAAATACTATCGAGATGTCAACCAAGTACAGGACGTCCTGCAAATTACTTCCAGATCAGTTAGACGGATTCTATGGCAAGGGGGGTTTTTGTTTCTATGTGAGACATTAATTGGAACAAACAATGGCTATCTGGATGTTTCAAGTCCACCTTCCTGTGTGTGTCAAGCTGAATTAGCATGTATATGACTTGCACCCAGGGTTGCCTTGTCCCATTCCCAGGAAATAAGTCCAAAAGGAAAACTGGAAGCTGTAGTCCAACCACAAATTACAAACGGCAAAGCAGTCCTCTATGTGCAGCGTATGTAATTGTAATCAGGGCACTGATGATCAGTGTCCTGATTACATCCCTAGATGTCCTCTGTGAGGAGATGCCGCTGATCAGCTCTCCTCTCCACTGTTAGTGTGAGGCAAGGAGTGCTGATTACCAGACACAACCGATCACGTGGTAAAAGAGCCGCGGCTCTTTACAGAGATCGGGGTCACGCCGTTTTCAAGCAACAAGGTGCAGTTGCGCTGCATGCCCCCGTCATATGACATCCACCCAGAACAAGAGCGGCACCAATCAGCCATCATTTGACGGTGGGTGGGCAGCACGGGGGTAAACCCAAAACTAAAAATGTTATATATTGCAGCTCACCAATCCTTAAAGGTTTACTAAACCCCGGACCCTGCATTGACTATATCTGATCTCCCACAGTACACAGAACATGGAAATGCAATAGTTTTAGTAAATATAAACTGCTAAATACTTCATCTGTTAGAGCAGTTTTGTGACTTCTATCAGTGTCTGGTTAAAGCTTGTAGGATTAGATTTCATTCTCCCCTGATTGTCCTATAAGGCTGCAGGACCCCTGACCATCTGTCTGGCCCTGTGCTGATCACTGTTCAGTGTACAGGCCTGCTGCCGGGACCATGTGACAGCTGTCACCAATCACAACAGGTCACATGACAGTTGTAAACAGTGAATGGCTTCCTTTCATGCCACCCATTGTGTACAATTGTGTTGCTAGTTGTGATTGGTCACACTAATTACATGGTAAAGAAAGGGCCATTTACAGCCCTGTACCATGTGATTAGTTGTGACCAATCACAGCTAATCACAACAAAACAGACTGAATGATATATAAACATTGAGGTATAAACATTCATAATGTGTAAAAAAAATGCAAATAAATCATTTCCCCAGAGCAGTATCGTATTACTATGATAATGAGGACTTGAAGACCAGTGAAGAACTGGTTCAGGGGAGGATGGCGTTCGATCCTTGGACAGGTAAGTTGTCCTTTTACTAAAAGTCAGCAGCTGCAGTATTTGTAGATGATGACTTTCAATTTATTGTTCCTAGGGTGAACTGCTTTCATTGCAAGTGGATCTTGCTATTTTCTCTTAGTGCCTCTGGAAAGTCAAATACTTGTTATTATTGCCAGTAAAAGCCAACGAATTCATCTTCCCGTGATAGGTGGACAATGCTGCTGCTAAATTCAAAGTGGTGTTGTTCCTCGCATATGCTGTAGCTGCTTGCATCCTATCGCTGTGTGAGTGGCTACTGGCTTTTGATGAGGGAATCTGTATTTACAGATCATTAGGAGAGAGGTTTGACTGCACAGAGACTCTTATGGAAACTCTATCAGTGAGTGGATCACTGCACAGAGCTCACGAGCTCCTCAGATCACCAGGCTCCTGCATCCATTCATCTCTCCTCACCTTGCATGTGGGAGAAGGTGGGTTTTTCCAAGTATGTGTTTGTTGTGCCCCGGGCCGTCAGAAGGAGGAGAGCAATACAAGTGGCCGCCAACCCCCCGCCGCGCGGCCTGGCCCCCAACAGGTCACGCACTGGCACCGGTCTGCGCCTCGGGGGTGTGGGACCCCTGCTTTAGAGCTGCAATTACAGCTGCAAGTCTTTATGGGGATGTCTCTACCAGCTTTTCACATCTAGAGAGTGACAATTTTGCCCATTCTTCTTTACAAAATAGTTCAAGCTCTGTCAGACTGGATGGAAAGCGTCTGCGAACAGCAATTTTAAAGTCTTGTCTCAGATTCTCAATTGGATTTAGGTCTGGACTTTGACTGGGTCATTTTAACACATGAATATGCTTTGATCTAAACCATTCCATTGTAGCTCTGGCTGTATGTTTAGGGTAATTTTCCTGCTGGAAGGTGAATCTCAGCCCCAGTCTCAAGTCTTTTGCAAACTATAACAGGTTTTATTCTAAGATTGCCCTGTATTTGGCTCCATCCATCTTCCCATCAACTCTGACCAGCTTCCCTGTCCCTGTTGAAGAAAAGCATCCCCACAACATGATGCTGCCACCACCATGTTTCACGGTGGGGATAGTGTGTTAAGGGTGATGTGCAGTTAGTTTTCCGCCACACATAGCGTTTTGCTTTTAGGCCAAAAAGTAAAATTTTGGTCTCATCAGACCAGAGCACCTTCTTCTTGCTTGCTGTATCCCTCATATGCCTTCTTGCAAACTGCAAACGGAACTTCTTATGGCTTTCTTTCAACAATGGCTTTCTTCTTGCCACTCTTCCATAAGGTCCATATTTGTGGAGAGCACGACTAATAGTTGTCCTGTGGACAGATTCTCCCACCTGAGCTGTTGATCTCTGCAGCTCCTCTAGAGTTGCCATGGACCTCTTGGCTGCTTCTCTGATTAATGCTCTCCTTGCCCGGCCTACCAGTTTAGGTGGACGGCCACGTCTTGGTAGGTTTGCAATTGTGCCATACTCTTTCCACTTTCGGATGATGGATTGAACAGTGCTGCAGGAGATGTTCAAAGCTTGGGATATTTTTTATAACCTAACCCTGCTTTAAACTTCTCCATAACTTTATCCCTTACCTGTCTGGTGTGTTCTTTAGCCTTCATGATGCTGCTTGTTCACTAAGGTTCTCTAAAAAACCTCTGAGGGCTTCACAGAACAGCTGTATTTATACTGACATTAAATTACACACAGGTGGACTGTATTTACTAATTAGGTGAATTCTGAAGGCAATTGGCTCCACCAGGGGCGGGCTGGGCTGGGGGGGCAGGTTGACAATTTTGCCCCAGGCCATCCCAACTTATATGCAAAATTGGCGGTGGCTGCCCGCTGAAGATTTTGTTTTATTTCTCTGATGAAGGCAGGCCAGGGGCACAGCTGCAGCGGGATGTTCTATCAGAAAGCAGCTACGCTGTGGCATTCTGGGAGCTGTAGTCCATGCGAGCGCCCTGTGATTGGCCAAACAGGGTCATGTGTGGACAGCCGACATGGGCATCTGCGATTGGCCTGGCGGAGCTGGTCAGGTGTGAAGGCAGGTCTGGTCTGTGGGTGATCGTGACCACTTGCTGCTGGAGTCCCGCTTCTCTGCCTGGCGTGATGTGTGTCTTCTGAGGTCTCTCTCGTTCTCTCTCTCTCTCAGCTACCCCCTCAAAGTCAGTTTACCCCCTCTGTTATTGCCTGCCCTCTTTGTCACTGTACCCTTTCTCTATCAGCCCACCCCTCTCTGTCAGCCCCCCTTCTATCAGCCCCCTCTATCAGCCCACCCATCTCGGTCAGCCGACCCCCCTCTGTCAGCTTGCCCCCCCGTCAGCTCACCCCCTCTGTCAGCTCACCCCCCCTGTGTCAGCCTGCCCCCCTCTGTCAGCCTGCCCCCCTCTGTCAGCCCACCCCCTTGTCAGCTCACCGTCTTCTGTCAGCCCCCTCTCTATCAGCCAGCCCCTCTCTGTTAGCCCGCCCCCCTCTGTCAGCTCACCCCCCTCTGTCAGCCCCCCTCTCTATCAGTCCGCCCCTCTCTGTTAGCCCGCTCCTCTCTGTCAGCTCGCCACTCTCTGTCAGCCCACCCGTCTCCTGTCAGCCCGCCCCTCTCCTCCAATCTCGCCCCTCTCTGTCAGCTCACCCCTCTCTGTCAGCGCCCCCTCTCCTGTCAGCTCGCCCCTCTCTGTCAGCTCGCCCCTCTCTGTCAGCTCACCCCTCTCTGTCAGCTCACCCCTCTGTCAGCGCCCCACTCTCCTGTCAGTCCCTCATCTCTGTCAGCCCACCCCTCTCTATCAGCTAGCCCCTCTCGGTCAGTGCCCCCCCTCTCTGTCAGTGCCCCCCTCTCTGTCAGCTCGTCCCTTTCTGTCAGTGCCTCCCCTCTCTGTCAGCCCGCCCCTCTCTGTCAGCTCGTCCCTCTCTGTCAGTGCCCACACTCTCTGACAGCCTGCCGCTCTCTGTCAACCCACCCCTCTCTGTCAGCCTGCCCCTCTCTGTCAGCTCACCCCTCTCTGTCAGCCTGCTCCTCTCTGTCAGCCTGCCCCTCTCTGTCAGCTCACCCCTCTCTTTCAGCCTGATCCTCTCTGTCAGCCCACTCCTCTCTGTCAGCCCACCCCTCTCTGTCAGCCCGCCCCTCTCTGTCAGCTCGCCCCTCTCTGTCAGCTCGCCCCTCTCTGTCAGCTTGCCCCTCTCTGTCAGTACCCCCCCTCTCTGTCAGCTTATCCCTCTCTGTCAGTGCCCCCCTCTCTGTCAGCCCGCCCCTCTCTGTCAGCTCGTCCCTCTCTGTCAGTGCCCACACTCTCTGACAGCCTGCCGCTCTCTGTCAACCCACCCCTCTCTGTCAACTCGCCCCTCTCTGTCAGCCTGCCCCTCTCTGTCAGCCTCTCCCCTCTATCAGCCCACCCCTCTCTGTCAGTCCCTCCTCTCTGTCAGCCCACCCCTCTCTGTCCGCCCATCCCTCTGTCAGCTCACCCCTCGCTCAGTCCCCCTCTCTGTCAGCCACAGCAGGGTGCACTGTGTCAGCCAGCCACCCACTGACCCACAGTAGGGAGCCAGGCCAGCCACCCACAGCAGAGTGCACCATGCCAGCCAACCACCCACTGACCCACAGCAAGGAGCCAGGCCAGGCACCCGCAGCAGTGTCCACTGTGCCAGCCACCCACCCACTGACCCACAGCAGGGATCCAGGACAGCCACCCACAGCAAGGTGCCAGGCAGCCACCCACAGAAGCCAGCCACCCATGGTGACTCACCCATAGCAGGGCCAGGGTGCAGCCAGTCACCCACAGTGACCCACCCACACCAGGAAACCAGCCAGCCACACCAGAATTCAGCCAGCCACGGTGACAGCATGCCAGCTAGCCACACGCAGGATCCAACCAGCCACTGTGACCATCCACAGCAATGTGACAGCCAGCCACCCACGGTCATCAATCCACACCAGGGAGCCAGCCACAGCAGGGTGCTGACCAGCCACCCACAGGAGCAATACAGCCACCCACAGGAACCGGCCACAGAGGATGTGGGAGCCAGCCACCAAAAGGAGCCAGCCAGCCATCAACAGGAACCAACCAGCCACCCACAGGAGCCAGCCACAGATGAAATGGGAGCCAGCCAGCTACCCACCACCAGGAGCCAGCCACAGAGGACGCGGGAGTCAGCCAGCCACAGAGGATGCAGGAGTCAGCTACAGCTGCAGTACCCATAGTTAAGGTAAGAGGAGCGCTACATCATGACAATTTTATTTTTACTTTGTGAGAGGTTGGGGCAGGGGTGAGAGTCATGGTATAAGGAGGAGGTCCCATGAGGACCAGAGCGAATGAAGGTGTTCACTGTACACTCTGTTAGAAAGACCCCCCCCCCCCTCCAGGTCCCATTAGACTCTGTTGTAGTCTCTAATGGGGTCTGGAGGGGACACTTTCTAACAGCAGCGAGCCAGGTCAGCCACCTGCAGAAGGGTGCACTGTGCCAGCCACCCAGCCACCCAGCCACCCACTGACCCACAGCAGAGGGCCTGCTGGCCACTGGCCATGGCCTGTGTGTTCTGCTGGCCTGTGGGTCCTGCTGGCCATGCCCAGCTCTCAGCAGGACCCATGGTGTTGAGCGCTATTTTTAGGCTACTGGGTGGGTACTGGCCTGGGGCAGGGTAAATAGGGTGTATGGGGGGGTAGATGGGATGTGGGGTTTAGCTGCGGGTGTCAGGGTCTCTCACCTCAGCGTTGGCAGCTGCCCGTGCCAGCTCAGTAGGTCCTTTCACAGCCTCCTCCGATCCTGGGGCTGTGATGCTCCTGTTTTGGGGTCAAGTAAACTTGCAGCCCGAAAGAGTCACATGGGTCCCGACTCCCTGCGCGCCCTGCTGTCCAGGGGCAGACTGACAACACCCAGGGACCCCGGACCAAATAAAGCAAGTGCCCCCTGTCGGGCCTTGCCCATAACCCACCCCTGGCCCTGTCCCTTCATTTTGCACAAAGTACAACTTCTGCCTTTAAAAAAAAAAAAAATATATATATATATATATATATATATATATATATATATATATATATATATATATATATATGTTCTTTGTGAGATGCATTTAATATTAATATCTTGGGTATTATCTTGAGATAAAGAAAGTCCTCACGTCATCTGTGTGGATAAACACAATCATTCCAATGATCTCATTAATTGGGAGCATCAAAAAGGTTTTCAACAAAATGAAGCAAGGATACGAGGGATTATTAATTTTTAGCACAAATGATTTGTGGGATAACTGCACTCTCATAATGATTACCCACTTGTTTTCCTCAAGTGTAAAATGTTCCGTTCATTACAGATTACTTTGAAATACACTTCTCTGGAGATATCAGAAACACGAGTATCTTATGCACATAGGAGGACACTTCACACTTTCTGCTAGCTTGCTAATTAATCATAAATTCTGAATTTGTAGAAGGCAAGTAGTTTAAGATTCCTAGCAAGGACTGCCATGCTACGTTATGTAATGTGGTTAGTAATTTATGTAGGTGTGGAGAAATTTTGATTAACACAACACAGTATTATTATGGAGCAATGCATATGGGTACACTATACACAAATAACCCCCTAAGGGCTAAAAGTAGCAAAATGACTAATATAAAAAGGACAGTAAGAGCCGGTACACACAGGGGTGACTTGTCAGGTGACTTAGCCGCCTGACAAGTCGCGTCCCGTTCTGTAACATGGAACCGTTCTAATAGGAGCGACTCAAGTTGCTCCGACTTAGAATAAGGTTCCTGTACTACTTTTGGGGCGACTTCAGGCGACTTGCATTGACTTCTATACAGAGCAAGCCACAGCTGAAGTCGTGTGCAGGTCGCCTGAGGCAGTCGCGCTGCAAGTCGTGCTGCCTCTGTGTGAACCGGCTCTAAGGCTTGGTTCACACTGCTGCGACCTGAAAGCCGTGCGACTTACAGTGCAACTTTGCCAGGCGACTTGAGGTGTCTTTTAAGCAACGTCAGGGAATGCATAGGTAATCTTTCTGGAATGTGGGGTTCAAATCACATCAATTAAGATGAGAATCCAACTTGGAGGCAACTTCCATGACATTATATGGGCTAATTAAGACAGCTCTCATTGACTAAAATGGGATTTCATATGTCACACGACTTGGGGTATCACAAGCCACATCCCAAGTCACAGCAATGTGAACTAAGCCTAATATTTACCAGTGGAGGATAGCAAGCAGCAATAAGGGACAGTCTTTTTGGGAATAAGACTCTTGAATAAAAGTCCAAAACATTCCATTAACTGCTTCCCACCTGGCCAATGTACATAAATGGCTGGGTAGGAGCTCTCTCCTTCTGAGTGGATGTTCAGGAACGTCCCTCAGAAAGAGGGGGATCGCGCGCGTGTATGCCTGCGCAGTGGTGCAATCCCGATTCACTCGTGTCATCTGGACATGGCATATCTCCGATCGGCAGGAGGGCTCTGTGATTGGCCCTCCTGATCAAATGATGGCTGTGTCCAATCACAGCCGTCATGTGATGTAAACACAGAGCTGGTTGCTAGGCTCTCCTCTCCTCACACAGAAGTTGTTGGTGAGGAGAGGAGAGGGGATTGTTGCAGCCGGCTGGTGATCAGTGAGTATGAGCTGTTTTTTGCAGCTTTTTACTCACTGATCACCAACCTATATAAAACACACAATGTCCCCAAAACACATGTCCCCAAATAATAAAAACACATGTCCCCCACATATGTCCCACTAAAATCACATGTCCCAATGATCATTTGCACACATATGTCTGTGATCACCTGCGCACATCTGTACATGATCATTTGGGTACATCTGTCTGTGATCACACAAACCAATTATTATACATGTAGCGCCGGCTTCTGAAGAGCATGCGCTATGTGTTTTTGAAATTTTATGTTACCCTAAAACCGCAGTTTGGTTTGGGTATGATTACTCTAAATTTTGACCTCAGCATCAGTCTGCCTGGACTGAAGGGTGTTCTGCCTGGCCATAAGGGGTGCTGTCACTTCTGGCAGGTGTGGAAACACAGTCTGGTTGGGTGCTTTAAGGTTACTTTCTCTTGGAACCAGCCCAGTGTGAGTGTCACTCTTACTTTGCCTTCTGGGAGGGGGTACTTAAGATGCGCATGTCACATGTTACGGGGTTCCGGTCCAGAAGGTCCAGATGTTCTGGCTGCATGGTCCTGGTCCTCCTGACCAGCCCCCAGGATTTCCATGGCCTGGGGTGCGGATCCACCCAACTTTACGTCTCAGGGCTGGCTAGCCCGAGGTCGAGGAAACTGCAAAAAGGATTCGGAGGTTGTCCGGTGCCGTCTCGGGTTGTAGAGAGGCCCAGCAACTGTGAAGTTATCCAGGGGGGGACTCTTCCGGAGAAGGCCACACAAGGGTTGGCTTCTCAACAAGAGCCTGGAAAAGCTGAAGGACCCAAGTGAATCCACACGAGTGTTCTACAAGTTTTCAAGTTTCCTTTACATGTTCTATAACAAAGTCTGTGGCAGAGACTTGTTCCTGACTCAAGCACCCTACTGGCTGCTAGGCCTGGTGAGAGAAGGACTATCCAACTAGGGTGAGGATCCAGCTGTGAATGGCTATTCTCTGGATTTATTCAAAGTAAAAGAGTTATTTTTCATAGTGACTTTTATACTAAGAGTAACTGGACTTTTCACCTAAACCCTCTGATCCTATACTGAGAGACTGTTTGTTAGTAGTGATGGACGAACTTCCGACGGGACGTTTCGCGAACGCGAAATGCGAACGGACCCAAACGTTCGCGAAACCGACCGTTCGCCGCGGGCCCCATTGACTTCAATGGGAGGCGAACTTTGCAAACCTTCATGTCGAATTTGCGGCCACGTGGTAATTATTAGGGGGTAAAACGTAGTCCCACCATCTGGACAATGACATAATACATGTATGAGGTGAATTTGGGATCGATAACTACAAGCATTTTTATTTTATTTGGGAAATTGTTCTAACAATTCAGGACTATGGAGCTAATGAAGGCAATGGAGGAGAGGGAAGGTCAGGGACCAGGGTAGGCAAAGAAGAGGGTGCAGGAGATGATCACCAGCAGCGTGACATACCGGAATGACACATGCACCGTGATAGAGGCATCTGACAGCAGCACCGTAATACAGAGCACTGACAGCAGCACCGTGACATACAGCGCTGACAGCAGCACCGTGACATACAGCGCTGACAGCAGCACCGTGACATACAGCGCTGACAGCAGCTCCGTGACATACAGCGCTGACAGCAGCACCGTGACATACAGCGCTGACAGCAGCTCCGTGACATACAGCGCTGACAGCAGCTCCGTGACATACAGCGCTGACAGCAGCTCCGTGACATACAGCACTGACAGCAGCTCCGTGACATACAGCGCTGACAGCAGCTCCGTGACATACAGCGCTGACAGCAGCACCGTGACATACAGCGCTGACAGCAGCTCCGTGACATACAGCGCTGACAGCAGCTCCGTGACATACAGCGCTGACAGCAGCTCCGTGACATACAGCGCTGACAGCAGCTCCGTGACATACAGCGCTGACAGCAGCTCCGTGACATACAGCGCTGACAGCAGCTCCGTGACATACAGCGCTGACAGCAGCTCCGTGACATACAGCGCTGACAGCAGCTCCGTGACATACAGCGCTGACAGCAGCTCCGTGACATACAGCGCTGACAGCAGCTCCGTGACATACAGCGCTGACAGCAGCACCGTAAGCAGCCCCAGGAGGAAGTCAGCACAGCACAGGGATGGTGTGATCCCCTCATAATAAGAACCCCCAGGAGGAAGTCAGCACAGCACAGGGATGGTGGGAGCCCCTCATAATAAGAACCCCCAGGAGGAAGTCAGCACAGCACAGGGATGGTGGGAGCCCCTCATAATAAGAACACCCAGGAGGAAGTCAGCACAGCACAGGGATGGTGGGAACCCCTCATAATAAGCAGCCCCAGTAGAAATATGACACCGCTCAACCTCTTCAAAGAGGAGGGTAGGGGCATATAGTACGGTGTGCTTTTTTGGGTCAGGGAAGTGAGCCAAATGAATTAAGAAGGTCTGTGTGCTTGATTCCAAAAATTGTTTATAGACATATACATGGTCTACTGATCACATGTGTTGAATTCCTCCGAGATCCATGCCTCATTCATTTTTAGAAATGTGAGGTAGTTAACACTGTCGTGAGCTAGGCGAGTACGCTTATCGGTCACAATCCCCCCTGCTGCGCTGAACGTCCTTTCGGACAGGACACTGGATGAGGGGCAAGCCAACAGTTCGATTGCAAATTGGGCAAGCTCTGGCCAGAGGTCAAGCCTGCCCACCCAGTAGTCTAGGGGTTCATCACTCCTCAGAGCGTCCACATCGGCCGTTAACCCAATGTAGTCGGACACCTGACGGTCTAGGCGTTCCCTGATGCTGGATCCGGATGACACCTGTCGATGGGTCGGCTGAAAGAATGACCTCATATCCGAAGTCACCAACACATCTTCAAACCGGCCTCTTCTTGCAGGCGCTGTTGGATTGGTACCCGCAAATCCTTCTCTGGGAGTGGGAATTGCTCCTCTGCCAGCGCACGCAAAAGCAGAATGCAGCATTTCTCGAAGCAAGGCCTGGAAGTGCTGCATTCTGACAGCCCTCTGCGACGGCGGTAACATTTCCGCCATTTTGTGTTTGTACCGGGGGTCTAAGTACGTTGCCACCCAGTACTGGTCCTTGACCCTCATGCTTTTTATACGGGGGTCCCTATTAAAACACTGGAGCATGAAGGCCCCCATTTGCACTAAAGTGGAAGCGGTGTGGTGGCCTGGCTCCTGCTCATCATCCAGGATAATGTCGTCCTCTTCATTCTCCTCTCCCCATCCTCGCACAACAGGGATCCCAGAAAGGTTTAAAGCATGCTCTTCTTGCTCCTGCTCATCCGCCCCGGCACCATCCTCCTCTGACTCCTCATCAGACTCCTGTTGTTGACTTGTCTCAGATAGAGTAGCCCCCCCTGGGAATTCATCCAGCATTGCGACTTCCTCATCTTCCCGCTCCTGCTCCTCCACAGCCTGATCAATGACACGACGCAATGCACGCTCCAGAAAGAAGGCATAAGGTACCATGTCACTGATGGCGCCATGGCTGCGACTGACCAGTTTGGTGATCTCCTCAAATGGCCGCAGAAGTCTGCATGTGTCGCGCATGAGCAGCCACTGGCGCGGTGAAAAAAACCCCAGCTCCCCAGAACCGTTTCTTTCGCAGAGTTCATACAGGTAGACGTTAACTGCACGTTTCTGCTGGAGCAGCCTATCAAGCATATAGAAGGTTGAGTTCCATCGCGTCGGGCAATCGCAAATAAGACGTCTGACCGGCAGATGGTGTCGCCGCTGAATGTCAGCAAGGCGAGCCATGGCCGTGTAAGATCTTCTGAAATGGGCCGAGATTTTCCTTGCCTGCCGCAAGATGTCCTGGACCCCAGGGTATTTGACAAGGAATCGCTGCACGACCAAGTTTAAGACGTGTGCCATGCACGGCACGTGCGTGATTTTGCCCTGTTTCAATGCGCTAAGCAGATTGGCACCGTTGTCACACACCACTTTACCAACTGTCAAATTGAGCGGTGTTAGCCACTCATCTGCCTGTGAACGCAAAGCTGAAAGGAGTGCCGGGCCAGTGTGGCTCTTTGCTTCCAGGCACAACAGACGCAGCACGGCATGGCAACGTCTCACCTGGCATGTGGAATAGGTTCTGGGGAGCTTGGGCGGTGCAGTGGAAGAGACGCTAGCAGCGGAAAAGGAGGAGGCAGCTGAGGAGGAGAGGGAGGAGGATGGAGTAGGAGGAGGAGAAGAAGAGTCAGGCCTGCATGCAATCCGTGGCGGTAAAACCAAATCTACACGGGTGCCACGGGTTACATGCTTGACGGCCGTCAGAAGGTTCACCCAGTGGGCAGTAAAACTGATATACCTTCCCTGCCCGTGTTTGCTAGACCACGTGTCTGTGGTCAGATGTATCTTGGCACCGACACTGTGTGCCAGAGATACATTCACTTGCCGCTGAACATGGCCATATAGCTCTGGGATGCCCTTCTCTGAGAAATACTTCCTTCCTGGGACCTTCCATTGTGGTGTTCCAATGGCCACAAATTTGCGAAAGGCCTCCGAGTCCACCAGTTTATATGGCAGTAGTTGGCGGGCTATGAGTTCTGACAAGCCAGCCGCCAACCGTTGGGCAAGAGGGTTATCCGGCATCATCATTTTTTTACGCTCAAACATTAGGCCCACGGAAGCCTGCCTTTTTGCAGAAAAATGTGAGCTTGGCGTGATGGAAGGTGGAGTGGAGGACAATTGTGAGGAGAGAGGAGAAGGAGAAGTAGAAGACGAGGCTGGACGGTGAGAGCCTGCAGTGTGGCTTTGTGTGTTCCGTTGCTCCCACTGGGCTCGGTGATGGCTGCTCATGTGCCTTCTTAAGGCGGTCGTCCCTAGGTGAGTATTGGGCTTACCGCGACTAACGCGTTGACTGCAAAGATTGCAGATGGCAACGCTATTGTCAGCAGCGGACACGTTAAAAAAAGCCCACACTGCGGAGCCATGTGCCGGTGTCCTGGGAGCGCCAGATGTGACCGTACATGGTCGATGACTCGCTCCTGATACATTTGCAGTCTGCTTTGTCCCTGCTGTGCAATGTAAGTCATTGCTGCTTCTCCTCCCTATCTGCTGGTCCATATCTCCCTCTGAACTCCCCTCCTCTTCCTCTCTTGTGGGCACCCACGTGACATCACTAGACACGTCATCATCAACGTCACCTTCCCCACCGCTATAAGTAGAGATCTCGGAGTAGGCAGCAACACCGGGGACCAACCTCCTCCTTGGGCTGATCTGGGTACTGGCGTCAGACTGCTGAGTAGCGCTTGTTGCTACCTCCTCTTCCTGATCCAATACCAAGAGTGGCTGCGCATCAGAAATGTCCTCTTGATATGGATCGGAAAATAATTCCAGTGACTCAAGCGGAAGGTATGTGGTGGTGGTGGTGGTGGTCGTGTTGTTGGTGGTAGTGTCTTTGGGGGTGCACATAGCAGAGAGTGAAGAAGAGGGTGCAGATCGAGAGGATGAGGAGGGTGCAGAAGAGTAAGGCTGAGCGAGCCACTCAACCAAGTCTGGTGCATCCTTTAAAGTAATTGAACGCACCTTCTGCAACTTCCCACTTTGGCTCAAGCCTGTTGCTCCTGCCCTACCCCTACCACCCCTGCGGAAGGGCCTGCCTCTTCCTCTGCATGTCATTTTTTAAATGACCCTGTGACAAAACTCTTAGTCCCTATACCGCTGAAGGACTGCTGCAGTATAGGTGAGCGGTCAGCAGTGGTGCACGTCAACCCTATCTATTGTGGACCTATAGCGGTCCTTACAGAACAGCAGACTGTACCGCACTCAAGCCTATGTACCGTAGCACCCTATACCAAGTTACCAGTCCTTATAAGAACTTTTGTGGACCAAGCAGGTTGTGTATTAGTGTTTAGCAGACTGTACGTCAGTCCCTATACCGCTGAAGGACTGCTGCAGTATAGGGCAGCGGTCAGCAGTGGTGCACGTCAACCCTATCTATTGTGGACCGATAGCGGTCCTTACAGAACAGCAGACTGTACCGCACTCAAGCCTATGTACCGTAGCACCCTATACCAAGTTACCAGTCCTTATAAGAACTTTTGTGGACCAAGCAGGTTGTGTATTAGTGTTTAGCAGACTGTACGTCAGTCCCTATACCGCTGAAGGACTGCTGCAGTATAGGGCAGCGGTCAGCAGTGGTGCACGTCAACCCTATCTATTGTGGACCGATAGCGGTCCTTACAGAACAGCAGACTGTACCGCACTCAAGCCTATGTACCGTAGCACCCTATACCAAGTTACCAGTCCTTATAAGAACTTTTGTGGACCAAGCAGGTTGTGTATTAGTGTTTAGCAGACTGTACGTCAGTCCCTATACCGCTGAAGGACTGCTGCAGTATAGGGCAGCGGTCAGCAGTGGTGCACGTCAACCCTATCTATTGTGGACCGATAGCGGTCCTTACAGAACAGCAGACTGTACCGCACTCAAGCCTATGTACCGTAGCACCCTATACCAAGTTACCAGTCCTTATAAGAACTTTTGTGGAACAAGCAGGTTGTGTGTTAGTGATTAGCAGACTGTACGTCAGTCCCTATACCGCTGAAGGACTGCTGCAGTATAGGTGAGCGGTCAGCAGTGGTGCACGTCAACCCTATCTATTGTGGACCGATAGCGGTCCTTACAGAACAGCAGACTGTACCGCACTCAAGCCTATGTACCGTAGCACCCTATACCAAGTTACCAGTCCTTATAAGAACTTTTGTGGACCAAGCAGGTTGTGTATTAGTGTTTAGCAGACTGTACGTCAGTCCCTATACCGCTGAAGGACTGCTGCAGTATAGGGCAGCGGTCAGCAGTGGTGCACGTCAACCCTATCTATTGTGGACCGATAGCGGTCCTTACAGAACAGCAGACTGTACCGCACTCAAGCCTATGTACCGTAGCACCCTATACCAAGTTACCAGTCCTTATAAGAACTTTTGTGGAACAAGCAGGTTGTGTATTAGTGTTTAGCAGACTGTACGTCAGTCCCTATACCGCTGAAGGACTGCTGCAGTATAGGTGAGCGGTCAGCAGTGGTGCACGTCAACCCTATCTATTGTGGACCGATAGCGGTCCTTACAGAACAGCAGACTGTACCGCACTCAAGCCTATGTACCGTAGCACCCTATACCAAGTTACCAGTCCTTATAAGAACTTTTGTGGAACAAGCAGGTTGTGTGTTAGTGATTAGCAGACTGTACGTCAGTCCCTATACCGCTGAAGGACTGCTGCAGTATAGGTGAGCGGTCAGCAGTGGTGCACGTCAACCCTATCTATTGTGGACCGATAGCGGTCCTTACAGAACAGCAGACTGTACCGCACTCAAGCCTATGTACCGTAGCACCCTATACCAAGTTACCAGTCCTTATAAGAACTTTTGTGGAACAAGCAGGTTGTGTATTAGTGTTTAGCAGACTGTACGTCAGTCCCTATACCGCTGAAGGACTGCTGCAGTATAGGTGAGCGGTCAGCAGTGGTGCACGTCAACCCTATCTATTGTGGACCGATAGCGGTCCTTACAGAACAGCAGACTGTACCGCACTCAAGCCTATGTACCGTAGCACCCTATACCAAGTTACCAGTCCTTATAAGAACTTTTGTGGACCAAGCAGGTTGTGTATTAGTTTTTAGCAGACTGTACGTCAGTCCCTATACCGCTGAAGGACTGCTGCAGTATAGGGCAGCGGTCAGCAGTGGTGCACGTCAACCCTATCTATTGTGGACCGATAGCGGTCCTTACAGAACAGCAGACTGTACCGCACTCAAGCCTATGTACCGTAGCACCCTATACCAAGTTACCAGTCCTTATAAGAACTTTTGTGGAACAAGCAGGTTGTGTGTTAGTGATTAGCAGACTGTACGTCAGTCCCTATACCGCTGAAGGACTGCTGCAGTATAGGGCAGCGGTCAGCAGTGGTGCACGTCAACCCTATCTATTGTGGACCGATAGCGGTCCTTACAGAACAGCAGACTGTACCGCACTCAAGCCTATGTACCGTAGCACCCTATACCAAGTTACCAGTCCTTATAAGAACTTTTGTGGAACAAGTGAGTTGTGAATGTTTAGCAGACTGCAGCAGAAGGGCAGCAGTCAAGTATAATATCCTTTCTATATTTGGAAGAAAGAATATTATACATGTACAAGCCTATTACTGTACCACTGATACCAGTCCTGAAAAGAACCTTTGTGGAACTAATAATAACAGCAAGTCTTTAAAATTACCCTCACTGCCTGACAACACTGCTTCCTTCCTGTCCCTATACAAATTGGCAAAAAAAGAGAACGATTAGTGGTTACTGGAACAGCTCTTTTGTGGACCTTGATAGTAACAGCTAATGATGATGATGATGATGATGATGATGATGAAAGACTAATCTGGCTGTCCCTGTAGCATACACCGTCCTTTCCCTTTCTCTAAACTAACAAAAGACACTCAGGCTGCTGCAAGAATCAGCAGCACAGCAAACCTATCAACACCTAACACCTATACCAGTCCTGAAAAGAACTTTTGTGTACCAAATAGCTAGTGGTTTATCTCTCCCTACTCCACACAGGAACCTGTCCCTATCTTAACAGAAGAAAGAATGTAAAATGGCCACCGGATCGGGTGTATTTATAGGTTAGGGGGAATGTACAAGTGTCCATGTGCTGTCATGTCTCAATTGGCTGTCCTGTATCACATGATAAACGTGTCACCAAAGGTTAAAGTTCTTGTATACATTAAACACGTAAGTCCGCCGCGGCGAACGACGGAAAAAGGCGTTCGAACGTGCGGACCGCGAATGTCGGAAATTCGCCGCGAAACGACCGCCGGGCGAACCGTTCGGCCATCACTATTTGTTAGCTACTACTTTTTGCAAATAAAAATCCCTTCAAGTGGATCAGTCGTCAGTCTCTGCAGTTTTTGGGCCATCTACCTCGGGACACCACTAGACGCATGCGAGGTGAAGAAGGTAACGGTAAGCCCAATAATCTCAGCCGCTCCTTCGGGGGTCAGTGCTACATACACTTAACGGAATTTTTTTTACCAAAAACATGTAGCAGAATACATTTTCGCTTAAATTCATGATAAAATTCGATTTTATTGGATTTATTTTAAAATAGAAAGAAGAAAATATTGTTTTTTTCCAAAATTTCCGCTCTTTTTTAGCTTATATCGCAAAAAATAAAAAACGGAGTCGTGAATAAATACCACCAAAAGAAACCTCTATTTGTGCAAACAAAATGATGAAAATGTAATCTGGGTACAGCATAGCATGACATTGAAAGTGCGAGAGCGCTGAAAGCTGAAAATTGGTCTAGGAAGGAAGGGGGCAAAAGTGCCCGGTATTGATGTTATATTATATTGATGATATTGATTGGCTAAAAGTTCATAACATCCCATTTGGGTTGGTGAGTTTTGCACTCCTGCAGGCAGCTCCACTTGAGACAGGAACAGAACTGTGAAAGTACAGAAAGGGACACAAGGGGGCGCCAGTCAGGAGACAGAAACGGAGTGCTCCGATCCTGGAAGTTAGAGCTCCAACTTCCAGGATTGGTGGACTCGGCTTTCTATCTCCTGACTGTATGCTTCCCGGCTGCTACATGCGGATGCCCAAGGATTGACCTCTGTATTCTACACATGGTTATAGATGAGCACTTTACATTTTTTACCTATGTGAGTCTACACTTGGCTTTCTGTTATGAATAAAAATACTTGTGTATGGATGCACTTAGCTGGCGCCACCCGTGTGTACCCTCTTAGCCCTTGTACACACGGTCGGACATTCCGACAACAAAATCTGTCGGATTTTGTCTGACGGATTTTGTCTGAAACTTGTGTTGCATACACACGGTCGGACAAAGTTATCGGAAAATCCGATTGTTCAGAACATGATGACATTATTTCGTTACGACGGGACTACGTTCAGGCTAGTAGCCAATAGATTTGGTCTAGGAATTTGATCTAAGCATGCGTGGCACTTTGTCCGATCGGAATTCTCTACACACAATCGGACAAAGTCCGATTGGATCATGTTGTCGGAACGTTTTATAGCCCAGCTATAAAACTTTGTCCGTCGGATAGTCCAATGGAAACAGTCCGATGGAGCCGACACGCGGTCGGATTATCCGACAACACAGTCCGATCGGACATTTTCCGTCGGAATGTCCGACCGTGTGTACAAGGGCTTAGAAATATTATTTTTTTTCAACGTTGAATTTTTATTGAGTTCTGAAAGGGTAACAATGAATGCAAGAAGTATAGTAGACAATAGACCATTAAATCAGCTATAATCCAGCCATATAAAGTATGAAACATTTTAGAAATATTGATTAGCATACAGTAATAGGCTTTTTCACTGAAGTGGAACTCTACCCAAGTTATTTGCCATTCCGTGAATAATGGAGGAAGGGTTAGAACTTCTATCAGATCTGTCTGTGTACCCTTAAAGCGTAACGCCACTTTTGTTGAGAAAAAAACATTCCCCTCGGGTTATAACAAACTTTGTTGCAGATTCGTATTATTTGTTATTCTGAAGAAATCCCTGTGTGTTTGACTGTCCCTGATTTGGAGCAAAGTCCCTCTGTTCGTCTTTCCTCCTCATTTGTCCCTGATTTTGGTCTGATCTATATAGTTGTATATAAAATGCACTTTTTATCTTTCAAAAAGCGTTTCCCAGTGCTAAACCTTTCATCCGATTTCTAAATTGCTGCATTTGTTTTATGTAAAATGCTGACAACTGGGGGGCTATTTGGCCCATCCCTACTCAGCATCCTCTGTGGGTGTTACCTATGACAGTCAGCATGTAAATGCAGCCTTCCTACCTTGTCAGACTAACACTCACCCATAAAGCATAGCGCCCAACTGTTCCCGATTTCAAGGGACTGTCCCTAATTTGGAGAAATATCCTTCTGCCCCTCTTTCCTCCTCATTTGTCCCTCATTTTGGTCTGATCTATATAGTTTTATGTAAAATGCACTTTTTACACATTAAAAAAAAGTGTTCCCAAGTGCTAAAAGTTCTAAATTGCTGCATTTGTAAATTTCAAAAGCCAGTATAAAGGAATAATAGTGGTAAATAAAGCACTTGTGGATTTAATTAATAATTTTTTTTGGTAGAATTCTCCTTTAAGGGGGTGTGTCCTATATCTACATACTTTTGATAATAGGTGCCCCTCATTCACATCTAAGAAAGTTGGGAGGTATGCTCTGTACTGAGTGAGCCTAATGGAAGTGGTTTCATAATCAACTGTCAGCTGTGCAGCTGCAGAGCACTAATGAGGAAATCTGCTGGGCCTGCATCCCTTTAGACATGCTCCTATTGGAAATATCTCACCAAAAACAGAGCCGCCAATCTCACCATTCCGTCAGAAGCTCTTTATCGAAATCGGTGATGCGGTGTGGAAGACTGACACACCACACCACGATCACCGTGCTGCGCATCCTCTAGGGCGCGCAATCGTGGATTATTCTGCTGGACTATGACGCCCAGTCAGGATAACTGAACCACCATCCGGCCGTCATTCTGCTATAGGCTGGGCGGGAAGTGGTTAAAGTGGAGGGCCATCCTAAAATATAAAAAAATGGCATTAATATTCTTAAAAAAAAAATATATATATATATATATTTTTTTTTAACATACCAGAAACCACTGTTGCTAGGCAGTCTTCCTAATCTGCCTCTTCCTATTCTGCAGAGCTTCCTCCTCTTCGCCGAGCGGCCCCGTTGCCTCCTGGGACATGTGTGTCCCAGAAAACAACGGGGCCATTCACAAAGCGCCGCACAACTCGCACATGCGCAGTAGGAAACAGGCAGTGAAGCCGCAAGGCCCCACTGCCTGTTTCCTTCATTAAGATGGAGGCGCCGGCAGTCGATCCAATGGGCGGATCGGCCTCGGGCGGCCAACATCGTGGTCCATGATCCATGATCAATTGTACTAAGATATAAAATATATGGATCAGCACCACCCCAGTCTCTCTATGTTCACCAGAACCTGTTCCTAAAGCCCCTCTCTAGGCAAAGCAGCATTCAGGAAAAGGGGGGTGGGGGGGTTATGTTGGCCCTGGATAATACCTGGAAGAAGATGGCTCCGTTCTTCTAGAGAGAAAAGGAGACAATGCACTGCCGGGGGTATTTCCACTTTAACCCGTATGGCCTTCCACTTCTACGGTTAGTTATAGTAAATTTGTCAAAATATGGTGGCTGTCATTGCTGACCTCCAGCTAAAAATGTTGCCTGGCTTTCACATTGGCCCTTTGACTTCAGTGTCCTCTGAGTCACTATCCTGGACCATGTTTAGATCAGAAATCTCAGAAGTCCTTATCATTTTACATGTTCTCTTTTGGACAGAACTGAGGCTAGACATGACAGCCAGGCACCTGGGAGGTCATCAGTGGCATCCTATGTACATGTCTCATGCCAGGATCCCTCTATGTTTATACTAATTTAAGTCCCTACCAGATCTTCCTCATTGATTGCTTGCTATCAGCCCTTATCTGACGTCCTTAAGCTGTTTTGTGCAATATTTATCTTGTTACTGTGCTGTGATGTTTCTCACCACCAAGGACAACAGAACTTTGTGGAAAGGAGTGAACTTCAATTGTATCAAACGTTTTATCCTGATCTTGTTTTTTTTTTTTTTTTTTTGTTATAAGTACGTAGCTTTTATTGTATTTTTTTATGCTAAAACGGCTGCAGATTACATCTGTTTGGAAAATATGTTGAGTTGACCTTGATATCAGAAGAAGCCTCTTTTTTGGAGAGATACTAATGTATTTAATATATTTCATAGAAGAATCGGAATCCGTGCTTGTGACAATGCAAGAAAGGACACTTACAAGAACAAAGAGAACGGTTTGTTCATAGGTTGCAAAAAAATAGAGATACTATTTGCAGAAGATTTTATTTCCAATATTTTTATAGTGTATTTGTTCCAGTGTATGATCTTTTATGCCGCGTACACACGAGCGGACTTTTGAACATCCAAAGTCCGACGGAATGATTCCGTCAGACTATTCGATCGTGTGTGGGCTGCAACGGACTTTTGATTCGCCAAAGTCTGACGGACTTTAGAATATGGAACATGCTTCAAATTTTTCCAACGGAACTCCGCCGGACCCGGTCCCTCCGAAAAATTTGCTCGTGTGTATGCTATTCCGACGGACTAAAACCGACGCTAGGGCGGCTACTGGCTATGAACTTCCTTATTCGAGTCCAGTCGTACGTCATCACGTTCGAATCCGTCGGAGTTTAGTGTGATTGTGTGTGGCCAAGTCCGCTCAGTCGAAAAGTCTGTCAGAACTCTGTCGGAACTCCGGCAGAACTCCGGCAGAACTCCTTCGGAAGTCTGTCGGACATAAGTCCTCTCGTGTGTACGGGGCTTTAGAGTTTACAACTGAATAACACACTCTACAGACAATATGGGTAAAACCCAATTAAAGCGACTCCATACATAAGGCAAATTAAGTACGGTAACCTTAGGACTGGGGACCAAACCAGCCAACTAGCCTTTTCATGGTAGTGATTTATCCTACCGATTCCTGTGGGCTAAAGAAAGTGTCATGGTGCCTCATTGATTGGTGGACATGGATAATGGTGAATGGTCCTAAAAGGAAATCATTTTTGATGGTGAGTAGGCAGCTTTATTACACCCAACATGTGTCACTGACTGCAGGTCCTGCTCTGGTTGAGGTTGAAACGGTGAAAGCCTGTGGTCTCCAAACTGTAGCCCGTGGGCTAGATGCGGCTCTTTGCTTGTTTTTATGTGGCCCTTGGGGCTCCATTTCATCCACTGATACCAATAATGGGGGATAATATCCCCCACTGACACCAATGATGGGGCACAGTTTCTCACAATGAAACCAACAATGGGGCTCAATGACACCAATGATGGGGCACAGTTCCTCGCAATGACACCAACGGTGGGGCACGATTTCCCCCTACTGGCACCAAAATGGGGCACAATTACTCCCACTGAAGCAGAGATCGAAGCATTATTTTTTCCCACTGACATCAAAACCTTTTCTACTCCCAAAGCCACAGTCTGGCCCCGCTAATGTCTGAAGGACAGTAAACTTGCCCTTTGTTTAGAAAGTTTGGAGACCTCTGGTGAGGATCTCCACTCAGAGCCACTAGCTGAAAATATCTTACCATTAATAGCTCAGAGAAGAAAATACCCCCCATTCTAGTTCTCTCCTGAATGTAATACAATTTCTGTATAAAAGGCACTTTTATTCCCACCTCCAAGAGCTGAGCCATAGGTCTGAATGGTTCGCACGCAGCTTTTTACCACCCTATATGTGTCATTGACTGCAGGTCCCACTCTGATTGAGATCTGAATTGTGAAAGATCTCCACTCAGAGCCACCAGCTTAACCTATCTTACCAGCAATAGCTCAGAGGAGCAAATACCCTCTACCCACGTCTTCCCCTGAACGTAATACAGCTACTGTATAGAAAGCACTTTTATTTCCACTTCCAAGAGCTGAACCATAGGCCTAAATGGTGAGCAAGTAGCTATATAACACCCAACATGTGTCATTGATTACATGCCCCACTCTGATTGAGGTCTGGATGGTGAAGGGCCACCAGCTGAACCTATTTTACCCGTACTTCTGTTACTTCTGTTCTTTAAAACAAACTAAGCATTACATACAAAAGCAGCTTGATCCACCAGCATACACTACACCGTCAACGCAGTAAAACTAGCCTGTCCCCAGTGATTGGAGCAGGTTGTGTAGAAACTGGACCATGCGGGACTCAGAAAGGGCCAACCAATTATTTCTGAACATCTTAAGATCGTGATATTACACAATTGCGTCTTCTAAGTACGCACTAATTGTTCTCATTTCTGTTCACTGATATTTGAAGATACTGGTTCCCTTGGGTAGGTCTTTGTGAATGAGGACAGACACAAGTTTCATTGCCTATTGCTCTTGGTAAAAGGGTGTCTATAGATTTCAGAAGCTGGTCAGACATGGTGTATGATTTGACTGAGCTAGGGCACCATACACAGTGAGCACATTCACATGATCTGATCTGGGTGGCAAGCTTGAGTTTGTGCAATCACTTACCTTTAGTGCACACTCTTCTGTAAGGATAAGCATGCTTTTGCAACAATGGCAGGTTATAAAATTTTAAAGCATTTGGGTAAACCTCTTGCTTTGCAACTCTTCAAGGATGAGCCTCTCTATCGGTAGCTGCAGCATCTAGTTAAAAGCTGTGGTGGGACCATGTTCAGTGGCTGCTGCAGTACAGAAGTAGTGCCCTGGGGTTTATTCAGGGAGCTCCTCGCCAAATTCCTTGTCAGGAGTAGCTACTGTAGTTATTTACTAGGGATCCACTGACTTCTTTGGCCTGGTTGTACTTTCCTCTTCTACCACCAGGTGGCCGGGCACGTGTTGATATTAGATTGAGAAGGACAACTCAAGGTCAGGTTATGGGTATATGGGGTATCTTAGCCAATGGGTAGGGATTTTGTTGAATCACTTGGCCTGCTGAGAGAGCCTATATATTGTAAGAGGTCAGGTGAACCAGATTCTTGTGTGCCACCCAGACCGCTGTCATCCGCTCTGGGCTACTAGGCTGGAGGTTGGGGGCATCAGGCTGCCAGGTTGTGTGAGGGCCTATCCAGAAGTAAGATGGCAGTACAGGGTTGGGACTGCCGCATGCAGTCCAACCAAAAGTGATGGTTCTGCTGGCCGGAGAACCTGTCCTGGTCAGCGGTAGAAGGGAAGCTGTCACTTCTAAGGGACCAATTGCCTTTACCAGGGATCACAGTGAGTAACTGAAGCAAGTACCGGAGCAGTATTCTCACCGAACAGGCACTGTGGAGAATCGGGACGCTTCAGGCGGTGATCAAGTCAGGGATCCAACCAGTAGAGGTGACGCTTGCAGAGCAGCCTTGTGTGCCAACCTAGGGACCGAGACGGTCAGCAGGGGTGAAGCTTGAAGGTATCCGAAGTGCCAAGCTAGGGACCCAACAGGGAAGTGTGGGTGGCGCTTGAGGGAGATACCACCGCAAAAGCCTTGAGAAGCGCACAGGATTCAGAGTCAATGAATCAGAGGGTCCAGTGAGAGACCAGGAGCTCAAGGGGCTGACGAAACTACAAGGAGAAGTTGTAGTGCAGGTGAGAGAACTGTTACTTTGAGTTAGGAACTGTTTAAGTACTGTTGCCATAGGAGACAGCAATCCTGCACATGCAGAAGTGGCACCTTGTTGGGGCCTTTCCTTCTATGGCTGTCCTCCTGTTGAAGTCTCGGAGTCTGCCATTTGAAACTGCAACTACATAAGGGTGTCCTGGCCCTAACCCTCTTTCCCTTGCAAAATATAAAAAGGACTGTCAAAGAAATAAAACCTCTTTTACATCCAAGAAGTGTCTGGTACCCAATGACTTTTACCACCTTTTCACCCACTATGCCTTACAACCCACCACTTATTGAAGGATGTCAGCTATCTTTGGCCTTGAAGGTTCTCATTAGACTGTAGGGGGTCAGAGATTCTGCTACACAGGGAAAAAAGGGAGCACAAAAAAATGTGTCCTCTGGCTGTATTATCCATCCAATTTATCTCCGATGACTTCATCCCAAGGATGCCTCTGAATATAGCCATGGTTATATGGGTCTAGGCAATTTTTTTAGTCCCTGCACCATTTGCATGTATATAAAAAAGTGATCCCCAATGGGACTGACTGAAGATTAAAGTTGGGAGGGGGTTAGCTTTTGTACCATTAAAAATGCAGGTTTCCTGCAAAGGACGAGGAGGGAAAGGGTATTTTGAATTAATAGGTGAACGTAATATTATTTCACTATGTAGTAAGCACAACTGTTTACTTTAGGAAAAGTGAGTCCCGCAGCTAACAACCACAAGGGGGGGGGGTAGCCGTAGGGACGGCATGACATTTGCTGGACTGCACAGTCGCGGTTTTAAGACAGGTAGTTGGCCGCTTTAAGGAATGGGGGTGGGCGGAGCCAGGGGCGGAGCCACAGCGTCTCTTACGTGCTAGCAGCGTGTAATGCTAGCATTCTGAGAGCGGAGGAGGAAGCCATCCCCACCCTCCCTGTTTTTTGTACGGGGGTTGGTCACAGGTATGGCGGAGTGTGATCCGTTGGGCGGTTCTTGGGGCTTTAGATGAGGAAGTGAGGTACAGGTAAAAAGCCTGTTGTACCCATCCATGGGATGGGGGTGGTTTAATATACTTCCCGGTTACGACGGGTTAACCTGGAAGGGTTTAAAAAGGTAGGTCACTGCTACAGTTGGTTATAGCCTCCGAGACAGGGGTTGCCGTCTGGAGGTCAAGAGGTTAAAGTTGAAGTTGTTTGCAGTGACCATTTATGTTGTGATGCTACGTACCCATGACCCCTTGGAAAGGCTGGGAATGTTTATAGTATTTAAAAAGTTATGGAAATTTATTAAAATGATATTTTGTTAATAAAGTTTAGACCTGACGGCCATTTACTCCAAAATCTGTCCAGTCACTTATTAATGGGGATGGGGTTTGGAGGGGGTAGGCCTGTCATGGGGTAGGAGTTATTATATAAATATAACACTGGGTTGAGTCCTACAAATGTCATGAGAAAGCAGTACACCTGCAAAGAAAAAACCCCTACCATTTTCCCAGTTATATGGACTGCAAAGAATTAATACCTCTAATCGGGGGTAGGCAACCTTAAATGAGTGGAGATCCACCTGAGCAACATGAGAGAAGTCAAAGATCACAGTGTAATCTCCTCACACCTGATTTAGACCTCTAATTGCCGCTCTACCGTGTCGCAGTCACATGCATTGCACAGCAATTGTGGGTTTAAATCAGCTGATGAGGAGGCAACATTTTGCCTCCTCACCACCTGTCAAAGACACTTGGAACGTTTTTCAGAAGAGCAGCAGTGCCTGAAAAGTTTTGGAGCCACCCAGGGTACCCTTCATCAGGCACGTCACTTGCCTAAAGAAGGGGCGCTGCATGGCTTCGAAATGTTGTTGTATGTTTACCATGTGACCACGAAAATAAAGCTTTGCACCCTTTGGAGGAATCCTTGGTGTGCTGATGAGACCAGGGGCGGACTGACAACTTATGGGGCCCTCGAGCAATAGGAGATTATGGGGCCCCCGGGCAATAGAAGAAGATTATGGGGCCCCCGGGCAATAGGAGATTATGGGGCCCCCAGGCAATAGATTATGGGGCCACACACTACACACACACATACAGTATACACACACAGACACACAATATACACACACAGTATACACACACAGAATACACATACACACACTGAAAAGGTACTGCAGCAGCTATAATCTTGAGTTTTTTTTTAAAAACACAGATTTTTACATACTGTCCCTGGTTTTATTGAGGCTGTCAACCCTGATGGGGCCCCTTAGTGGCATGGGGCCCTCGGGCAGTGCCCAGGTGCCCGAATGGTCAGTCCGCCCCTGGATGAGACTTCTTCACTTTGATCATCCACGGTCTCCAGCCTACGGTCATTACAGCACCCAGCATTACTGAACGGCTATTTTCTTGAACCTGTGCGTGGGGAATATTCCATTAAGACCTGCAGATGGGCACAGCACTGCATCGATACAGTAATCAAGTAAGTATTTAGGGATGGAGGAGGGGGAGGTAAAAAAAAAACTTTTGATTTTAGAACCACTTTATTGTACACTGCTGTGTGTTATTATCCTTTCGTTATGAAGCAGATATATAAGTATAAGAATACAAATAATAATAGGCATCCATATGGCTTATAAATGTGCTTTAGAATATTTTCTTTAGGATGTTTCACCTTCTTTGATAAACAGTATTTGTTGAAGAAAAATGAGGGACAGCTTGAAAGGTGGACCCCCACATGGTTTTCTTACGGAGCCCCAGGAGATCCAGAACATGTTTTGTAATAAGATAATGTAAGAAGGTACCTTTTATAATTAACATTATCCAGCTGTCTGAGCAGCAGGGGCCTAACAAAAGATTTGTATTCTTCCTTGAAAAATAGTGTAAACACAGGAAATGACAGGGCGATTTTTTTTTTCAACCATCAGCCAGGCCGTTTTTTTTTTTATCCGTTGTAGCTGAGGTCTTGTTGCCTGCACCTAGCTGAGCATGAGCGGCATCTACAAGGCCCAATGGTCAAATGACACAGAGCAGAGCTCACTGCAAAGGAAAGCAGCAGACTGAGGCTGTGGGTGGCACTGCTGGTTCCTGAAGAGGAATGTCAGAAGTAGAGAGAGTAGATAACCACAGGTTACGTACAGCAAGACCTCCAATGTTTTAGCTTCAACACCAATTAGATATTCACAACCTTAATTTGTACTAGACTAGAAGATTGAAGTGCAATAATATTATTTAGCCCCCATGCACACTGGGCACTTAGACGTGGGTGGAGGGCACAGGTTCACCATCCAGCCCTGCAATAGGCAGCCTGTCAACCTCTATGAGAAGCATGCACCTAGGTGTACTTTAGGGTTGCCACCTTTTCTTCAAGCCATACCCAAATACCTTAGGTGGTCACATGATCTTAAAGGGGTGTTCCAGTGGATTTTTTTTAAAGTCAGCAGCTACAAACACTGTAGCTGCTGACTTTTAATAAGGGCACTTACCTGTCCAGGGCACTCACGATGTTGGTCCCGCCGAGGCCGATACGTTCCTCGTATCATGTCCCAGCACCACCATCCTCTCCAAGGGAAACAGGCAGTGGAGCCTTGCGGCTTCACCGCCCGTTTCCTACTGCGCAAGCGCGAGTCGCGCGATGCTTTGTGAATGGGGCGCTGTGTTGTGGGACACACACAGTTCCCCATAACACTGCGCGCCCCATTCCCCAGAAGACAACACGAGGAGGAGAGAAGACTGAAGATCACCACGAAGTAGGAAGAGGCAGATTAGGAAGAATGCCTAGCAACAGGGGTTTCAGGTAAGGTTTTCAAATGTTTTTCTTTTTTAACCACTTGCTTACTGGGCACTTAAACCCCCCTCCTATCCAGACCAATTTTCAGCTTTCAGCGCTGACGCAGTTTGAATGACAATTGCGCAGTCATACAACACTGTACACAAATTACATTTTTATAATTTTTTTCCCCCAAATAGAGCTTTCTTTTGGTGCTATTTGATCACCTGTGCAATTTTTATTTTTTGTTAACATTTTTTAAAAAGACCGAATTTAAAAGAAAAAAAAAAATGTTTTTATTTTGTTCGAAAATTTTAAAATGGTAATTTTTGTCTGTCATTGATGTACGCTGATGAGGCGGCACTGATGGTCACCAATAGGTGGCAGTGATGGGCACTGATGGGTGGCAGTGATGGGCACCGATCGGTTACACTGATAGGCAGCACTTCTAGGTGGCACTGATTGGCACCACTGGTGGGCATTGATAGGTGGCACTTTTGGGCATTGATAGGTGGCACTTGTGGGCACTGTCAGATGGCATAAATGAGGCATAATTGCCTCTTCCTTTTTGGGGCAGATGCCCCTTTAAGATGAGCCAGTGATCGGCTTTTTTTTTTCCTCCGCTGTCAGCGTGAGGAGAAAAAAAAAACGATCACCAAGCTTTTGTTTTGATCATGTGATCAGCTGTCTTGGCTGGGCGGGACCGGCCCCTTTCTCGGATCGGCGATCACCCGAGTCTCATTGACTCGGTGATCACAGCGCATTCCGTGCGCGCAGGGAGTTCAGGTCCGTGCTGTGGCCGTCATTCGGCCGTAACGTGGATGTCAAGTGGTTAGAAAATATTAATGCTATTTTTTTTTTTTTTTAGGGTGGGCCTCCACTAAGCCAGGAGGTGCCAGAGCTAAGAGGTTAACATGTTAAAATGTACTGTATATTACATTTTAGTAACTGAGTCGCTTCCAGTCCTGCCTCTTTGTTTTTCATTATGAAATCTGCCATATAGTTCCCAAGTCAAACTCAGGTACTTACAATGCTTGCACGTAAAAAATACATTTAATCAGTTATAAATGAGCACAAGGCTACATTAATTACCCTTTATATCTGCCTTAATTTCAGTTTTAAAATTAAACTGTAACTTGTACCCACAGATTTTTGTATATCACCCTAAACTGAGGAAGTGGTAAATGCGTCTCTTCGGTGAAAATAAAGCTTCATGTTATTTGTCATACATCACGACTCTGGTCCGTCCATGCATTGGTTTTGCACAGAGCAGCCCAGATCCTCCTCCTCTCGGGTCTCACGCTGGCACTCCTGGTCCCTCCCTCCTGCCGAGTACCCCCATAGCAAGCAGCTTCTCTGTGTGTCCAGACACAGAGCAGCGGCTCGGGCCCCGCCCCTCTCTTTTCTCATTGGTTCACTGACTTTCATTGACAGCAGTGGGAGCCAGTGGTGCTCGCTGCTGTGACTCTGTGAGGGAGCGTCCCGGACAGCTAAAGCTCTCATGCAACATCGCTGGCTCAGGTAAGTATTAGGGGGGCTGAGGGGGGTTGCTGCACACAGAAAGGTTTTTTTTTTATTTTTATTTTTTTTTATCTTAATACATAGAATGCATTACGATAAAAAATAAACTTTCTGTCTTTAGAACCACTTTAAGGCCCAGAATATGGTACGCATGTGTGTACAGAAATCTGATCTCATCTACAATTGCCATTGACTCCTAACTTGTATAGTTTACATTGTTACGTTGTGCACACACATACACAAAGGGGGCTTAGCACTAAAGGCCTATTCACACCTATGCATGTGAATTGCAGCATGCATGGTAATATGCACTTGCGTAGGTGTGAATAGAGCCTTATGCCATGTACACACGGTCGGACTTTCCAGCAGAAAAAGTCAGACGGAATCATTTCATTGGATATTCTGATCGTGTGTGGGCTTCAGCAGACTTTTTTTTTTGTTTTAAATCTTTCCTACGGAATCAATTTCTATCGGGAAAACCGTTCGTCTGTATGCTGTTCCGACGGACCAAAAATGACGCAAGGGCAGCTATTGGCTACTGGCTATTGAACTTCCTTTTTCTAGTCCCGTCGTACATGTTGTACGTCATCGCGTTCTAAACGATCGGACTTTGGTGTGATCATGTGT